>NC_059328.1:7038461-7344615 GCF_018350155.1 Leopardus geoffroyi
CCAACTTCAGCTCAGGTCATGATCTCGCGGTCCATGAGTTCAAGCCCTGCGTCAGGCTCTGTGCTGACAGCTCGGAGCCTGGAGCCTGTTTCGGATTCTGTGTCTCCCTCTCTCTGACCCTCCCCCGTTCATGCTCTGTCTCTCTCTGTCTCAAAAATAAATAAATGTTAAAAAATAAAATAAAATAAAAAAAAAGAAATAATGTTTCTAAGGACTCAGCTAACTATGATAGAGTAATAGGTATCTTTTTCTTTAATTGTTAGGTCTGTTTTATTTATTTATTTTTTTTTAATTTTTTTTTTCAACGTTTATTTATTTTTGGGACAGAGAGAGACAGAGCATGAACGGGGGAGGGGCAGAGAGAGAGGGAGACACAGGATCGGAAACAGGCTCCAGGCTCTGAGCCATCAGCCCAGAGCCCGACGCGGGGCTCGAACTCCCGGACCGCGAGATCGTGACCTGGCTGAAGTCGGACGCTTAACCGACTGCGCCACCCAGGCGCCCCTGTTAGGTCTGTTTTAAAACACAATTTGAGGGCACCTGGGTGGCTCAGTCGGTTAAGCTTGTGGTTCATGAGTTTGAGCCCTGCGACGGGCTCGGCGCTTGGGATTCTCTCTCTCCCTCTCTCTCTCTGCCTCTGTCCTGCTCGTGCTCTCTCTCAAAATAAATAAATGAACTTAAAAAAAAAAAATTAAAAAAAAAAAAAAGATTTTTCAAAACATGTTTTCTTCTCTCCAATTTCAAGTCCTAATCCTCACCAAAGCACACTTGGAGTTTTTTAAGCCCCGAAGGGACGAAAGTATACAGTTTGCTCAGTGCTTTGACTGTAACAGGATTACACTGGCACAGTCAACCTCCCACCCTGGCAAGCGCAGCACCGTGGGAGGTCAGAAGGGCCCTGCGGGAGCGGCCGCGCCACTGGCCGTCAGACTCCCAGAAGGAAGGCACGCCCCGGGGTGAACACGGGCTCACCCCTCCCTTCTCCCTCCAGCTCACAAGTGAAAGACAGAGCCCGAGTTTTCCTTTCTGAGGCTGGAAAGTGGGTTTGGTGTGCCTACATGTACTGCTTAATATAGTCTTGCTCACGGTATTTCCTTGCAGGAGAACAAGCCGCTCCTACTTCTAGAAGACAGGCTGAAAGGAAATGCCCCAAGAGTAAGGCCAAGGGACTGAGGCTTTGCCTGTTTGCTCCCAAAGTGAAAATGCTCCTTTTCTGAGTAAATATGAAACAAAATATTTAAGTCAAAGTGTAAGCTCAGAGCTTTACAAACCAAATCTAAGGTATAATTTACCAAGACCTAGATTAAACTTGATGTAAAACCTGTGACAACAAAGTTTCTTTTTTTTTTTTTTTTTATTTTTTAAAAAAAAATTTTTTTTTCAACGTTTATTTATTTTTGGGACAGAGAGAGAGCATGAACGGGGGAGGGGCAGAGAGAGAGGGAGACACAGAATCGGAAACAGGCTCCAGGCTCTGAGCCATCAGCCCAGAGCCTGACGCGGGGCTCGAACTCACAGACCGCGAGATCGTGACCTGGCTGAAGTCGGACGCCTAACCGACTGCGCCACCCAGGCGCCCCCCTTTTTTTTTTTTTTTTAACACACGAAGTAGTAAAATCACCATGTTTTCTTTCTGTTTCTTTTTTTATGTTTTTATTTTATTCTGGAGAGAGACAGAGGGCGAGTGGGGGAGGGGCAGAGAGAGAGGGAGACACAGAATCCGAAGCAGGCTCCAGGCTCTGAGCTGTTGGCACAGAACCTGATGTGGGGCTCGAACTCACGAAGCGTGATATCATGACCTGAGCTGAAGTCGGGCACTTAACCGACTGAGCCAAAAATGGTGCCCCCAAACTGCCATGTTTCCTAAGATCATGGTCAGATCACAGGGTTCAGGCAATTAGCTTTTATCTCATCTAAGCCAAATACTCGCTTCTACATAATTACGTACCTCTTTGATTACCATTGCAGGTAAATGCCTCAGTTTTCAACCCGCTCTGGTTCTTGAGTATTGGAGGAGTGATGCCAGCCTGAAGGAACCAGGTTTTCACACAAGTGTGCAAAAAAACAAAACAAAACAAAACAAAACTCCTTAAACTCCTCTCATAGGAAACAACAGTTCCACGTAATATGACAACTTAGCAGTAATGAAGACTTGTACCTGATCTCCTCAGACGTCTTCCACAGACATAATCAAGATGACTTAAGCCCTTAAATCATATGCTGAAAGTGTGACTGAACACAAAGTCAGAGGTGTTTGTGGGAAGGTTTCCGAAGTTCCCACAGTGGCCAGAAATTAGGGCAGATCTGTGGTTGATAAATAATCTTAGAAAGAACCCTTGCCTACATTATCTTCCTTTTTTTTTTTTTTTTTAATTTTATTTATTTATTCAAGTAATCTCTACACCCAACGTGGTGCTTGAACTCACAACCCCGAGATCGAGAAACACATGCTTTGCCGGCTGAGGCAGCCAGGTGCCCCTTCTCCTTTCTTAATTCAAAAGGAAGCCGGTGACTCTCCTTGACCTTCTTTACGGAATACGTTCTGCTTGTTCCGTTTTGTTTTCTTTGGTGTTTATTTTAAATCATTTTTGAGAGAGGGAGACCGGATGTGAGCAGCAGAGGGCAGACGCGGCATCCAGAGCAGGCTGCAGGCTCCCAGCTGTCAGTACGGAGCCCGGCTCAGGGCTCGAACTCACGAGCCAGAAGAGCATGACCCGAGCCGAAGTCGGACACTTGACCGACCGAGCCACCCAGGCGCCCCTCGTTTAGTTATTTTTAATTGCTGTCCGTTGCCTGAGGCTCTAAGGAACGTGCTCTTCCCAGAGGAACACAACCAAACACCACGAAGCTTCCAGCCGACAGGCCTCTCAGCTTCCAGACTCTCGGATGGCGGACTCTTCGCCGCGAGAGCCCCCGTGTTGGAAGCCTTTTCAGCAGCTTGGTGGCCCCGCTTCGTGGTTACTGTGGCGGGGAGAGGGACTTCAAAAAGACAGTGAGTTGGGATGTCAAAAGGCCGTACTCTAGAGGAATACCCAGAAGAGCCGTATTTTCAACCTGCTTTTTGCAATTTAGTGAAAATATTAAACACTAGTTAACCCAGTTTCTAAATCTTTGTAATTCCAGGGCCAAACAGACTGGAAGCAATTAGCGCTTGTTCATGGGGGTCTGTGGCACTGCTGACAGTTTTAATCTACATATTAATGCTGAAAACATTTTGAGAGGCAAACAAGCGCATTTTTTTGGCCTTAGTAATGAATATACAGCAAGGGGGGAAACGGACAGGGAAGTAGCTGAAAAGCTCTAGGCCAAATGGTCTGGGTTTATTTTTCCTGTCATAATTTCAAACTATCCATTATTCACTGTAGTAAGATGCCATCCAACGGTGGGTTTGTAGTCGTTTATTTTGCCCAAGACGGCTGTTCTTTGGCTGAGTCGTCTTCAAAGAAAGGCCCGACAGGACGCCAGCGTGGCTCAGTTGGTTAAGTGTCCGACTTCGGCTCAGGTCCTGATCTCACGGTTCGTGAGTTCGAGCTCTGCGTCGGGCTCTTTGATGCCAGCACAGAGCCTGCTTCAGACCCTCAGGTGGCCTGTCTGCCCCTCAAAAAAATAAACATTAAAAAAAAAAAAAAAGGCCTACCTAGCATACCCTTCTCACCACTTACAGGAAGAACAAAGCACTGAAACACAATTGTTTTATTTTTTAAGATTTTATTTTGAAGTAATCTCTACATCCAACGTGGAACTCAAACTTACAAGGTCGAGATCGAGAGTTGCACATTCTACAGACTGAGCCAGCCAGGAGCCCCTAGAAACGGTTTTAAATTATTACCTCTCATTAGACTGCCCAGTTGTACACTCGCTCATTGGAATTTACTTCTGCTTCAACCCCAGTTCTTTGAAAAATGCAGGAATTTTTCTCATTAAAATATTAGCTTGACCCGAAGATATCAGAAAGTTAGCTGCCTTAGCATTAGTTATTGCAGTCTGAGACCTCCTGAGAAGTTTAAAAACCCAGATTAAATATAGCAAAATATGAACAGGAAACCTAGTTTGCAAATCATTTAATAACTATAATTGTATAGAATTTTCAAATCAGTCCCTTTTCAATTAATTTTTTTCTGAATTAAGGACCAAATTTGTGAAACAAAATATATAACATGGCCCTCGAAAGAACTGTTAAATTGTAGATTAGCTCCAATGCAAAACTTCTGTCTGCGTTAAAGAGAGGGAGATCCACAGTAAACCCATGCGGTAGGTAGGTCCTACCTACTGATCCCTATTGAACAGAAGAGGAAGATGAGCCTCAAAAAGATTAAGTAACCTACCAAAGGTCACACGGTCACGAATGACAGTATCTTGCTGGGTACTGCATACTTTGTAACTTTTAAAGGAAGATTAATTTTAAGTTGAGTACTAGTCATTACTTACCAAATGAATACACTAATGTGATTAATGACAAAATATTTCACTGATGTTAGTCTTACAGAAAGTGTAAAGGGAAACCAAAATTAAGGACTCCAGATTCACCACGTAGGCCCCTCTCAAATACCAAATATTCCTAATTTTCCTTATCCTACTACTGGAGGGGAAAGGGGAATCTTGTTAGGGCTTAAACAACAAAACAAAAAAACCCCAAAACACACGTACACACAGCAATTCCATTCCTGGATATGAAACCAAAGGAACTGAAAACAGGTATTTAAACGCTTAGATACAAATGTTCATAGCAGTACTATTTGCAATGGCCAGAAAGTGGAAAAAGTCCAAACGTTCAAGAGGTAAATGCATAAATGCCATGTAGTATCCACGCAAGGAAATCTTTTCAGCCATTAAAAGGAGTGAAGTACTGATACAGGCTACGACTTAGATTAACCTTGAAAATACGCTAAGTGAAGGAAGCCAGACACAAAAGGTCGCATACCGTATGCTTCCATTGACAGGAATTTTCCAGAATAGGTAAATCCAGAGACAGAAAGCAGATTAGTTGTTGCCGGAGGGCTGGGATGTGGAGGAGGGCGCGGGGAGTGACTGCTTAATGGGCGTGGCGTCTCCTTTGGGGTGGTGAAAATGTTTTGGAACTAGATGGTGATGGCTGCACAACATTGTGAACGTACTAAACACCACTGAATTGTACATTTCTGATTTTTATAGGACATGAGTTTCACCTCAATCAAAAACAATGCAGACTAGGGGTGCCTGGCTGGTTCCGTTGGTAGAGCATGTGACGTTTGATCTCGGGGTCCTGAGTTCAAGCCCCACGTTGGGTGTAGAGATCACTTGAACAAACAAAAATGCAGAATAATGAAATAATGATGATGGACCATAAAATCCTACATGGGTAGCAGGCAATTTGCTTTTTCTTGGCTTGTTAAAATTTCAATGAGTTTTTGACTGCTATAAACCAATATATAAAAAGTTACCCATTAAGAGTTCCAAATAAGGCATTCATGAAGCTGAGGTCCCTAATGTGTCCAGTTGGCAGAGCACCTAGTAGAGTTTACAGTATATGAGAAGCTTCAGAAGTGTTTCAATTTGTATAAAGTGCAAAGGGAAAGAAAACTGAGACATACATGAAAAAAATATAAAGTGGCCCGAGCCTAGCAAATAAGCTAGCATATACACACGCATGGGGAAATCTATATATTTGAGCATGCAGAGAAATATAAACACTTGAGAGTATGTTTTTCCTCGTAACTTATTTTGTGTTTCTCCAAAAACAGAAGAGTAAATAATAGTTACAGTCACCACCTACTGGGTTGCAGCAAAGAGGTCACACATGGTGGGGAGGGCTGGGGCGGGGGGGCTCTAGCTGCCACCTTCAATTACTTCCCTGGTGAAACAAAGCAGGAGGTTAAGTTACTCCAGGAGACTCTCAACAGGGCTCCCATTGTTCCAAGCTCACAACTGAGGGATACAATGGGCCCCTTTCATATGGAGGCCCTACAGGCTGGAGGAATGGTCCCTTAGTGACAACTTTTTGTTGGGACATGGAATTTTCATAAACACGGACTTGCCCAAATATGTGTTAATTAGTTTTTAAAAACAGCACAAAATAAAGAAATAAAACTCAATGGACACTAAACTGAGAGTCAGGATGCCCAAGTCTTATAAACCAGCTCTGTCTCGGATGTGACTTTCAGCAAGTCAACTTGTTCTCTCTGAGCCTCAGTTTCCTTGATTATAAAATGAAAATGACTTCCAAGATCACTTAGAACTCTAAAATTCTAAAAACACACAGGACGTCTATTGATGTTGGTACACTATTCACTCCAACAAGTGGGGATAAATTATGAGCAGAAAAGAATCATTAGTTCACATCTTTTCATTTACTATCAGCACTTAAAACAAGGAGGCTTAATAAAAACAGGCAGAGAGACTGTTTTCTGTTCCTTCTCTCAAACACACAAGACATGATGAATAAGGCCCAATGGGTTCCTCATCCCACCCATCTGGGATCACTCAGGCAAGTAGCCCTGAAGCACAACGAGGAAGGGTATAACCAGAAGCCACAAGTATGTTTTCCGTCACCGTTTCTCAGGTTATCAATGTATTTCAAGAATCTCTTGATTTCTTTGCAATGATTCAAAATCCCTATGAGACAAATGCCATTTACAGCAAGAATGAGATCAATGTCCCAAGCTTCCACACCATGTCATTTTTTTGTTTTTTCGACCTCAAAACTTGCCAATGCAAGAACTTTGTCTCCAGAGCCTAAGGAGAAATAAACATAATAAACAAAGGTTATTTCAAATGCATTTAAAGTTCCATAGCTATTGAAACAGAAAATAAAACTCGCTTCTATAATCAGAGCATTACCCCTAAGCTTTCCCAGTACCAATTCCCAACTTCCTTTCCCCTGCACAAATATCTCACACACAGAGGATGATTTATTGGTTACAAATCCTTACTTCAACTTACTTACTTCACTTACTTTATTTTTAAGTAATCTCTACCTGCAATGTGGGGCTCAAACTCACGATCCCAAAATCAAAAGTTGTATGCTCTACACTGACAGCACAAAGCCTGCTTGGGATTCTCTCTCTTCCTCTCTCTCTCTGCCCCTCCCCTATTCACTCTGCCTCTGTTTCTCTCAAAATTAATAAATAAATAAACTTTAAATTAAAAAAAAAAAAAAAAAAGAAAAGAAAAGAGTTACATGCTTTACTAACTGAGCCAGCCAGGTGCCCCCTTACTCTAACTTTAAATGTGAAATAGAGGGGCACCTGGCTGGCTCAGTCAGTTGAGCATCCGATTTTGGCTCAGGTCATGATTTCATGGCACATGAGTTCGAGCCCCGTGTCAGGCTCTGTGCCGACAGCTGGGAGCCTGGAGCCTGCTTCGGATTCTGTGTCTCCCTCTCTCTCTGCCCCTAACCCACTCGCACTGTCTCTGTCTCTCTCAAAAATAAACATTAAAAAAAAAAAATTAAAAAAAAAATGTGAGATAGAATATATAAAATTTTAGTTTACTTTATATTTATATTTAGCTGACAAATATTTTTAAAATATTAGACTATATTAACTTATTTTTAATTAAAAAAATTTTTTTTTCTTAATGTTTTTATTTATTTTTGAGACACAGAGAGACAGAGCATGAGCAGGGAAGGGGCAGAGAGAGAGGGAGACACAGAATCGGAAGCAGGCTCCAGGCTCTGAGCCATCAGCACAGAGCCCGATATGGGGCTCGAACTCACAGACTGTGAGATCATGACCTGAGCCAAAGTCGGACACTCAACCGACTGAGCCACCCAGGTGCCCCAATTTAAAAATATTAGGAAATAAACCTAATACGAGGGATTTATAAAGAAAACACTTCTGGTTTTACCTCAATTTTTTTTTTTTTTTTTTCTTAAGTAGGCTTCATGCCCAGCACGAAGCTCGATGCAGGGCTTGAAATCAGGACCCTGAGACCACAACCTGAGCTGAGATCAAGAGTCAGAGTGAGCCACCCAGGCGCCCCTGGTTTTACCTCTAAACTCAAGATAAGGCCATCCTGTTATCTCACTCATGGTATCCATCAATGTGAGCAGTAATGCCTGGACAGCTTTCAGAAATACGAGGAGACTCACCGAGGTCTGTAGACACTTTCTCAAACTGGCTGAGTATAGCACCTGCATTTGCTGACAAGAAGGCCTCATCATCTGCGGTCAGCTAAACAAAACAAAACAAAACAAAACAAAGCCCGAGAGAGCGGATTCGAATGGTAACAAGAGGTTCTAGGAACCACCTTTAAGAATGTCTCAGGACCACAAACTAGATCACAGCTCACAAAGTTCTGTACCAAATACTTTGTACCTTTTCTTTATACCTAATATATTAAATTAAATATAGGTACCTTCTCTCCAAGTTTCCTGAGAGCTGTTAGTATCTCCACTTTCTGTTGAGTGTACAGGCCTCTTTCCAGCTTTCCTACCATGAGATCTCTATCCATCTGAAATGGATGAATGCAAAGAATATGGTACTTAAGTTAAAAAACATTGTGTCCAGGGCGCCTGGGTGGCTCGGTCTGTTAAGCATCTGACTCTGGCTCAGGTCATTATCTCACAGTTCATGAGTTTGAGCCCCATGTGGGGCTCTTTACTGTCAGTGCAGGGCCCACTTCAGATCCTCTACCCCTGCTCGTGCTCGTTCTCGCTCTCTCAAAAATAAATAAAAAAACATTAAAAAACAAAACAAAACATTTTATCCATAAAATCCAGATTTTCAGATCTACTTTTTTTGAGAGCGAGTGAGCAGGGGAGGGGAGGAGAGAGAGGAGGAGAGAGAATCCCAAGCAGACTCTGCACTGTGAGCGCAGAGCCCAATGCAGGGCTCGAACCCACTAACTGCGAGATCACGGCCCAAGCCAGAATCAAGAGTGGGCTGCTTAAGCAGGCGCCCCCAGATCTACTTCTTCTTAAAGAAAAAAGATCCTCTAGCTGACTATTATAAAGAACTATAGAATCAATTCAAGGCAAACATGTCAGAAATACAGTTACACGGTTCTAATAAATCTTTTAAGATTTTATTTTTTAAGTAATCTCTCTATCCAACATGGGGCTCGAACTCACAACCCCAAGATCAAGGGTCACATGCTCCACCGACTGAGCCACTCAGGCGCCCCTCAGTTCTAATAAATCTTAATGCTAATCACAACCACTGCCTTGATTATAAACTTTACTGAGGAACTGGTAGGTCAACACCTTCCTTTAGAGAGAAGCTATCCTCCAAGCACTCATTCCCTTAAACTGAAGTGTGGTCTATAGGCTTGAATGAGATAACTGGGATCAGGTCTCCAGGAATGTTGGTTAAATATCACCTCTATCACCAGAAACACTGATAGCCTGTAGAATGCCTGGGTACGATTCCATGTGCTTTACACACATTACATGTTACACATAGTATGTGCTTTACGCATATTATTTCATTTACTCCTCATAACAACCTTAAGAGGTAGGAACTACTATTATCACCTTTTTATAGACAGGGAAACTGAGGCACAAATAGGTTGAATAACATAACTTCTTCAACTTCAATAATAATAGTAATAATATTTACTAAAAAGTTTATTGGGGCACCTGGGTGGCTCAGTTGGTTAAACTTCCAACTTCGGCACAGGTCATGACCTCACAGTTCGTGAGTTCGAGCCCCGTGTCGGGCTCTGTGCTGATAGCTGAGCCTGGAGCCTGCTTTGATTCTGTATCTCCCTCTCTCTCTCTGCCCGCCCCCCCCCCCCCATTCGCGCTCTGTCTCTCTCTCTTTTTTTTTTTTTTTTTTTTTTTCAACGTTTATTTATTTTTGGGACAGAGAGAGACGGAGCATGAACGGGGGAGGGGCAGAGAGAGAGGGAGACACAGAATTGGAAACAGGCTCCAGGCTCTGAGCCATCAGCCCAGAGCCCGACGCGGGGCTCGAACTCACGGACCGCGAGATCGTGACCTGGCTGAAGTCGGACGCTTAACCGACTGCGCCACCCAGGCGCCCCTGTCTCTCTCTCAAAAATAAACAAACAAAACATTATTAATTGTGTTAAAAACTATTAAAAGTAACTTCCCTAAGGTCACATACCTCCACCATAGAGCAGGGATACAAATCCTGCCAGTCTGACCCAAGTCCATGCTATGCTACTGAATTATCAGTGATTGTAAATCACTTGTTAATGCCTTAATTATATTCAAGTCTATACACAGACTTTCTCAAATCCAGGTTTATAGAGATGTTTGAAATTCTTAGATGAGAAAGGCTACATGCACAAAAAGCAATGCTGCTAATGAATTCTAGATGGGATTTCAACTCGGCTTCAGAAATAAATGGTAAAACCTTAAAGTTGGGGTTCGAGTAGAAGCACTTAGTAGCAATTTAAACTGCCATATGTTTACACCTCTATATTCAATAATTGCTCAAAAGACTAATTTTGTCAGAAAACTGTGGGTTGTGGCTCTCAAATCAACTGATCAATTTTTTTTTTTTTGGTAGCTGACTATTTTCTAGAGCAGTTTCAGGTTCACAGCAAATTGTGTAAACATGCAAAAATTTCCCGTATCCTCCCTGCCCCCCACTCATGCACAGCCTCCCCATGATTTTTCATCATCCACCAGAGTGGCTCACTGACACCACACAATCCCCCCAAGTCCACAGTCTATACATTAGGGTTCACTCTTGGTGGTGGTGTACATTCTCAACTGACCAATTTTTAAACTTCAGACTAACATAATGAGCAAATTCTGGAGCTGATAAAAAAATACGCACAGCAATTAAATCAATGTAAAGAAATTTTACCTCCGCTAACCTTGTCCGAAGTTGACCTGGTTGTTTCTTCGCAAATAATCTGATGACCTCTGGGGTTTTAAAGGCCTGGCTGATAGCTGCCTGGATAGCCTAGGATACAAGAAGGTAAAAACTAAGCCAAATATTCCAATGAATCAGACATTACAGTAATTGACTGATGAGTTTTCAATTACTAACAGGTCGTCTTTGTTCATCAAACACCGTTATAATTTTAGTTTCTGTTTGCTATGCTGTTGTATTGATAAGCAGACACTCATCTGGAAGTTAAACCCCAAAAAAGGGTTTCTATCTTAAATATACTTATAAAAAAAGGGGAAAAAGACAAACTGTGTCACTAGTGTAAGTAAATTATGCTCACCAGTTGCATTCCACTGAGCTCATCTACCAAAGTCATATTTCCAGACATGATTTTCTTCAGTGAATCATTAAATTCACTTAGTTGCTCCAGAGTTTCCTTTTTGGTTTCTTCATATTCATCTGTATCAAGTTCCTCTCTGAAGTACAGCAAACATAGAAAAACAGAGTTCTAAGTGAAAAAAAAAGCAATCTTATATTTGGACTCTAAGACTTCAGATACATATATTTACAAAAAATATACCGAGAGACAAGGCTGAAAGAAAACAACAAAATGCTAATAACGGATGTGTTCAGATGTTAGTAATACGGTCGCTTTCCTGCAATGTGGTTACCTTGATAATTAACCATATTTCTTTTACCAAAATGAGGCACACTTAACAAACCACATAATAACTTCCTTTTAAGCACTCTACGAATCAATGCGTAACCTTGGGCAAGACACTTAACACAGCTGAGTCTCATTTTCTTGATCTATAAGCCACAGATAATGATAGTACTACCTTACAGGGCTGCTACGAGCATTAAATGAAATATAGAAAGTGCTTGACAAACAACAGGGCTTGACAAAGCAGCCATTTCATTTATGACCATCACTGATGGTAGATAAAATTCTGCGCACCTTGAAACACAATAGCAATGCACCACCTATCGTCTGTGAACGAGGCTATTTTTATTCACTACTCGAACAAGCCATTTATTAAACATTCACTACAAATTCAACGACAGCTACCACTTATTGAGCATCGGCTCTGGGCCAAGTATTGTTTTGGCCCCTTGACTTGAAATATTTACAACAACCTTTCAAAGTAGTTAAAAAAGGCAATGAACACTTTTGGTCCTTGGAACAGTTGAAGTTGAAAAGACACTAGAAGTTCAAGTAGTATCTTCTCAGCTTGATACCAAGCAGGCCTATTTTAAACACCAAAGAGAAGGTAGGTGTTAGTTATTATTTTCACTTCACACTCAGGGAAATGGAAACTTAAGGGGGTTACCTTTATGACTCCAAGGCTTGCCCTGAGTTTATTTCTCCAACAGACAAAGCACTGTGAAGAACACTACAGGGGAAACCAAAATCACACACGGGCCTGCACCCAGAGCTTGTAATCTAGCTGCAGAAAAAAGCCACTGGACTGCATAGCAGCATTCAGTTACTCTCACCTGCATTCCTCCAGATCTTGTAATTGCTGCATTAGTCTATCCAACTGTTCTTCTAAATTCTGCTTTAATTTGCTTGTCTCTGTCTTTCCTCTGGAAGCCATTTTGATCTCTAGGAAGAACAATAAGCCCACATACAGTATATATTTGGTTATTTGAAATGATTCCACATTCCAGTGCAATTCACAATGGGCTATGTTCATTCTGAGCTACAGGTGTGGGAAAGAGAGTTGTGCAAAGAGAATTTCATTTTAGGTACAGAAGTTTAAACTTCTATACTAGTAACACCCCACAAGAATGCCTGGCAGTCTTCTTACCTGACTTGACAAATTAATTAAAAGTCTTCACTATTGGTCCATCTTACTTTAAACAGATCTGATAGTTAAAAACACAATCTTTTAAAAATGTTTATTTATTTTTGAGGGAGAGGGCAGACGTGTGAGCAGAGAGGGGCAGAGAGAGGGGGACAGAGGATCCAAAGCGGATGACAGCAGTGAGCCGGGTGTAGGGCTCAAACTCATGAACCATGAGATCATGACCTGAGCTGAAGTTGGATGTTCAGCCAACTGGGCCACCCAGGCACCCCTGAAAACACAATTTTATAAAGAAATAGATTAGGACTGGGACACCTGGGTGGCTCAGTTGGTTGGGCATCCAACCCTTGCTCAGGTCATGACCTCATGGTTGGTGGGGTTGAGCTCTGCATGGGGTCTGCACTGCGGAGCCCGGTTGGGATTCTATCTTTCTCTGCCCCCCTTCTGCTTGCATATTCCCTTTCTCTCTCAAAATAAATAAATAAAAACAGTAAAAAAAAAAAAAAAAGAAAGAAATCTTTTTGCTTTACAAAAAGATTCATTGTAACATTCTTTTTCATTCTTAGTAAGTATTCTCTAGGACTCAGAACATTCCTGGGGCGCCTGGGTGGCTTAGTCAGTTGAGTGTCTGACTTCGGCTCAGGTCATGATCTCGCAGTTTGTGGGTTCGAGCCCGGCATCGGGTTCTGTGCTGACAGCTCAGAGCCTGGAGCCTGCTTCAGATTCTGTCTCCCTCTATCTCTGCCCCTCCCCCGTTCATGCTCTGTCTCCAAAATAAATAAACATTAAAAAATTAAAAAAAAAAAAAAAAAAAAGAACACTCCTAGCATTGTCTTGTTGGTTTTATGTGCATTTACCTAATAACTTGCGGGCACTGACAATTTTTGCTGTGAATTTCTCCTTTGGAAATATGCCCCTGGATTATTTTTCTCTTACTGATTTACAGCAGTATGAAGCCTTTGCAGTTATGTTGCAAATATTCTCTCATCTCTTGACTTTAAATTTTACTTATTGGTGTGTTTTTTTTGTCATAATAAATTATTATTTTAAGTGTTTATTTTTGAGAGAGAGGGTGTGTACGTGCACACGTGTGCGAGCAGGGGAGGGGCAGAGAGACAGGGAGACAGAGGATTCGAAGCAGGCTCTGCGCCAACAGCAGAGAGCCTGATGAGGGGCTTGAACTCATGAACTGTGAGATCATGACCTGAGCCGAAGTCGGACGCTTAAGTTGACCCACCCAGATGCCCCAATGATAAATTATTATTTTTAATGGCCAAATCTGTCTTCTTCTTTAAGACTTATTAGTTTTATGTCCCGTGAAGGCAGGCCCTAACCATCTCAAGATTTTAAAAAACACCCTATTTTGTATTCTAAGACTTACATAAATTTTTCTTTTTACATTGTTTTTTTTTTTTTTTTTTTTGAGACAGAGAGAGAGCAAGTTAGTGAGGGGTAGAGAAAGAGAATCCCAGGAGGGGCAGAGGGAGGGAGAGAGGGAAAGAGAGAGAGAGGGAGAGAGTGAGAAGTGGGCCTCATGCTCACCTGAAGTGGGACTCGAACTCACAAACCGGAGATCATGACCTGAGCCAAAGTCAGTTGCTTAACGACTGGGCCACCCAGGCACCCCTACATTCAGCTCTTTAAGCCACTTCAACTCTTTTTGTTAATGCTATGAAATACGAGTCTAACTTCTATTTTCTTTCAAAGGAGGAGCGAGTTGCCCCAACACTGTTTATTAGTCAGTATTTATGCCACTTTTAATGTAGACTCAGTAGAAAGACTCACGTCTGTTTCACTGAGAACATTCTGGTCGTAAGACTACCTTGTTATTTTGTCAGCTATAAAGCTGGTACAGTGATAACTGATAGGGAGTTGCATTTATTATTGCGGAATTTTCTTTCCCCAGTAATTCTTGGCTATTCCTATGCATTTTCTCTTCTGGATGAATTTAAGAATCAGAGTGTCAAGTTCCCTTAAAAATGCAATGAAGGGGTGCCTGGGTGGCTCAGTCGGTCGAGCATCTGACTTCGGCTCAGATCATGACCTCACGGCTCAGCAGGTTGAGCCCTGCATCGGGGTCTGTCCTGACAGCTTAGAGCCTGCAGCCTGCTTCCGATTCTGTGTCTCCCTCTCTCTCTGCCCCTCCCCATTTGTGCTTGGTCTTTCAAAAAAAAAAAAAAAAAAATTAAAAATTAAAAATTAAAAAAAATGCAATTGATTGGGGTGCCTGGGTGGCTCAGTCAGTTGAGTGTCTGACTTCGGCTCAGGTCATGATCTTGCATTTGACGAGTTCGAGCCTGGCATCGGGCTCTGTGGGGAGAGCTCAGAGCCTGGAGCCTGCTTCAGATTCTGTGTCTCCCTCTCTCTCTGCCCCTCCCCTGCTCATGCTCTGTCTCAAAAATAAACAAACATTTAAAAAAAAAATGCAACTGAGGGGCGCCTGGGTGGTGCAGTCGGTTAAGCGTCCGATTTCAGCCAGGTCACGATCTCGCGGTCCGGGAGTTCGAGCCCCGCGTCGGGCTCTGGGCTGATGGCTCAGAGCCTGGAGCCTGTTTCCAATTCTGTGTCTCCCTCTCTCTCTGCCCCTCCCCCATTCATGCTCTGTCTCTCTCTGTCCCAAAAATAAATAAACGTTGAAAAAAAAAAAAAATTAAAAAAAAATGCAACTGAAATTTTGAGAGGGATTACATTAAAATTAGAGCCTAATATACAGATCTGTATCCCTGAAATTTGAATCTTCCTGTCAAACAACATATCACTCCATTTATCTTGGCTTTCTTTCACAATCTTTAAGTTTAAAAGTATTGTTTTGGGGGCGCCTGGGTGGCTCAGTCGGCTGGGCGTCAGACTTCGGCTCAGGTCATGATCTCGCGGTCCGTGAGTTCGAGCCCCGCGTCGGGCTCTGTGCTGACAGCTCAGAGCCTGGAGCCTGTTTCAGATTCTATGTCTCCTTCTTCCTCTGACCCTCCCCTGTTCATGCTCTCTCTGTCTGTCTCAAAAATAAATAAATGTTAAAAAAAAAAAAGTATTGTTTTGTTAACAAAGGCCTTGAACGTTGGCTATTCTTCGACATTTTATATATATTTTTTGTTAATACTGGGAATAGACTTCTTGTTATTACAATTTCTTTTTTTTAATGCTTTATTTTTGAGAGAGTGTGAGTGGGGGAGGGGCAAAGAGAGAGGGAGACAGAGGATCTGAAGCTGGCTCTGCACTGAGAGCAGTGAGCCCAATTGGGGCTCGAACTCATGAATCATGAAATCATGACCTGAGCCGAAGTCAGACACTCAACAAATGAGCCACCTAGGCACCCATTATTACAATTTCTAATTATTGCGGGGCACCTGGTTGGCTCAGTTGGTAGACCATGCAACTTTTGATCTTCGGGTTATGAGTTCATGCCTGGTGTTGGGCACAGAGATTACTTAAAAATGTTTTTTTCTGATTATTGCTAGTGTAGAGAAAAGCTGCTGCTTTTGGTGTGTTGATACTGTATGCGTTTATCTCAACATTTATTGTCTTTAAGGGGGGCCTGGGTGGCTCAGTTGGTGAAGAGTCTGACTCTTGGTTTTGGCTTAGGTCATGATCTCACAGTTCATGGGTTTGAGCCCTGAGTTGGGCTCTGCACTGGCCTGTTTGGGATTCTTTCTCCTTCTCTGTCTCTCCCCAGAACTCTCTCATTCAACATAAATAAGTAAACTTAAAAACAACAACAACATAGTGTTTAAGTTTTTCCATTTATAAAAATTAAACTCACATTTCTTTCAGGAAACATGTTTTGCTTAATATCAGGTATAATGATTCATCAAAACCTAAATCCTAGGGTAATTTATTAGAGCATTTACAATTTTCCTACACATAATCACTACCAGATGATCTGGTATGTGAACCTCAATGAAGAGAATTCCTTACGTTATATTTCAAAATAGAATGTAATCAGTGAAAATCTATTCTTACTGCCATAGCTGTTAAAATTGGCTTAAGTCATCTACAGTGATTAATGATACAGAAATATAAACGAGCTACATTATAGCCAGAAGTGTAACTTGTTATAGCTGTATGTCATGTATAATAGGTTAGCCAAAAGTCTAATTTATTACAGCTATGCTTCACGTATAATTTCCCCTGGGAAATACACATTTAAATTTTATTTTAGGCTCAGTTGGCTAAGCGTTTGACTTGGGTTTCTGCTCACATCATGATCTCATGGTTTATGGGATTGAGCCTCACATTGGAATCTGTGCTGACAGTGTAGTCTGCTTGGGATTGATTCTCTCTTTCCTTTTCTCTTGGCCTCTCCCCTGTTTGCATGTGTGCACTAGCGCTCTCTCTCTGGTTCTCAAAAATAAGCATTTAAGTAAGTAAGTAAGTAAATAAATAAGTAAATAGGAGCATCTGGGTAGCTCAGTCAGTTGAGTGTTGGTCTTCGCCTTAGGTCATGATCTCACAGCTCATGGGTTCAAGTCCTGTGTCGGGCTCTGTGCTGACAGCTTGGAGCCTGAAGCCTGCTTCGGATTCTGTGTCTCCCTCTCTCTCTGCCCCTCCTCTGCTTGTGCCCTGTCTCTCTCTCGAAAACAAATAAACATTAAAATAAGTAAGTAAATAAACAAATAATAAATAAATAAATTTTCTTTCAGGGGCACCTGGATGGCTCAGGTGGTTGAGCATCTGACTCTGTGATCGTGGCTCAGGTCACAATCTCAGGGTTGTGGGATTGGAGCCCTGAGTTAGGCTCCACACTGAGCCTGGAGCCTGCTTGACATTCTCTCTCTCTCTCCCTCTGCCCCTCTCCCCTGCTTGCAAGCTTTCTCTCTCAAAAAAAAAAAAAAAAAAAAAAAAAAAAAGAATGAGCAGGGGAGGGACAGAGAGAGACGCAGAATTCAAAGCAGGCTCTGCGCTGCCAGCTCAAATTCTCACCAGGGGCTTAAACTCCCCAAACGTGAGATCATGACCTGAGCGGAAGGTCAACGAACTGAACCACCCAGGCGCCCCTTTACTTCTTTATACATCAGCAGCTACAATAACGTTGGGCAGACAGAAGGTCTGGATACATAATTGGTAAATGAATAATGATTGCTTCTTCCATTGCATCTCACATCTTATTCTCTTCTTAGCACTTATTTCTGCCTTAAGTTATATGTGCTTTCATTATAGCACATTGATTATTGGCCTTTCTCTTCAGACTATAAACTCTCAGGAGAAAATGAATTTGATTCCTCTTTTAGCACCCTCAGCACTTAGTAGAGAATAGATATTCAATAACTGGATAAAGTGTATAAGGGCACCAGCTATTTTAAAGAGGTAAAACTATTTTAAGTAAATTTCAGGGAAGATGGGGCACTTCAAAAGCCGCATCCTGGCACTGC
This sequence comes from Leopardus geoffroyi, assembly GCF_018350155.1. Classification (NCBI taxonomy): domain Eukaryota; kingdom Metazoa; phylum Chordata; class Mammalia; order Carnivora; family Felidae; genus Leopardus; species Leopardus geoffroyi. The sequence continues at coordinate 7,056,420 of NC_059328.1, forward strand.
TCATTATTTGAAATTTATCCAGAAAGATTAACTCGCTGGCACCACCTAGTAGTCAATAAAGGCGGTGCACCTTTCACAAAACTGCCGAAAAGGGCGCTCAAAAACCGCAATCTGGAGCGGAAGATGCTCGTTTCACGCTCACCTGGCCTCCTAGCACTTTGAACTCCGCACAGTGTGGCCCGGTCCCAAAGTGCATAAACCTCCAACTGTTGAAGTTCCAAGTGTCACAAACTTGACGAAAGCCAAATTGTTCATCAGGGCTACAAGAAGCTCAAAGTTCAAACCACTTGGAGGTGGAGTCGGCTGAGGAATAGGAAACCATCATCAAGTAGTTTCATTTACTTGACATAAACTTGGCCTAAAGCAGTCCAGGTAACTTCCACTTGAGCAGCCTGCGCTCGAAACACACCCTTCCCGTTTCAGGAAGACACCATGGGGAGGAGGAGAGCGGGGCAAGGGAGGGAGGGAACCCGTTTTCTCCCTCCACTGCGCCTCGGGCGGCCTTTCTGAGACGTTCCCTAGAGAGGTCGCGGGCGTCACTGAGGAAAGCCCGGCACCCCCGCACGCCTGGGGGGAAGCCGTCAAACCCAGAAGCAGGGAAAAGATAAGGGCGGAGGGCACACGTTTTCCCCGCTGGACGTGAGCAGCGTCGGGACCTCAACCATCCGGACGCGTCGGGGAGCAGCTCCGGCCACAGCCCCAAATCCCGTCCCCACGGGGGAGCTTGAAGCTCCCGCACTTGGGTCCTGCGGCGGCCAGGCTCGACTAGGCCCCACCTGCCAGCAGGGGTCGCCGGGAACCCCCGCCCCCGAAACTCTTCCGGCTCCCCCCAGACCAGAAACCGAACAACCTCCCGGGTCCCTCGGGGTCCCCTCGGCGCCCCCTCGGCGCCTCCGCCACCGCGTCGGTCCCAAAGCTGGGAGCCAGGGGCCCCGCCTACCTGAGGGTCCGGGCCGGGCGGACGCTCGCAGTAGGAGCACTTCCGCCAGACGCACACACTTCCGGCCCCCAGGAGCCAATGAGGATGCGGGCGCGGGTGTTTCCCTTTCTGGGGTCCGGGCTGCGGGTCCTCTCCGGGAGGATTCGGGCCGGTCGACCCTGAGGACGTGCGTGGTAAGCCCCCTGGCTGGAGCCCTTGAGAAACCAGGCTTTAGGGGAGGCAGCCCGGGACTCTTTTTGTCGCACGCCGAGGGGAGTTCAAGATGGCGGGGTCTTTGAGGGGCAGATATAGCGGTCCTCGAGGCAAGGTCACACTCAAGCTTGGGGCAAGGAGTCTTGCCCCTTTATTCTTTCCATCTTAACGTGGAACCAAAAGACTCGCTAAATGTTCCTCTGGCCCCCTCTGAACAGGTAAAAAATAAATAAGCGAGTAAAGTAAGTAAAGTCAGTCAGTCAATCAATCAGTCCTTTTCTAGAGGCTTCTTGTGTTTGGCGGAGGTGGGTGGAGGGCGGAGGAGAAAGTTCTCCATTCTGGAGGACTTCTGTTTCCTCCGAAATCCCTTTTCCACGTGTAAAGGCGAGACCCATCTTCCCAGAAGCGGATCGACACGTCCCTTGACACTACTCGCTCTTGGGCAACAAGTTAAAAGTTACTGATAAAACTGGGCGGAAACCATTTTCTGGTGTTCCCAGCCCTTCTCCTTGAGTCCGTGGTCCCCAAGACCACATCAGGCTTGATGGCAAACTTGTTGCAGAGGTGTTGCCTTTAAAACTTTGGGTTTTTTAAAAAATTAATTTATTTTTTTTTGAGAGAGCGTGCGGGAGAATCCCAAGCAGGCTCCATGCCGTCAGCGCGGAGCCTGATTTGGGGCTCGATCTTGGGAACGGAACTGTGGGATTATGACCTCTACTAAATCAAGAGACGATGGCTTAACCCACTGAGCCCTCCAGGTCCCCCCCTCCCCCAAGGGTGTTGTCTTTAAAGCTATTCCAGCTACGCCAAACAGAGGTTACCATAGAATCCTACCAGAAGGAATTACTTCTGCCAGTTCTAATTGTAGAATTTCCTACTTATTACCATAAATTGCTTTTCAGAGTTACAATTTGGATGTGAAATCACTGTTCCAGCCCAACTGAAGACTGTTGACGCAGTTGGAATGGTTCCCATAACCTACCTTGCAAAAACGCTTCAGGTTCACAGAATTTCCTTTGTGAAAGTAAGTGACTGTTACATTAATGCAATTATCTCTGATTTTCGATACGTGCATTGAGTGACGCGGAGCTCTCGGAGACAAATAGGATCGGTGCCAAACAAAACAAAACTGAAAAATATTCTTTGTTTCCCAGATTGAGGAACTTGCTAAATAAACATTTGCTCATTGTGTACTTCCCCTAATTTTGATGATGACGATGATAGGGTGTTCTGTTCAGGCATTTGTGTCTGTCTGAGTATAAGTGGTGGTGGTAGCTGTGGAGGAGGGGCCTCCCCTGATCATGCACTGTGCTTACCTGCTCCTCTTTCTCGGTGACTTGATTTGACCTAGCACTTCTGTGCTGACGGTGTTCTTTGGGTTCTTGTTTAGAGCTAACGGATAATGAAAAGCGTTCCTAGAGCATAAGTGAGAGAACTTGGTTTGGGTCCCAGTTGTCAAACAAAAATAGAATCCAGGTTTTGGAGGGGGGTGGGGAGGGAAGAGAAGAAATTGTAAAAAAAAAAAAAAAAAAAAAAAAAGGGTAACATGTTAGGTTGGTAGTTACTGGAGAGAGCATTGGGGGAAATAACCTCAGAGTTGGGAGTCATAACTGGGAAATACTACTTGGCAGCTGCAGGAGTTTAGGACATTTTAACTTGGACTTGGGATGGGAGCCCAGAGAGGATGGTTTGCTCCAACTAGGTAGGAAAAATGCTGGGGCAGGTGAAACTCGAGTGGCTTAACAAGAAGTACATGAGCCAAAGGCTCTCTGAACATGTGGACCTCTTTTAAACGTCTACCAGTAGATAGCTTGTACTGTGGTCAATTTTGTGACATAGTTAAGAGCATGAATTTTGTTTTTTAAATTTTAGAGAAAGAGACAGAGACAGACAGACAGAGTGGGGGAGGGGCAGAGAGAGAGGGAGACAGGGAATCTGAAGACTCCATGCTCTGAGCTGTCAATACAGAGCCTGAGGCAGGGCTTGAACCCACAAACCATGAGATCATGACCTGAGCCAAAGTTGGCTGCTCAACGAACTCAGCCACCTAGGTGCCCCAGTTTGTTTGTTTTCTTCTTTAACTTTAAATGAGCAATGATAGATGTCAAAGTCAAGGGGTTTTTTACTTTTTTTTTTTTTAATGCAAGCTCTACACCCAGTGTGGGGCTCAAACCCATAACCCTAGGATCAAGAGTTGCACACTCTAGGGGGGCCTGGGTGGCTCAGTCAGTTAAGGGTCTGACTTCAGCTCAGGTCATGATCTCACGGTTTGTGGGTTTGAGCCCTGTGTTGGGCTCTGTGCTGACAGCTCAGAGCCTGGAGCCTGCTTTGGATTCTGTGTCTCCCTCTCTTTCTGCCTGTCCCCTGCTCATGCTCTGTCTCTCTCATTAATTTATTTATTAATGTTATTAATAAATAAACATTAAAAAAAAATTTTTTTTTTTTAAAGTTGCACACTGTACTGACTGAACCAGCCAGGCACCCCTGGTATTTTTTTTTATATACTAAATTTAATGAGTTTAGTGCTTACTGTATTTATTTATTTATTGTTAAAGTTTATTTATTTAAGTAATCTTTACATCCAACATGGGGCTCAAACTCATGACCCCAAGACCAAGAGTTGCATGCTCCCCCGACTGACCCAGCCAGGTGCCCCTAATACTTATTTTTAGCTTCTCAAACTTCCCTTGACATCCTCCCAGAAAGCTGCTCATATGTACACATACCCTACATTTTGCTTATACATTCAGGGATGTTATATTCCTGAAGCCAGGCTCCAGATTAAGAACCCCAAAACAAAGCATTCCCCATAAAAATAGGTGCTCAACAGAAGATACTTCGCTTCTGAGCCAACATAGGTCATAGAGAATTTCCTTAGTCTGTGAGGTGGTTGTCTAAACTGTGCAGCAGCTAAAAGGTAGCACAGTTTCAGAATATTTCATAAATTTTACTCATATCGGAAAGAGCATAATTTATATTTCATACAGTATTAGTAGCATGAAATAAATGTTTCTTAATGAAATTAACTCTCATGAAACCAGGTTTGGTTTTGGGGGTAATAAAACCATTAAAGTAAATGAAAATTCAGTTTTATACGTTACGGGTTAGTTAAAATACTGTTTTAAATTATGTTTCAAGTTATGTTTATCAGTTAAGAAATGTGATTTTGGGGCTCCTGGGTGGCTCAGTTGGTTGGGCATCCGACTTCAGCCCAGGTTGTGATCTCATGGTTTGTGGGTTTGAGCCCTGCCTGCTGACAGCTCAGAGCCTGGAGCCTGCTTCAGATTCTGTGACTCCCTCTCTCTGCCCCTCCCCCACCCGTTCTCTGTCTCTCAAAAATAAACATTAAAAAAAAAAAAAAAGAAACGTGATTTTACTTTCTGAAGTTAGGAATGTTGCGTAACTTCAAGATACAGAAATAGGGGCGCCTGGCTGTCTCAGTCAGAAGAGCACATGGCTCTTAATTGTGAGTTCGAGCCCCATGTTGGGTGTAGAGATTACTGAAATTAATAAAAACTTGAAGGAAGGAAGGAAGGAAAGAAAGAATACGAAGCAGCCTTGGTCTTAAGCAGCCTCTTGTATTTAGAAACAGTTAAAATTTTCCCAACAGTGGGGCACCTGAATGGCTCAGTCAGTTAAGCGTCTGCCTCTTGATTTCAGCTCAGGTGATGATCTCTTGGTTTTGTGAGTTCGAGCCCCATGTTGGGCTCTGTGCACTGATCATGAGGAGCCTGCTTGGGATTCTCACTCCCCCTCTCTCTCTCTGCCCCTCCCGCACTCATGCTCTCTCTGTTTCTCTGAAAGTAAATAAACTTAAATAAATGTTCCAAATAGTGAAAAATAATTGGATTCTGAATATATTCTGAAGATGGAGCCATTAGGATTTCCCAATGGGGCGTGAGGGGCAAAAAAGCATTAAGGATGGTTTAGAGTACTTGGTCTTAGCAACTGGAAGGATGGAGTTGTCATTACCTGAAGTTTTCAGGTAGATCAGGTTTGGGGGGTGGGATAAGACAGATCAAAAAAAAAAAAAAAGGAAATTCCAATACAAATATTATTTGAGATATATTGATGTTTATCTGATATGTTAATCTTTGGTTAACGAAGTCAGGAGAACATAAAAGTTTATGTTACTTAAAAATTTTTTTCATGTCTATTTTTGTGAGAGAGAGAGGAAGGGAGCTCGAATGGGAGAGGGGCAGAGAGCGAGGAAGACACAGAATCTGAAGCAGGTTCCAGGCTCCCAGCTGTCAGCGCAGAGCCTGATGAGGGGCTCGAACTGTGAGATCATGACCTGAGCTGAAGTCGGATGCTTAACCAACTGAGTCACCCAGGCGCTCCTAAGTTGTGTTACTTTTAAAAAGTTTGTGTCAATCATAGTAAGAATTATTTCAGGGGCTTTCATGGTTAATGTATGGGTTACTCAGGTTTCTTTTTTTTCTCCAAGTTTTTATTTAAATTCCAGCTAGTAAAAATACATATTTGGTTTGTTTCTGAGGTATATATGTTTGTTAGTTTGTTTTATTTATTTATGTTTTTAAGTAAGCTCTACACCCAATGTTGGGCTTGAACTCACAACCCCAAGATGCAGAGTCACATGCTCTACCGACTGAACCAGCCAGGCGCCTGAGAATTTGGAGAGTTTTTTTTGTTATTTTTTGTTTTTTAAAGTAATCTCTACGCTTAACGTGGGGCTCGAATTCACAACCTGGAGATTGGGAGTTGCATGCTCTACAGACTAAGCCAGTCAGACGCCCCCATCAAGTTTCTAATTCCTAAGTTTCAACACTAGGTTTGAAATTTGGAAAGCACTCAGAAATGTCAGCATGTTGGATGGATAGTGTGTTTGTTAGGTAACTTCGCCTCCAGCAGGGGCCACCTGAATAGAGAAACAGGTGGAAACAGTCATTCCCACTTGTGAAGGTCTGTGCCTGTCATAGATGTGTTGGGAGATGTTTATATTGAATTTGATCCTCCTACCAATAGATAGTTCTTTTCCTCAAGAAATAGAGTTGTGTCTCCTTCCTAAAGATGTGGAGAGCATCTGTGATTAACTAGCTCCTACTAAGAAACCTCAGAATCTATGAATACACACAGAAAAAGCAAGAAGACAAAAACCATCATGTAGGTCAATTGGCCATTTTCTCTAGACATCAATCGACTGTTGTGATGCAAAAGATTTTTGTAACCCATGGGGAGGAGATTGTGGTTAGTTTTACTCTAAAATTTCCCACTACGTTTTTAAAGAACAATAAATTGTTCAAATACACAATGTGAATCACCGTTTTTTTTGAAACCAAACCTTTGTGAGGTTTTTAGGTGTTTTTTTGTTTTGTTTTTTTTGTTTTGTTTTTTTTTTGAGAGTGCTCCAAGTGTGTGAGGGGCAGAGAGAGAGAGAGCTAGAGGGAGAGAGAAGCGGGGCTCACCCGAAGCAGGGCTCATGTTCACCCGAAGTGGGGTTCGAGCTCACCCGGTGTGGGACTCCACCTGACACACTGTGAGATCATGACCTGAGCCCAAGTCAGATGCTTAACGGACTGAGCTAGCCAGGTGCCTGAAACTAAACCTTTGTTCATTGCTAAGATTCACATTTTCCTTCTTCCTTTTCAGTGCTTATTTCTATAGCAGCTATCCAGCTGATGACAATATTTTCATGAAATAAAAAAGGAGATTCAGAGAGAGTAATGATCTTGAAAGAACGTCCTTATTTGGGGCGAATTTGGTCGTGGTGTCAATCTGGTGATTTGGGTGGAACTGTTCCTTTTTATCCATTGTCCGTACTAATTAATACTTAAAGACAACTTTCTTTCAGATGACTGGTTTTGATGTGCTTCCTGTTGTCTTAGTTGTGATGTCAGCTGACCACTTCACTCAGGAGTAGCAGGGTAGGAGCTGACCTGTTCCTGGGCAGCTGTCAGGTGGCGGGGCTGCTGAGACAGGCCTGGCCTGCTGACGACCTCTGTGGGAGGCGGGAGACCAGCAGGCCTCAAATGCCAACATCAGACCGTTGATGTAGCGCCTGGTCGTGCACGGGCCCCACTGCCCAGCCAGGTCAGCCCCGGGCCCGAGAAAAGTACTGCAGGATGAAGAAGGGGATCTAATTAAATGGAGTGGAAACCACACGAAAAGGATGGCATTTTATTTCCCATTCTAACCCTCTGTGCTTCCTCTTTGCTTTGCTTTTCTAATTACTGTGCTTCTTGGAGCTCTGGCTTTAGGAGGAACCGGGCTTCTCTTACGACAGACAGGACAGCCCTGCCTGAGCATTTACTGCCTTGAAGGACTGCTAAGCCTTTGACAGGGTCAGGTTGCTCGGGAAGTTTTGCTCACCTGTGGAAACCAAGCTGCCCACCGACAGCAGCACAGACAAGTAGTAAAGTTCAGGGGTCGTTTTTTCCTGTATTTGGGAGGAGAAAAGCACTGTGAGGAATACTGGTCTTTTAACTGGAACCCCTATTTACAGTGTTTTTGCCAAAAGGATTTAAACAATGGCCCCAGTTTAGCAGGAGATGGAAGGCTTGCTGCATACTTTGCAAAATGCAGTCCAACAGCTCCACTCTTCAGCGGTAGCTCAACTTTTTTTTTTTTCTTTTTAGTCTAATACAGTAGAATTTATCCGCAAAAAGAAAAATCTCTCCTGGAATTTTTATTTATTTATTTATTTATTTATTTATTTATTTATTTATTTATTTTTTAGCGTTTGCTTATGTTTGAGAAACAGAACATAAGCAGGGGAGGGGCCAAGAGAGAGAGAAAGAGAGAGATGGAGAGAGAGAGAGAGATGGAGACAGAATCTGATGCAGACTCCAGGCTCTTGAGATGTCAGCACAGAGCCTGATGCGGGGCTCGAACTCAGGAACCATGAGATCATGACCTGAGCCAAAGTCAGACGCTTAACCAGCTGAACCACCCAGGCGCCCCTCTCCTGGAATTTTTTTTTTTTTTTAACGTTTATTTATTTTTGAGACAGAGAGAGGCAGAGCATGAACGGGGGAGGGTCAGAGAGAGAGGGAGGCACAGAATCGGAAGCAGGCTCCAGGCTCTGGGCCATCATCAGCCCAGAGCCCGACGTGGGGCTCGAACTCACGGACCGTGAGATCGTGACCTGAGCTGAAGTCGGACACTTAACCGACTGCGCCACCCAGGCGCCCCTCTCCTGGAATTTCTAAACTTTCCCTGGTGAATTGTTTTAACTGTGGCACGTGTCTAATTAAGAATTCTGTGTCTACATACCTCTATTTTTACTGTGAGTAGAAAATATTGAAGACTAATGGTGTATTATGTACAGTCAAGCTTTCAGATTAAGATGAGCCTTTAGAAATTCAGTACTTAAAAACATACACAGTCAGTTGCCAAAACTGTTAACACCACGGTATAGACTCCTTCACTGAAGGATCCCACACCAAATACAGCAAACATCCTCTCGAGTGCCTGTGGGACGGGCTCCATCTGTGTAAACAGCACAGTAAAACCTAAAAGGACATCAGAGCAGCATCGATTTACTAGGTTTAATTATCTCTGAAATACATTCTTTTTTTTTTTTTTAAGTTTATTTATTTTGAGAGAGACAGAGAAATTGTGAGTGGGGGAGGGCAGAGAAAGAGGGAGAATCGCCAGCAGGCTCCGCATTATCAGTGCAGAGCCCTTTGCAGGGCTCGAACTCCCTTACCGTGAGTCATGACCTGGGTGGAAATCAGGAGTCTGACGCTAAACTGACTGAGCCACCCAGGCGGCCCCCAGAAATACATTCTTGAATGCACGCCTAAACAGTGTATGTTTCCTCGCTTCCCTCCTGTGGGACTCATGCTCAAAACCCAGCCAGGCTAAGGTTTTCCTTTAATATAGGTTGTGCTCTTAATATTGGTGGTGTTGGTAATAGGAACTATGACTGTTTTGTTTGATGATTCCTGTTATCTCATTTAAGCCTTAGCAAAATGAAGCAGGTAATTTATCTCCAGGTTACAAATGAGGTGGGGGAGCTCAGAGAGGTTAGGTAACTTGTTGTGGAGTGAATGTTTCAACTGGCCTCCCTCTGTCTCCAGAGCCAGTGCTTGCCACCATTACCTGCGTCGTCGCCTCTTGTGGAGCTGCGATTCAGTGGGAGACTCTAGAGCAGTTAGAGCAGTGCCCGAGGCCTTCGGTAACGAGATTTTTTTATTAAAGTTTAGGGACAATGCCTGGCTGGCTCAGTCAATGGAGCATGCAACTCTTGATCTCGGGGTTGTGAGTTCGAGACCCATATTGGATATAGAGATTATTTAAATGGATAAAAATCTTTACAAAACTGTAGGCATAGTTTTTATTTAAATTACACATCTCTCGGGGCGCCTGGGTGGCTCAGTCGGTTAAGCGTCCGACTTCAGCTCAGGTCACGATCTCACGGTCCGTGAGTTCGAGCCCCGCATCGGGCTCTGTGCTGACTGCTCAAAGCCTGGAGCCTGTTTCAGATTCTGTGTCTCCCTCTTTCTCTGACCCTCCCCCGTTCGTGCTCTCTCTCGCTCTGTCTCAAAAATAAATAAATGTTAAAAAAAAATTACACATCAGTCTTCTAAGCACACACACAGGCAAAGATAATCGAAATGTATTAAGACATTCCTAAAACTCCACATTTCAGAGTCCACTGCTTCTCTATCACTTTTTTATTTCAAGTTGTTAAGGTCCGTGTTCTACACGGTATCGTCTCCAGTTCAGTAACTGTTTATTAAATGAGTAAATGAATCTAGTAATTTTTATAGCTAAAGAATTTTATAACACCAACACAAAATGTTTGCATTTAACTTAATTCGGTTTCATACTCAAAGGTTAGGACCACCAGAAGGACAAGCTTCTCCAGAAGGTTGCTAAGGAACTTTAAAAATTTCCTTCACCTGAATTTTAAACATGAATTTTTTTCTTAAGCTTCAGTCTGTGAGCTCCTGAAGAGCAGGAAGTCCCATCTTCCCCATTTTTGTCTCAGCGGTGTCTGACAGACAGCAGGCACGTAATAAGTGCTTGATGAATGTACACTTACCAATTGTGAAGAAAGTAAAGATGATATTACCAACCAGGTTGGTAAGGAGAGGTTGCCCGCAGTATCGGGAAGATCTGGGTCTAAAATCAATACACAGGGTCATACATTAATTTATCAATTATTGGAAGAAATTCGCCCTGTAAGCACGATACCAGAAGGCACTAACCCTTGAATTCTAATCTTAATTCTGGCCCTGGGTTCATTTGGTTCCAGGCAACTCCCTTTTATTAACTGCAAATTAACGCTGCTAAGTAGCCTACTAGTAATATTGAGAGTTGTTAATATTTCTGATCGGTGGACAAATAATGTTTACTATCTTTCTAATTCATGTTAACTTGATATTTCGGTGGAAAATATCAAGAAGATAGTTTGTGGAAATTCTGGCCTTTTGGAGTAAGGAAGTTGGTCTAACTGCACACAAAACTCCTAGGACCTAAGTTGGAAAATTTGAATTAGGCTAATTCCAGGGAGCGTCACAGTTCCCATTTCCGTTTTGTCCCTTTTGTGGATTCTCAGTTTTCAGATTATTTCAGACTTTCCACATGTTTAGAGCTGCAGTTTTTTATTCTGAATGTATCGGGTTGCATTTATTTCATTTGTCCAGTGACAGAGTTATTAGCTGACTGACCTTTTCCGCAAGACTAATGTCCAACATAGAATCTGAAATAAGGTATCAAGTCATAATCTGGTCACGTATATCTGTGTCGCCCTCGGCCCTGCAGACGTTAGCTCATGCTAGGCTGTTGAGACTGGGCTCTAGGGAATCCATAAGTGGCAACATTGGTGCCCTCGTTGTCTCCCATCTAACAGCTTCTTGTACTAAAAGAAGGAAGTGTTAAAACTCGATCTGCCCAAATCCCAACTATTCTGTTCATATTGAGATTTTTGACTTTTTCAAAGAGGTGAAGCAGGTGACCACCATTGATAACAGGGGCGAAAACATGGGTCAGGCTGCAGTTAAACTCATCACAGGAATGGCAGAGCGCACCAGAACCATCTCCAGAGGTCAGGCCCACATGCTGAGCTGCCCTGTGCTGGGGGTGGGGGGTGAAAACACTTACCTTAGCAGAACATACAGCTGGAGGACTAGAGCGGTGGTCCCAAACAAGAACACTGTCACTTGGCTGCGTGAGACACAGCGAGTTACTTTTTACATTACTTCTTTAGTGATCAGATGGCTTCAAGAAACCGAATTTAGGTTCTGTTTCATTGCAGTGTCACATTAGACCACAGAGAGAAAGTTTTAAACATAACAAAGATGACTTGAGATCCATTCCATTTGAGCACAATTATGTCTAATAAAACTTCACGAAGATTAGCACTGCCATTTCCTGAACTGCTACTACGTAGCAGGCGCTGTGGATACTGGTCCCCAAGGGATCTTTAGAACCTTGGTTCCTTTACTGTGACTTGTAAGTTCATGCCTTAAGACAACTCACAGATAATAGTGAAAGTTAACATTCATCATGAGTAGACAAATGTGTCAAACATTTTTATTCACTTTCGTATTTGATATGCACAAAATCCAATGAGATAGGGACTCTGGTTCCCCATTTTATAAATGAGGAAACAGACTCAGAAAGACTAAGTGTCTTGTCCAAGGACAAACACCCAGTAGTGATAGAGCTAGAGTTTGGAGCCGGGTCTGAGAGTCCTGACCATGGCCCTGTGCTGTGCCAGCCGCTGCCTCCTGCCACCCGGTTCACATGGGGTGTAACCAATGAACAGAGTAAGCCGACCCACCCAGCTTCCACAACCAGATGAAGTCTGCTGTTTCTGCTCATTTTTGAAATTCTTTTGAAATTACATGTACTTCCATGCAACATAAGGTAGTGTAATATAATATAAAATCCATGCATATGAGAATATCTTAATCTGAAAATAATAATACAAGATCCATGCATATAAGATCTTCCTCAGTAACTGATAGTTCTCTTTCTTCATCATAAGCTCTATTATTTGCCTTGATTATTTTATTAATGAGGTTTAGCACTGAGGGATCTTAGGGTATCTGTAGAAATTAAATCTACCCAAAGACAAAGATTTATCCCTGTTGAAAGTATTAAAAAAAAAAAAAAAGTCTCAAAATATACCCCAAGACTGTTTAAAGCAGTGAAACGTTGTTACAACTAGAATACAGTTAGAGGCTTGATGGGACCTTTTTGAAAGGAATAGCATCTTTTTAGGGGTATAAATTCCAATCAGTTGACAAGTCATCGCATTAACATTGTCAACATAGATTTAATTATATTGAGCATTCTGAAATGTTACAAGATGGTTAACTTTTTCAACGTTAACATTGAAAAAACTGACTTAATGTTTACAAAATGTTTCATTAATGTTTACATCTCAGTATTTTTCAAACCTGAGAAAGTCACGGGGCGCCTGGGTAGCTCAGTCAGTTAAGCATCCAACTCTTGGTTTTGGTTCAGGTTGTGGTCTCATGGTTTCATGGGGTCGAGCCCCCTGTAGGAATCTGTGCTGGCAGCACTGAGCCTGCTTGGGATTCTCTCCCCCTCTCTCTCTGCCCCTCCGCCTCTCACACGGTGTCTGTCTCTTTCAAAATAAATAAACTTTAAAAAAATTTAAGAAAGTATTATACGTCAGCTATATTTCAGTTTTTTAAAAGAAAAATGTGATTTAAAAATTGAAAGTAAATTCTAGTTCAATGTCAAGACTGTCTCAGGAAGAAATGAGTTTTTTGTTCTAGCAAGCTGGGGAGGGACACTTACAGCCTGAGCCGGTGTGATCTCGGCAGCCAGCAGTGCAGGTGGTAGGCTGTGTGGGCCAGACAGAAGTGAATCATGGGGATGCTGGTCCTTGGGCACCTGGAGCAAAGCAAGGAGGATCCAGAACGGCCCTGTTAGAGCTTCCAAACTACTCCTCCCATTTGTCACCAGCTTGTCCCCTTTCCCTACCCACATATTCTGGTACCTTGCAGCGATACAGAGGAAGTACTTTTCCTTGGAGAGGGACGGATCCTTGTTTTTTTAAACACCCTGGGCTACAGTGGAGGCTGACTGTAACTTAATTCTTCAGTGGTTTTAAAGGTCTAGAGTCTAGTGTGAGCTCAAGTTGTCTGTGTTCATGATGAATTAATAGAACTGAGCTGGATATTTGAGATAGGTTGTGAATGTGACCAGGGAGAAAGCTTCCTTTAGCTAAGAGATCAGCTTGCTCCAGCCCCTTCCCCAGCCTTTCCCCCGAGGGGGGTGGGGAGACTGGAAACCTGAGTGCATGCCCAAGGTTGGGGAGGAGCTCTAAGCTCTTTGTTCTGTCCTTCCCTGAACAGCAGACAACTCCTTGGGGACCCAAACCTCCCCTTACAGCTTTATTGTTCTTCCTGCCCACAGCTCTATCTCCCATGGGGAGTGGTGTCTGAAACTTGAGGTGGGCGGGGCTGGAACTGACAGGCTCTCATTGATCATGCTCAGAAGCTGGCGGGATACCCTGATTTCCCTGTGGGCCCTGTCGGGCATGTCGTAGTCACCACCACCCCAATAACCACAGGCACTCTGTATGGGAATTGGGGGGTAGGGATGGGAGGGGTGGGAACAAGCCTCAAGTGAACCCTGGTATCATCCTTGAGCTGATAATTGAAAGGTAGGACATTTAAATCATTCTTATGAATTAACTTATTTTTTAAAGTGCTGTGTGGAGCATTACCGACCCTTCTCTCTTTATTTCTTATCAACAATTAGCAGTGTCCCTGTGACCCCTACCACTATGCTTTGTTGGGAGAAAGCCTCAAATGTTTATTGAATAAATGTTTATTTCCCTTCTCACTGACTATTTAAATTGAGGGACTCATAACTTTGTAACTGGCCTTCCAGTCACATGACTTGTAACTGGTCTTGTTTTGCCCCTTCCAGTTAATCCCACAGCATCACCATCATCAGTGTTGTCACTTCCCTCCCAAGTAACAGCTGCCGTTTATTTTAGCACTGTTCTAGGGAATATGCAAGCACGTTGCCATGTATTAGTCTCAGAATTAATCCTCACGGTGACTGAAATTGGTTGTCATTATTCTGTTTTACAGATATGGAAACTTAAGACTTGTAATTAAGTGATTTGGTTAAGCTGATAAAATCAATTAAGGTTGTAAGTCCCCATGTCTTATTATTTTTCTAAAACATTGTGTAGAACCGTGTTGTAACTCTGCTGCTCAGAAACCTTCAAAGGTTCCCATTGCCTAAGGGGTTAACATGCACTTTTCTCATCTCCTCAACCAGGAGGGCTCATTTCCAAACTACACAGCTCTGGTTTAATGCCTCCCTCCCCCCACCCCCCGCCACCTTTTTTAAATTTATTTCTTTTGAAAGAGAGGAGAGAGAGAGAATCCCAAGCAGGCTCCATGCTATCAGCACAGAGCCCAACTCAGGGCTCGATCTCAAACCATGAGATCATGACCTGAGCTGAAATCAAGAGTCAGTGAGGGACGCCCGGTGGCTCAGTCAGTTAAGCGTCTGACTTCAGCTCAGGTCACAATCTCATGGTTTGTGAGTTTGAGCCCCGCGTTGGGCTCTGTGCTGACAGCTCGGAACCTGGAGTCTGCTTCGTTTCTGTATCTCTCTTTCTCTCTGTTCCTCCTCAGCTCACACTCTGTCTCTCTCTTGCCTACAAAAATAAACAAACATTAAAAAAAAAAAAAGTCAGGCGGCACTTGGGTGGCTCAATCGGTTTAGCATCTGACTTCGGCTCAGGTCATGATCTCATGGTTCGTGGGTTTGAGCCCCGCATTGGGCTCTGTGCTGAAAGCTTGGAGCCTGGAGCCTGCTTCTGATTCTGTGTGTCCCTCTCTCTCTGCCTCTACCCTGCTCACGCTGTCTCTCTCTCTCTCTCAAAAATAAATAAATGTAAAAAAAAAATTTTTTTTTTAAAGTCAGATGCTCAACCTACTGAGCCACCCAGGTCTCCCATTTTTCTTTTGATGAGTGAGCCTAGGAATCAGGAATCAAGTGGCCCTGGGTCTGCCACTCACTGTCTTTGTCCAATGAGAGCATAGAATCTGAGCAAAAGTGACTTGGTCACCCTGGCACTTGGGTCTAGACATTGTTGGGCTATAAATCAGTGGTCCTGACACAGGTTGTTTGAGCACTGGGAAGTCTTGGAAGTGCACAGCGAGGTATATGACAGCCTCAATTTCCAGCCCATTTTCAACCCACTATTGATCTCAGATGTTTGTAATACTGGAAAGTTAGAAAAACGTAAATGTCCAGTGATGGAAGATAAACTAGAAAAACGAAATATCTAACAATAGCTTATTTTTTGGAACAAGCTAAATGACTTTGGCCAAATTTGTTTTTGGTGGTGAGGCTTGAATGATAGGTGTGTGAACGCATTTTATCCATTGAAAAGTATCATACAGCTGTGTGTTTATTATCTTTCATTGTATTTCTACATTAATTGGAAAAATACTCCAGCCTGTATAGGTAATTCCCCCAAAGTTCCCCACATGCTTCTAGCAATTTGGCATCATTGGAATTATATTTATAAGCTCTCAGAATGATTCTTTTGAAACATAATTTGGATATACAAGAATATTTTTTAGAGACGTCTGGGTGGTGTCAGTTAAGCGTCCGGCTCTTGGTTTCAGCTCAGGTCATGAGCTCACGGTTCGTGAGTTCAAATTCTGCTTGGGGCTCCGTGCTGACAGTGCAGAGCCTGCTTGGGATTCTCTTTCACTCCCTTGCTCTCTGTCCCTCCCCATTTGTGCATATGCACTCTCTCAAAATAAGTGAATAAACTTAAAAAAATATTTTTTTAAATTTTACAATAACAAAACTATTTTTTGATAGTTAATAAGCAGTTTATCAAAAAACCCAAAACTGAGTGATTTGAGTTTAAGAGATTTGAAGGCTCACTGTGTTGGGGAGCAAGAGCTCCTGTGTTCTCAGAAGTCTTTCTAGCTGGACTAAGAATCAGAGTGACTTGAGAGGGGTTAAGAGGAATAAAACAGCTGTAACAGGTGTACATATGGGGGATCCACATAGACACAGGAATTCCAAAGTCAGGCAACATGAGGTCTGTATGTCACTCTGAAGTCAGAAGGGGTGGGGGTCTGTGTTTTCAGGAGAGTAATGCGCTTTGTGGGGCGATAAAAACATGTTTGGTAATTAGACATTTGCCCTGCTATACAGATGGGTCACTCAGATAAAATTTATCTCCGCTAATAACCCTTATTCTGAGAAAGACCTCCAATTTAGATTCTTCTGTGTTCTTAAGGGAGGGGCAGAAGTTTCTCTTGAGCCCACAGGGTTCTCAATACCTTCTGCTCAAAATAATCCACATGCCAAACTGGCACATTCTGAACCTCTTCAGCTGACTCCCAGCACAATGAATGAAAAAGACCCCCACTAAGACACAACATTGGGGCATTTCAGATTCAGAGCATTGGGGATAAGGAAAACATCCTACAAATCTTCCAAAAAGAAAAAAGGTATGTAAAAAAGGAAAAGAATCAGAATGGCATTAGACTTTCAGCAATAGTGTGGTATGCTAGGAGACAATGAAGAAATGCATTCATAATTTTAAAAGAAAATAATTTCAACTTGCTTTTTTCTCAACTAAGCCGTTCATCTCTGAAGGAAGGATAAAGACATAACCAAACTTATTTCCCATGTACCTTTTATCATGAAGCTACTTGAGGATACATTCTAGAAAAATCAGGACATAAACCAAGAAAGACATGATGCGGTCCTCAGAAATAGGGGATCTGACTCAGAAGAGAGATGAAAAAGGTTTCAGAATGATAGCCGTACAAAGGATTAGAGACTTTCAGTCCACATTAGAGAATGAGTTCCGGGAGAAAAACCCTCCAGGAAAAAAACCAGAGTCAATAGAGTAATAATGTTTGGTTGAACCATTTGAAACTCATGTTTTTGTAGATTAAAAAGAGTTGAACTATAGCGACATTATGTGCAGCATTAATAGTAGCTACATTCACAGTGTGTTTATTTCTTGTCAAAAGCAGTTGCGTGTATTGTCTCGCTTAATTCTCATGATGGTCACAAGGTAGGTACTGTTATTTTCTCTATTTTAAGACTGAGAAAACCGGGACAAAGGAAGATTAGGTTAAGGTCAGGTTGTCCTGGGTCATCCAGCCCATGTAGGTGATTTCTATGCAGGCAGTCTGGTTTCAGAGCATAGGTTGCTTCCCGCCCCCCCCCCCCCATAATGTCTCTAATAATGTCTCTGCCCAAGGTGGGGCTTGAACTCGTGACCCGGAGATCAAGAGTTGCATGCTCTACCAACTGAGCAGCCAGGTGCCCCGCAGAGCACAGGTTCTTAACTGTTGTGCTATAACAGACAGCAGATTGGAGGATACTGTTCTGTGGAATCCGGCCGGTCCCAGGGGCGAGACCTGTAACACTGACTGCCAGGTTACCATACGGTGAAGCCCATTGTACATGGGCCCTACTCACCCACTCAGAACTTCCTATCAGCTCTTGTTGAAAGAAACTGAAAATGTATCATTCATGTTGGTAGAGAGATAAGAGAATGCATTGGTGAAAGAACAGAACACCATAAAAAGGAACATTTAGAGGACAAAGGTCTTTTTTTTTTCTCTAAGTTTATTTATTTATTTTGAGAGAGAGAGAGAGAGAGCACAAGCAGGTGAGGGGCAGAGAGAGAAAGAGAACCCCAAGCAGGCCCCACATCGTCAGCACGGAGCCCGACACGGGTCTCAACCCCACAAACCGTGAGATCACGACCTGAGCAGAAATCAAGAGTCGGATGCTTAACCGACTGAGCTACCCTGACGCCCCTAGAGGACAAAGGTCTTTAAAATGAAGGCTATAATAGCAGAGCTGAAAATCAGCTCAACAGATGGAGGATGGAGTTGAGAATATCTAGAAATTAGAGCTTAAAGGAAAGAGGGAAAAGAAAAGAAAATGGGAAGACCAATCCAGCTGCCTCAGCTCCAAATAATAGCCATTTCCAAAGAGAACAAAGAAAACGGAAGGCAGAATGTCATCATTCAAGGACCTTTCCCAGAACTGAAGTTTATGAGCCTCAAGTTTGAAAGGGTCTGCCCGGTGCCCCGCACAACAGATGAAAATAGAGTCACTTAGAGGACATCATTGTAAAATTTTGGAACGCTGGGGACAAAGAGAAGATACCACAAGCTTCAGGGGAGGAAAAATGTAAGTCACATTCAAAGGATCCAGAATTGTGAGTGACTTTGGATTTATCGCTGTTAACACTGCAATCTACAAGCGATGCCTTCACAACTCTAGGAGAAGACGGATTTCAACACAGACTAGAAACTATAGATAGATATACATGTAGAAGTTTGGGAATAGGCAGTGAGGGTGTGTGAGAGCTAATCCTCATGGATCATCATAGTAAACAGGTACTGTTTACTTTGGATAAATTTAGAAATAGCATTATAAGCACATAGTATAGAAATATGGTAGAATCTACCAGAAGAAATAGCTGAAAAAGTCAAAAGTGCTTGCTTTTAAGGGAGTTGTGTAGAGGGTTTGGTGAGCAGGATGTGGCCAATGACTGTTGGGTTTCATTATGGGCCTTTTGCTGCCTCGTAATTTCTGAATCTATCTGAGTTCATTTAATAAAAGTTTAAATCTGTTGTCTTGTATTACTTCATTAGGGTTATAGAAGGATCAAATGGAATAATATGAAAAAAGGTTTGTAAATTGTAAACTGTTCCTGAGCTGAAAGTGATAGTGTGATCGTGTTGACTAAGAGGCCGACTACTGTCTTGAAGGGCAGGTTGTCAGGGAGTTCCGTTTACGTGGTAGTTGATAACATCATTGTATCAGCTAACTGGAGCTACAGTAGGGCAGTCATAAAACTTCAGCAGCGTGCACATTTCATTTTTGCTTATGAGTCTAGGGTCAGCTTGTGGGTTTGTTGGTGTAAGCCAGGCTCAGCTGATCTCACCTGGGCTGTGTGTCTGAGCACGTCGTCTGCGGTTTGGCTGGTGCAGGATGGCCTCAGCCGCACAGCCAGTGGTTGGCTGTCAGCGGGGGCACCAGCTGTCTCCCGCGTGTTCTGTCCAGCAGGTTGGCCTCGGCTTGTTTTCATGGCAGAGGAGGGAGGCCAAAAGAGAGCAGAAGTGTGCAGACCTCAAAGGCCTGGGCTCAGAACTAGCACACTGTCCTAACTGCCACATTCTCTTGTCCGAAGCAAGTCACAAAGAGGGGGAAGGAGATTCCATCCCTTTCTGGCAGGAGCTGCAAATTCACAGTGAAAAGGAAGGGTGGAGAAATGGGGCTGTCCTTGTCATTGAAGCCAAATATTTTTGTCCATTCACTTGGAATGGGAATGTGAAAGGCCACTAAAGACCTAAAACTGAACGTATGTTCTTTTCCTTTGCAGACAACGAGCAGGGTGTCCGAGTTTTCCATTTAGATCAACAACTTCAAATTCTTAGCATGGAGAATTCAGAGAAGACAGAAGTGGTTCTTCTTGCTTGTGGCTCCTTTAATCCTATCACCAACATGCACCTGAGGCTATTTGAGCTGGCCAAGGACTACATGAACGGAACAGGTAGGAACAGTAGCCAAAAGCAATAATAGGGTTCAGGTTCAGGCCACTACCCCAAAATATGGCCCTTTGTCATGTTGGACATTTTAAGCTGAAGCAGTTTGAAAAAATGGCAGAAACAGGAAGGTCACTCTGACCTCCTCCCCACCCTTCTCGGAAGCAGCTCAAAAAACCTTCACATGAGGGGCGCCTGGGTGACTCAGTCAGTTAAGTATCCAACTCTTGGTTTCTGCTCAGGTCATGATCTCAGGGTTGTGGGATCGAGCCCTGCGTTGGGCTCTGTGCTGACAGCGTGGAGCCTGCTTGGGATTCTCTCTCTCTCTCTCTCTCTCTCTCTCTCTCTCTCTCTCTCTCTCTCCCCCCCTCCCCCTCCCCCCCTCTCTCTCTGCCTCTTCCCCGCTTGTGCTCATTCTCACGCTCTCTCGAAATAAATAAACTTAAAAAAAACGCCAACCAACTAACCAAACAAACCTTCATGTGGGAGGTGCCCTCCCTATACCGGGAGGAAAGGAGCATCCTTATTACTAAAGGCAAATCGATGCCTAGAAGAATCTAAACTAACAGGCCTTGCTAAATTTCCCTGAATTTTGTGAATGTACCTCAGACTCTGCCCTACCATTTTTCTCTACAACTGTCCACTCTTCACCAAACCAGACATAAAAATACCCAGGTTTAACTGTTATTTCCTTACGAAGGTACCACGTAACATAAGCCTTCTATTAAATAAATTTCTATGTTTTTCTCCTGTTTTTCTTTGTCAGTTTAATTTTTATTTTTTTTTATTATTTCGTAATGTTTTTATTTATTTTGAGACAGAGACAACATGAGCAGGGGAGGGACAGAGAGAGAGGGAGACACAGAATCCGAAGCAAGCTCCCGGCTCGGAGCTGTCAGCATAGAGCCCGACGCAGGGCTCAAGCTCACGGACTGTGAGATCATGACCTGAGCTGAAGTCGGACGCTCAACCGACTGAGCCACCCAGGCGCCCCATTGTCAGTTTAATTTTTAGACCCAGCCAGGGACCCAAGGAGGGTCAAGGAAAATGATTTTCTCCCCTACATAATATATTTTGTAATGTAAAGGATCATGCTATATGCTGATAGATAGATGGACGCCTGGGTGCTTAAACTCACCAATAATCCTAATAATTGGGGAACGAAGATTAAAAACAAGGTCTAGTTTGCCCATCACATGGACAAAAATGTTAAAACTTGATAATGTCAAGTATCAGAAGTTGAGGAGAAATGGGTTCTCGTATACACTGTAGGTGAACAATACCAATTGATTAAGGGTTTTTACGAGGCAATTTGGCAATATCAAAATTTAGATTGTGTAGGGGGTGGGGAATTAGTGATGAATGGGGACAGAGTTTCAGTTGGAGAAGGTGCGAAAGTTCTGGAGACGGATGGTCGGATGGCTGCAGAGATGTGAATGTGCCTGATGTCCCTGAGCTGTACAATGAAGGCAGTCAACGTGGCGAATTTTATGTTATGCCTGTTTCACCTCATTTATAAATGAGTGGGCGGATGGATGGAAAGAAAGAAAGAAAGAAAGAAAGAAAGAAAGAACGAACCTAAATCCCTTTTCTGAAACCCCAGGGGGCGGGACTCTGTTATAAAACCAGAGTGATGATAATCCTTCCTGTGTGTAAAATCTGACTTGTTACACCTCGCTTCAAATCTGACTCTTTATCCAGGAAAATACAGAGTTATCAAAGGCATCATCTCTCCTGTGGGCGATGCGTATAAGAAGAAAGGACTCATCTCTGCCCACCACCGAGTTATCATGGCAGAACTAGCCACCAAGAGTTCAGAATGGGTGGAAGTTGACACCTGGGAAAGTCTTCAGAAGGACTGGGTAGAGACCTTGAAGGTGCTAAGGTATTCATGGTGAGGTCGGCTTTGTCAGTCCTGCGGGAATGGGCCGGGCCTTTTTGCCTTGTGTCAGTGTGGCCCGTGTCTGTGAACAGAACACGTTTGCAAACCGTGACCAGGGTGGGGAGGGCGTTTTCGTGGGCTGCGCTGTTCCTCAGGTGTGGGGCGTGGCGTCTCCTTAGTCTTCATGTCCTTCGTCGTGTTGTTAGATGTTTGTGTGCTCGTTACTATTGCACCTCTGTGGGAGACAACATCCACGGAGAAGCCTGCCTGGCCTATCGGTGCCCCGAATGAGAAAGGCAAAATCATAAGAAGACATTGTTGTCATTAATCTTCTTACGTATAAAAGAGAGAGGCAGGTAGGGGCTCCTGGGTGGCTCAGTTGGTTAAGCATCTGACTTTATGATCTCACTGCTCATGGATTCGAGCCCCACATCAGACACTGCTGACAGCTCAGAGCCTGGAGCCTGCTTCAGACTCTGCGTCTCCCTCTCTCTCTGCCTCTCTCTCTCTCTCTCTCTCTCTCAAAAATAAACATTAAAAAATTTTTTTTAAAAGAGAGAGGCAGGTAATTTAAACAAGAGAAGCCATGGTGCCTGGTCGTGGACAGTCCTGATTTTGGGTGTTGCTTCCATGACGTCATACTGGGTTTGTCCCAGATCGCTGTGCTCATACCTTAGAAACATTTCCCGTTAAGGATTCAGAAACTAGAGTGAGCAACAGCTAATTAATTATTACTTAATGTTATCTTTCTGAAAAACCTTTCCATCTAATGTCAGTTCTTAGAGTTCTGAGCCTTCTGGTTCTGACCACATCAGTTAGGGTTTGGACAGGAAATAGAGACCACCCTGATTGTTTTAAGCAGAAAGGGATTTAGGTGCTCATGCAGAAGTGTCAGAGGGCTGGAGGAGGGGAAGTCGGGTTTGTTTCAAGATCATACCTCCTTTAGCTGCGGTGGCCATTCAGAAAGCGGTTCCTGTCCCTGCTGCCACAAATGCGGCTGTGAAGCTGTCCCAGTCTCCTGAAGTTGGTGACTGGACAGTGGAATACAGGGTCTGGCCACTGTGCTCACTCTGTAAGAGGTTGCTTCTCAGGCTCCACAGCCCAGAAAGATGGCCTGTGCCTCCCATCTTCCTTCCAGCTCTCTTGTGAGTGAACCCTATCAGCAGAATCTCTCTCACGTGAGAACCTCTGGGAGGTGTGTCCGGGGGAAGATAGGACACCAGGCCAGCAGAGGCTATCTGGCACAGCAGCTTATCAAGAGGAACGGCTTTTCAGACTTGGCAGGGAGAAGTCAGCCCTCTTCACTGGCCAGAAATTCTCCCGTCAGATTCCAGCCTTCTGCATCCACGACCTTACCCAGCCCCCTCCCTGACAGCCTTGCTGTCCGTTACATATTAACGCAGCTGCTCAAGAGCGAAGGGAGTTAGGGGCACAGGACACACTTGGCTCCCCAGGTGTAGCTCATGTTGGGTAACCGCACGGTTGTAGAGCACTGGGCATCCTGCTGCCGATCCAGAACAAGGCTGCCTGTGAGTCCCGCCTGTGGTCCCTTCCTTCTAGGCTTCGGGCACTTGTCCTGTCTAGGACCTTATCCTTGGTGTTGTGGCTCTCCACTACTAGGTGAAGCCACACTCTTCAGCGGTCAAGAGTGTGGGCTCTGGAAGCAGACTGCTGGGCTTCAAGCACCGGCTCTGCTACCTATAAGCTAAGTGCCCTTGGGCAAATTAGAGTTCTCTCTCAATGGGGATAATAAGCAGTTCTGATATAATGCTGGCAATAAGAGAGTTGCTTTACTTTTTTTTTTTTTAAGTTTATTTATTTATTTATTTTTTTTTTTTTTTAATTTTTTTTTTCAACGTTTATTTATTTTGGGGACAGAGAGAGACGGAGCATGAACGGGGGAGGGGCAGAGAGAGAGGGAGACACAGAATCGGAAACAGGCTCCAGGCTCTGAGCCATCAGCCCAGAGCCCGACGCGGGGCTCGAACTCACGGACTGCGAGATCGTGACCTGGCTGAAGTCGGACGCTTAACCGACTGCGCCACCCAGGCGCCCCTTAAGTTTTATTTATTGAAGTAATCTCTACACCCAGCGTGGGGCTCAAACTCACAACTCCAAGATCAAGAGTCGCTTTTCCGACTGAGCCAGCCAGGTGCCCCAGTAGAGTTGCTTTACAAAAGCCAGAGCATTCACTCAGTCAGGTTGTTACTGAATGCCTCCTGCGTCCCAGGGAGTCTGCCAAGAGCTGGAGTTACAGCTCTAAGCTTTCACTTCCCTCCATTATGGGAATAATAATAACAATAATGATATTTAGTGCATGGGATGTTGGGAAGATTTCATCAAATGATCCATGCAAAGGACTTAGTGGAGTGCTTAGCACATAATAACTAATGTTAACTCTTATTATTGTGACACACACATAAAGCTTAGAATAGTAATCGCTACCATCTGTTGTGTTCCCAGGATCTCCTTACTTTCTATGCCCGATAGCCAGTCCCTGGGCACTACTGGCCAGCCTCCACGCTGACCCGGAAGTACTGGGTGCTGGTCAGTATCCATTCTGACTGATAGGCTTTGGGTGTACCTGTGGTTTGCATGCTCTTAATATGACACAGCCTGGACCTTGGGCCAGAGGCTCTAAGCCATCTCCAGAGAGACAGTATTCTGGTTGAATGTTGTGAGAAGAGGATGTTCTACTGCTTTGTTGTTTTCTAGACACCATCAGGAGAAACTGGAGGCCAGTAGCTGTGATCACCAGCAGGACTCACCTAGGCTGGAGAGGCCTGGACGGAAAAGGAAGTGGGCTGAACAAAGACAAGATTTTAGTCAAAAGGAATTGCTAGAGCCAAAAACAAAAGGTCTGTATGTTTTATCAAGACTTACCGACTGGAGTGGATAAGATTCTAGTGCTGAGCAAGCCCCCTTTGTATTTTCATTTCATATTCAGGATGCTTGGCTGCCTGGAAAATGCCCCTTGTTAGTTTTGGGACCGGAGGAGGGAAGGAGAGGAAGGAAAAGGCACCTTGAACTTACTTCTCCTGCAGCGGTCCTTAACTTTTGCAGTTCCTAGATCTCTTTTGAGAATCTGATTCGTATCAAAACTATGAACCCTCTAGCCAGAAAAACACATAGATGCATTCATTTTGACTCAGGGAGTTATTAGCAAAGCAGACCGTGAAGCTGTGTTTTCTTCTTCCCAGATGTGCCAAAAGTAAAGCTGCTGTGTGGGGCAGATTTATTGGAATCATTCGGTGTTCCCAATCTGTGGAAGAGTGAGGATATCACCCGAATTGTAGGAGATTATGGGCTCATCTGTATTACTCGGGCTGGAAACGATGCTGAGAAATTCATCTACGAATCCGACGCACTGTGGAAACACCGGAACAACATTCACCTGGTAAATGAATGGATCACCAATGACATCTCCTCCACAAAGATCCGGCGAGCCCTCAGAAGGGGCCAGAGCATTCGCTACTTGGTGCCAGACCTTGTCCGAGAGTATATCGAAAAGCATGACCTGTACAGCCCTGAGAGCGAGGAGAGGAATGTTGGGGTCGTCCTGGCTCCCTTGCAGAAAAACACTGCAGAAGCTAACTCGTGACTCCTGCACTTTGGACTTGTCTGTTGGGAATGTGAAAGAGTCTGGGTGTTAGTGACTGGGAAGAAGAATCGTGATCCTGTTTCATAAACTAAAGCTTTTTAAAAGTTTGGTAAAAATCACCAGTAGATGAAAATATGGTTTGTCTTTTTTTTTTTTTTTTTTTTTTTTTTTAATGTAGTGCTTTTTAAAAAAAAAAAAACATGTTTATTTGGAGAGAGAGCGAGTGGGAGAAGGTCAGAGAGAAAGAGGGAGAGAGAGAATCCCAAGCAGGCTCCTCACTGTCAGTGCAGAGCCCAACGTAGGGTTCGATTCTGTGAACTGTGAGATTATGACCTGAGCCAAATTAGGAATTGGATGCTCAACTGACTGAGCCACCCAGGCGCCCCCACGTCTATCTTTTTATTGGAAATTGTCAAAATGGATGTTTTCAAGATGGTCTTTTTTTTTTTTTTTTTTAAGAATGTACAAATCCTTTAATCTTTAAAACAAGGGACTGGCAGCACTAAAACCAGAAGACATTCAACTGTACTAACTACAAATAAGTCAGAAAGGACCTCTCTGGTCTACCACATAAGCGGAGCAAAGTGGGAAAGCAAGAGTCCATTTAAAATCTTAACTTCAGTTAGAAAGGGAATTAACATTTTATGCGTGCCCATTTCTAGGCATTCTTCACTGAGGGGGGCCAAGGAAACAATTCTTAAAGTAGTGATCGTGTAAAATGCACCGCTGATCGGTCATCTTCAGCTACGCAGGATACAGGTTGTGAATACGCCTGGCAGAAACCGTGCTAACGATTCAGTCTCTCTGGCACACGTCAGAAATTGGCCACTTCAGCTCTGCCAAGACGCACCTCCCTGGAGCTTTACCTTTGGAGGCTGGGAGAAAGGTCCAGGCCCTCAGAGAGTCAGAAAGGTGCACAGGTGTTTCTGATGCCCACCAGAGGCAGAGAAACAGTCTGGGGAAGGGAATTGCATCCTGTTTCATAAACTAAAGCTTACAAGTTTGGTAAAAAATCAGTAGTAAATTAAAAGTTTGTACATTATGTGTGTTCTCTTAGCACGGCCTCTCGTGGCTCTGTTCGTCTGCCCTTTTGCCATCTCTGCAGGAACAACTTCAGAGATGTTATCATGCTACCTGGAACAGAGAGGTCCGCGGAGAACGAGGGGTCCTGTTCAAGGGTTTTATTAAGTGTCCGTGCTCTTAGCCTTTCTTGACAGCTTAATAATCAAAAGATGAACGAAGGTCCTAAGAACATGAGAAATGCCTCACTGAGTCAGCTCAGCGGTCCTTCTGGCTCAGAATCTCAGAAGAGCACTCTGTGATCTCACTCTAAAATTCTCTGTTGAGTTTCTCAAGAGCCCCTCTGTTCCTGCTCTGGCCCACCGTGAACCTGCCATGTGTGAATTTAAGCAGTAAAAGGGTCTACTTTCTTACACTTTTTCTCATCCTTTTGTCTGGATTTTAACCAAAGTAGAACTCCCAAATAATAATCGAAGTCATAGTTTCTATGTTACAAATGCAAGCTTGTTATATATAATTTGACGCATTATGATTTTGTGGAAATTTTACCAATTGGTAAAGCAAAAAAGACCAGAAATAGCTTTTATAGAGTAGTTTCATGTTGCATGAAAATTATCCTGTGATAAAAAGTTCAATTTCAGATGCAAATACAATAATTTACCTTTTTTCAATTTATATTTTATACCTACACCATTCTAGATGAAGGATTAATAACCCTGCCAAAGAAAAATACAGCTGTGCGGTTGTACAGTCAAATCTGAATCCACAGTTCGAAAAGGGAAAATATTAAAGCTGGCAAACAAATAAAATCTTTAAAAGAAAAAAAGAGAGGGTGGGGAGAGTACCTGGCTGGCTCAGCAGTCAGTAGAGCGTGTGACTCTTGATCTCAGGGTTGTAAGTTCGAGCCCCACGTTGGGTATAGAGATTACTTAAAATAGCATCTTTTTTTTTTTTAATGTTTATTTATTTTGAGAGAGAATCCCAAGCAGCCTACATACACGCTGCCAGCACAGAGCCCCACGCAAGCCTTGATCTCATGAACCATGAGATCGTGACCTGAGCTGAAATGAAGAGTCGGTCGCTTAACTAACTGAGCCACTCGGGCACCCCCCCAAAATAAAACCTTAAAGAGAAAACTGGCCAACACACCCTACCGCTACTTATTCCTTTCTTTTCTTTTTAAGTGAGAGAGGGCAAGGTGGAGGAGAGGAGCAGAGGGAGAGAAAGAGAATCCCAAGGTCCTCGCTCAGCATGGAGCCCATCGCAGGGATCAGTTCCACAATCCTGGGATCACAACCCACGCCAAAATCAAGAGCTGAACACTCAACCGACCAAGTCATCCAGCCGCCCCTGACTTATTCTTACTAAAGCCAACAGGCCAACTTCACAAAGACCTTGAGGGGTGCAGAGCCTGGCACCAGTAGGGTTCAGTCTCTCTCTGCTGAAGGAGTGGTGGGTTAGAATCTCAGACCACAGAGATGAAAGTCATTTCTTCCTCTCCTTGACTTTTTGGAGTTGAGAGTTGAAGCAATATTGAAAAATAACCGCCTAGAATAGATGAAGCTACCGAAATGAAACTTAGATTTCTTCTGGAAAACCACACTTAGTCCATCTGGTATGGGTGCCAACTGCAGAAAGGTTCCATTGCCAGAAACTTCTCTTTTATTTTGTAGAAACTTCTCTTGTAACGTGCCTTCCTACCTAGGAGTGCCCAGCCTGCCCAGCTGTGAGTATACTGACCTCAGGATCCACTGGATAAAAATAAAGCGGTTGGGAGCCTCCCAGGAGACTTGGTAATAGTGAAACAAGCCTGTTGTTGTGCTGTTCATGAATCGATACCTTTGTACACAGAACGACCTGCTTCGCCTTTTGTCCTAGTACCAAAAATGCTGCTAACCCCACAGCTTCATAACATAGTTTTGGGTGACCTCCAGGGGAGAATTTCCTGTTTTGATAATGGAAATTAGAACAATGCACTTCACAGGGGAATAAATGCTAATTGTTGTGACTTCCATCGAGGAAGAAGAAAATATGCCACTGTACTTCCTATCATCCCCTTTTCCTAATTGGCTTTTGTAACATGAATTTTGAGTTTAGGAAATATGTGAAGCTGGTATTTTTGTGTTTGACGCTGGTGTTTATGATGTGTCGTGCTCCTTTACTCCTTACGTTGTATAATTTGAATGCAGCAAATGAATAAAAGTCCCTTACTGGCTGAATATACAACATACGGAGGGATTTTTGTTTGTTTTCCTGGTTAGGGGACAAGTGTGATAAGAGGCGTGGGTTCTCCTTGATGACCAAGGTAGAGACTGAGCCAGAGGGATGATTTCCGGTCATCTGCTTGATCAGAGGATGCTCTTTCTCTTTCTGCCACCCTGAGGGTCTCTGCACAGGGTGGAAGGAAGCGTTTCCTCAGGGTCAGCGTGCATGGTAGCGGTAGGATTGCTGATTTTCTTTCTTTTGTTTGTTTGTTTGTTTTTAAGATTGCTGTTTTTCTTACCCCAACCTCTGCTTCCCTTCCGTCCGAGCCCAGAGTCCACTATATTGTGAAACGGGCTCCTTTAACATTTACTTCTGGGTGTCACAGGACGTCCCCTCCACCGCCGTGCTCCTGCCCGCCCCCACAGGCCTCATGATCTGAAACATCCTCCACGGCTTCCACGCAGCTGTGAGGATGTCCAGTGTCTGCCTCTGAAATCTGTATCTAGTTTACCAGGTAAACTCGTGCCGTTTGAGCTTCATACTGCCAACACTTCCTGTGTGCTGGGTGTGTGTGAGTCCTAAAGAAACGAGGCACAGTTGGGTGCTGTGTAAATGATAAACCCAAGGCCTGATCAAAGCCTGTGCCCCTAACGTCTTTGTGTCTTATGTAGCACACTACCTTTTTTTTTTTTTTTTTAATTTTTCAAAGTCTATTTATTTTGAGAGAGAAAATCCCAATCAGGCTCCGCACAGTCACTGCAAAACCTGACTTAGGGCTCGAACCGTGAACCGTGAGATCATCATCTGAGCCCAAATCAAGAGTTGGGCACTCAACTGACTGAGACACCCTGAGGCACCCGGTAACATACTACTCCTCAAAGAACAAAGTTTTAGCCAAATCCTTTTTTTTAAAAATTAATGTTTATTTTTGAGCGAGAGACAGAGTGCAAGAAGGGGAGGGCAGAGAGAGAGAGAGAGGGAGACACAGAATCTGAAGCAGGCTTTAGGCTCCAAGCTGTCAGCACAGAGCCCAGTGTGGGCTCTGAACCGTGACATCATGAGCTGAAGTTGGACACTTAACCACCTGAGCCTCCCAGGTGCCCCTTTTAGCCAGATCTTGACATTTTCACCCATCCTAAGTGGAGGAGTACAAATAAATAAAACTTTAACCATAGGATAATCTGATGGTGATGTGTGCTGTGTTCTGTCTACACGGAAGGCCTAAGTGGAACCCGCCCAATGTTAGCCAAGTGCTTGGAATAGGGGCAGTGAATACCCAGAGGGAGGAGGTGATAGTCACCGTTCACTTTCTTTTCAGAATTGTATTTAAATCCAAGTTAATTAACATACAGTGTAACAATGGTTTCAGGAGTAGAATTTAGTGATTCATCACTTGCATACGACACCCAATGCTCATCCCAGCAAGTGCCCTCCTTAATGCCCATTGCCCTACCCACCTCCCCTCCAGCAGCCCTCAGATTGTTCTCTGTGTTTAAGAGTTTCATGGTTTGCCTCCCTCTCTGTTTTTATCCTATTTTTCTTCCCTTCTCCTGTATTCATCTGTTGTGTTTCTTAAATTCCACATAGGAGTGAAATCATAACGATATTTGTCTTTCTCTGACTTATTTCACTTAGCATACTACCCTCCAGTTCCATCCATGTTGTTGCAAATAGCAAGATTTCATTCTTCTTTATCGCCGAGTCATATTCCGTTGTGTATATATGCCACAACTTCTCAGTTGGACATTTGGGCTCTTTCCATACTTTGGCTATTGTTGATAGTGCTGCTATAAATATTGGGGTGCATGTGCCCCTTTGAATCAGCGTCTTTGTATCCTTTGGATAAATTCCTAGTAGTGCAATTTTTGGGTCGTAGGGTAGCTCTATTTTTAATTTTCTTTTAAAAAAAATTTTTTTTCAACGTTTATTTATTTTTGGGACAGAGAGAGACAGAGCATGAACGGGGGAGGGTCAGAGAGAGGGAGACACAGAATCGGAAACAGGCTCCAGGCTCCGAGCCATCAGCCCAGAGCCCGACGCGGAGCTCGAACTCACGGACCGCGAGATCGTGACCTGGCTGAAGTCGGACGCTTAACCGACTGCGCCACCCAGGCGCCCTCTATTTTTAATTTTCTGAAGAGCCTCCATACTGTTTTCCAGAGTGGCTGCACCAGTTTGCATTCCCACCAGCAGTGCAAAAGTGTTCCCCTTTCTCCATATCCTCGACAACATCTGTTGTTTCAGGGTTGTTCATTTTAGTGTAGTTTGCTTTTAATCAGCAAAAGGAAAAGAAAGAAAGAAACCGCCCAGATGCCCATTCCAGCACCATAGTGCAACCCTGTAGCACTGTTGCAAGACAGAGCAGAAGCTTCTGTTTCAGAGGCGGGTTTCGCACCAGTCAGTTGACTGGGGCAGGGTGGGGCCATTGACTCTCAGAATCTCTTTCTGTAAAATAACGCAGTGATCTCTGGGGACCTTCCAGCTCTGAAATGCGATTGACCCAGTGGAGAGCTGCCACCTGTCCCTTCTCTTGTGCGTGAGCAGGAAGCATTTCTGGGAACACTGTTAAGACGTGAAGTGCCAAGGGGAGCACACAAGTTCAGGACCATCTCTGCCACCAGGTTGCCTACAGTTGGGAGGTGAGAAAAACAAGACTACGTTTTGAGCATCAGCAAGCATCCAGAATCCCTCCTGATGGTTTCCTCAAAACGAGCACACTAGGGCCCTGCAGGACAGGAAACCAGGATGGAAGACGTTCCCGAGGGAGCTCCTTATACTATAAATTATTTGTGATTTATCTGAAGTCCAAGGAGTCCTATTTCTGTTCTGCTTTTTGGGCTTTTGTTTTTCCAACCTTGGGAGGAACAACCTATGAGGAGGTACAGAGAATAGGCATGACATTGGTATAACAATTATACTAAGGGCTTGCAGGAGGACCAGAGAAGCAGAGGAAGGTCAAGGAGGAAAGGAGGGATTTTTTTAAAAAATCATTTGCCGAGGGCACTAGGCTGGCTCAGTTGGAGGAGCATGTGACTCTTGACCCTGGAGTCATGAGTTTGTGCCCCCTCTGCGTATAGAGATTACTTAAATAACTAAAACTTTAAAAAATAAATAGGGACACCTGGGCGGTTCAGTCTGTTAAGCGTCTGACTTCAGCTCAGGTCATGATCTCACGGTCTGTGAGTTTGAGCCCCGCGTCGGGCTCTGTGCTGACAGTTCAGAGCTTGGAGCCTGCTTTGGATTTTGTGTCTCCCTCTCTCTGCTCCTCCCCACTTACACTCTGTCTCTTTCTTTCAAAAGTAAATAAACATTAAACAAAATTTTTTTAATAAATAAGTCAGGGTTGCATGAGTGGCTCAGTCTGTTAAGCGTCTGACTCTTGATCTTGGCTCAGGTCATGATCACGTGGTTTGTTAGATCGAGCCCCACGTGGGGCTTTCACGCTCACAGCAGGAAGCCTGCTTGGGGTTCTCTCTCTGCTTTTCCCCCACTGGCACCCACTCTGTCTCTCTCCAAATAAATAAACATAAAAAAAAATAATTAAAATTTTCTAAGAATAAAAAATAAAATATCATTTGTTCTGTTCAGTCTTCCCCAGGGTCTCGGGAACAACGGCTGAATGGAAAATCAGTGAGAATGAGTGAGAGCCCCAGATTTTGATGGCCTCGCTGGCATCATTCACTCTGCAGCACAGCACAGAAGAGGGGGGCCCACTGGGATTTGTTTGGCTCAGCTCGTGGAGGCAAAGCCCCAGGTACCTTCTTCAAGGTAGATTCTTGGCATCCAAAGTTTCTCTTGATTAATAGGCTTTAAAATAGGGCAGCTAAAAGCATCAGTGTCACCAAAGCTGAAGACCGGAGATTCTGGCCACACAGTTCTTATTGAAAGAGGAGCACTCCTGGGGCACCTGGGTGGCTCAGTCCATTAAGCAGTCCGACTTTGGCTCAGGTCATGATCTTGCAGTTTTTGAGTCCAAGCCCCGAGTTGGGCTCTGTGCCGACAGCTCAGAGCCTGGAGCCTGCTCCAGATTCTGTGTGTGTCTCTCTCTCTGCCCCTCCCCTGCTCACGCTCTGTTTCTCTCTCCTTCAAGGAAAAAAAAAAAAAATAGCACTCCTGAAGTAGTATTTTATTTAACGTTTGCTAAGTAGCCTCAGCAAGTTAAACACACTCAGAACTGAACTATCATTAGCTCTTCTGTCCTCAAACAGGTTTAAAAAGGCAAATAAAGGGGCGCCTGGGTGGCTCAGTCGGTTAAGCGTCCGACTTCAGCTCAGGTCACGATCTCGCGGTCCGTGAGTTCGAGCCCCGCATCGGGCTCTGGGCTGATGGCTCAGAGCCTGGAGCCTGTTTCCGATTCTGTGTCTCCCTCTCTCTCTGCCCCTGCCCCGTTCATGCTCTGTCTCTCTCTGTCTCAAAAATAAATAAAATGTTAAAAAAAAATTAAAAAAAAAAAAGGCAAATAAGTTACTTAGGGAGATAAGAGTAACTTAATTTTATTTATTTTCTATGTCAGGGTATTTTCCACTGAAGCTCAGCTCCAGGTAGTCTGAACAATAAGGATACTTACACCCAGAAGTACAGACAGAGAGGGCAGGATCCGGGGTGCACGGGTGCAGTGACCCAGTGGTGTCATCAGGGACCCAGGGTCTTTCCATTCCTCTACTCTGTAGGGCACAGTGTCCTACGTCTGGTGTTCTTCGAGTTGTAGAACAAGACTTCCTTGTCCACGTTCAAAACTGGAGAAAGGCGGGCTCCCCAGGGCTTTGTAAAACCAAAGAAACAGCTTTCCCAACAGGCCTATCAAACTTATCAGTATATATCCTTAGCTGAATCAAATTCATTGAAACCTGCTTGTCCTTAAAACCAATCACTGTCAAAGGAGCTAGGGTTTCTGTGATTGCCTTAACCTTAAACTCAGCCAGATCTTATGCTGGGCCCGGGCCACGCTCCCTGATGGCAGTGCTCCCCTGCCCTAGGGAGTGGAAATACGGATGGCATGAAGTGTCCACAGTGTCCACGCCACTCTTTGTTGAACCAGTACCAGACTCCATTGGGACGTGAGTAGATACACTGCAGGTGCCCATCATTGATTCCCATCCATTTGGGGTTTTTTTAAGTTTATTTATTTATTTTGAGAGAGAGAGACACAGCATAAGTGGGGGAGGAGCAGAGAGAGAGGGAGAGACAGAGAGAGTCTCAAGCAGGCTCTGTGCTGCCAGCTCAGAGTCTGATGCGGGGCTGGAACCCATGAAGCCGAGAGATCATATCCTGACCCAAAACAGTAAGACTCTTAACCAACTGAGCCACCCCCACCCCACCCCACCCCCCCGCCATCTGTTTCTGTCAAGGAGGAGCAGTGTTGGTACATAGGTTGAGGACCCCATCTTGGCTATAATTTTATGATTTACTTTGACAATATCAAATGAAGGAAAGAAAGGGCTCAAATCGGCTAAATAAATTCCACCTCTCTTTCCAGAGATAACTTTTGGTCCTCATTCAGAAGAAAGATCTTAGAATTATGGAGGAGTGGGGTGCCTGGGTGGTTAAGCATTGACATCGGCTTAGGTCATGATCTCACAGTTCATGAGTTTGAGCCCCACATCGGGTTCTCTGCTGTCAGTGCAGAGCCTGCTTTGGATCCTCTGTCCCCCTGTCTCTCCGATGCTCTCTCTCTCTCTCAAAAGTAAATAAACTTAAAAAAAAAAAAAAAAAAAGGATCGTGGAGGAGAAAATTACTCTCTATCCCATGGCCAAGCCTATGTCCACTTCAACTGAAGTTCAACTCTATCCATGCTAGATGGCCCTTGCTCAAGTTGGCCAAAAGCCATACCAACCAGCACAAATGCTAAAATTATTAGTAGTTATTTCTGTGACTTTCATTTTCAGGCCAACATTTAGAACAATAAAATTTTTAGGGTAGGAAGTAAGTTATGACTTCTTCGTGTCCTGTGCCCTTAGTTTTCTGGAATTTAAACAGGCTTCATGCTCCAGAAATCTGGTCAGAGTTCATAGTGTTGTGCCCTTTAAATGGCAAGATATAGCTAATCCCAGGCTTTGGAATCAGCCTGCCACATTCCACCGAGGGAATCAATGTCTTACAGTAGGAGAATCAAAAGTCTTCTGGGCAAGGCAGTGCCACTCTGGCTTCTCAGTAAAAATGACGTTTCTCTTTCGGAAAAGGTCGTAGTCGTTCAGCCAACATTTATGGAGCACTCGCCCTACGGATGCTGTAGAGGCAAATGAGATGAACATGGTCTCTGCCCTTGGCATTTGAATGAAAAAGTCAATTAACAAACCAAGAAAAGATAACTGTGGGTTATGATAATTATGAAGGAAGTAGAAGAGATGTGATGCAGAGTAAATGGATAGCAGAAGTATATCAGAAGGCTGTTCTGGAAAGATGACTCTTAGAGATTAAAAAAAATTTTTTTTTAATGCTTATTTATTTTTGAAAGGGAGACAGAGCGCAAGTGGGGCAGAGAGAGAGGGAGACACAGAATCTGAAGCAGGCTCCAGGCTCCCAGCTGTCAGCACAGAGCCGGATGTGGAGCTCAAACCCACGAACTGTGAGATCATGACGTGAGCCAAAGTCGGATGCTTGGCTGACTGAACCACCCAGGTGCCCCCAACTCTTAGGAATTTTTGAAGAGAGTCAAGTATTTTTTTGTCCAAGTTCTATTTTTTTTTTTTTTTTCAACGTTTATTTATGTTTGGGACAGAGAGAGACAGAGCATGAACGGGGGAGGGGCAGAGAGAGAGGGAGACACAGAATCGGAAGCAGGCTCCAGGCTCTGAGCCATCAGCCCAGAGCCCGATGCGGGGCTCGAACTCCCGGACCGGGAGATCGTGACCTGGCTGAAGTCGGACGCTTAACCGACTGCGCCACCCAGGCGCCCCCCAAGTTCTAAACCAACTGAAAAATAAGATGAAAAAAGCAACAGATGAATGAAAATAGCATCTTTTTAAAAATTCAAAAAAAAATTTTTTTTTTACTTTATTTTGAGAGAGAGAGAGAGGGAGAGAGAGAATCCCAAGCTAGCAGTGGAGAGCCTGATGTAGGACTCGATCTCAAGAGTCAGACACTCAACCAACTGAGCCATCCAGTTGCCTCTCTTTAAAAAAAAAAAATTTGTTGTTGTTGTTAAGTACCCTGTATGCCCAACATGGGCTTGAACTCATCACCCCAACATCAAGAGCCACATCCTCCACCAACTGAGCCGAGTGGGCACCCTGAAAATAGCATCTTAATGACGGAGAAAGTCTGGTAAAAGTGGCTTGGTTGGTTAAGCATCCGACTTCGGCTCAGGTCATGATCTCACGGTTCATGGGTTAAGCCCTGCGTTAGACTGTGCTGACAGCTCAGAGACTGGAGCCTGCTTCGGAATCTGTGTCTCCCTTCGGATTCTGTGTCTGCCCCTCCTCTGCTCGTGTTCTGTCTCTCTGTCTCAAAAAGAAATAAGCATTTAAAAAATTTTTTAAAAAAGGTTCGGAGTTGAAGCTTCGTGTGAAGGTCAGAGCAGAATAGGTAAACGTGACGAATTATGTGTTGTCCAAGATGTGTGTTACAAGATCTCCCATCCCACCTGCTCCTCTTAAAATGTGACTGTGAGAAATGAGGTCCACGTTTGTTCCCTTTGGATTTGGGTAAGCCTGTGACCCTGGTGGAAATGATGTTATGTAACTTTTGAGACTAGGTCATAAGACAGTACAGCATCTTACTGGTTCTCTTGGGATGCTCTCTCTTAGAGCCCACCCACCCATGCTGTGGGGGAGCCAAAGCAGCCCATGGACGACAGACCCCCACGGAAAGGAACCTGGCTCCCAGCCCACAGATAGCCAGCACTCATTTGCCAGCCGTGAGAGTGAGCCGTTTTGGAAGTGTCCTCTCCCACTCTGCCAACTGGAGTCGTTACCCCAGCTGATGCTTCGTGGAGCCCGGATCAGCCATCCTGTGAGCTATACCCAAATTGCAGATTGATGAGGAAATTAATTATTTTTTGTTATTTTTTAAGCCATTAAGTTTGGGTGGGGGCAAAAATAACCTATACACTAACTCCCCCAGTCTAGACTTTGGAGCAGTCTACCAGGGAGAAGAAAAAAAATTGAGATACCCTGTGTTTAAAGTGTTTGATAGATGAACTCTACCTTAGTAGAGAAAGAATGGTTCAGTGACTGTTGTTCCTAAGGCAAGCCACACATTCTCGTTTTCCAGGAATTTTTCCACTTCCAGCAGTGAAAATCCCAGGTGTTGGGCATTCCTTCAGTCCTGGGGAAGCCAGGATGGGTGGTCACCCTAGTTGCCCCCAAGCAGAGAACTGTTCCGCTTCCATGAGAATGAAGTAGGTTTGGAAAGAGGCCAGGTGTTTAGGAGAAATTCCTCTTAGTGGAGAGCATGATTAGAAAGGACTGTTGTGCTAATTGAATGACCTCGGGCAATTCCTCTTTGTCTCAGTTTTTGTCTCCGTCAAATGGACATAATAAAGTAACTACTGGAGAAGTAGGATTTTGTGACAAATGGTAATATACATAGTAAGCACTCAATAAGTATTAACTATTGATATATTTGAGTGTGGGGCACCTGGGTGGCTCAGTCAGTAGAACATGGCGACTCTTGATCCTGGGGTTATAAGTTTGAGCCCTACATTGGGTAGGGAGATTACTTAAAAATAAAATCTTAAAAAAAAAAAAAAAATACATGGGTGAGGTCATAAATGGATTTCTTTTTTTTTTTTTTTTAATTTTTTTTTCCAACGTTTTTATTTATTTTTTGGGGGACAGAGAGAGACAGAGCATGAACGGGGGAGGGGCAGAGAGAGAGGGAGACACAGAATCGGAAACAGGCTCCAGGCTCTGAGCCATCAGCCCAGAGCCTGATGCGGGGCTCGAACCCACGGACCGCGAGATCGTGACCTGGCTGAAGTCGGACGCTTAACCGACTGCGCCACCCACCCAGGCGCCCCAAGGATTTCTAAATCTTCGAGCCAGCCTATATAGATGGTGTTTGTGGCTAATATTGTAGGTTAGCCTACATTCCCAACCCCCTTCTCTTTTGCCTTTCTCTACTGTCAAGACTGAAGAGATGTGAGATTCCTTAGACTCCCTTGCAATTAGAAGTGGCATGTGACATGGGGCGCCTGGGTGGCTCAGCCCACCTCCGACTCTTGATTTTGGCTCAGGTCAAGATTTCATGGTTTGTGGGTTCGAGCCCCACATGGGCCTCTGTGCTGATAGCTCAGAGCTTGCTTGGAATTCTCTCTCTCCCTCTTTCTCTGCCCCTCTCCCACTCATTCTGTCTCTCTCTCTCTCTCTCTCCAACCCCCCCCCCACCTCAAAATAAATAAACATTAAAAAAAGAAAAGGAAAAGAAGTGGAAGGTGACACAGATTTGGCCAATGAGTGTAAACAAATCTGATGAAGGGATAATGGCAGGTGCACTTTGTCAGCTTGCATGTGGATGTCCCGGCTGGAAACCCAGCAGCCGACTCGACGGTAGGCTTAAGAGGCCAGGTGCCACTTCCCTGGCCTGGAGTTGCCAGGTCATCACCAGCAACTTGTCACCCCAGGTCGGCTTGATAAGGTAAAGAAGCCTCTCTGTTTACGGAGACCGCTAGAGCTGGGTTTACTGACCTGTCATTTGCAGCCCAAACACTAATTAATGCCATGAGTTTGAAGGAGATGCCCTTGGTCATTACCACGTAGCAGAGAGAGAAGTGCGGTTGGGAACACTGTCGGGGGCGCGCCTGGGTTTAGGGTTCAAGAGGAAGAGGAGCAGGAGCGGGGAGGCCCGGGGACGCAGGAGTGTCCGCGAGCACAGAAGAGCGCGGCGGCACGGGCTGGGGACCAAGAGGTGCGTCCCCCCCATCCGCTCCGCACGGCTCCTCCTCCCCGCGCTGCTGTCCCCACCGCGGTCCCGCCGCGGCCCGCCCCCTCCCTCCCCCCGCCCCGGACCCGCAGATAGGCCGAGGCCCCGCCGCCCGCCGGCCACTGTCGCCCTGCCCCGCCATGCCCGCCGACCTCAGCGGCACCTGGAACCTGCTCAGCAGCGACAACTTCGACGGCTACATGCTGGCCTTAGGTAGGACGGGAGGGGCGGCCGTCGCCTGGCCTCGCCGTCCCCGTCCCCCTGACCCCCGCCCTGCCGCCCCCACCCTGTCCTCGGGCCTCCGTACCCCCACCCCGCCCCCGTCTCTCCGTCTCCCGATCCTCTGGTCCCCGTAGCCCCCGGCCCCCTGCCCCCCTGTACCCCCGTCTCTCCGTCTCTGGGTCCTCTGGTCCCCGTAGCCCCCGTCCTCCATCCCCCGTCCCCCTGTCCCCCATCTTTTCGTCCTCTGTCCCCTGGTACCACGCCCCCCACCCCCTCTCCCTCCGCCCCCCTTGTATTTGCGTCTCCCCATCCCGTGTCACTACCTCGGACCATCCTTTGTCCCCACCCCCATCCCCTGGTCCTGACATCTCCCCGTCTCCCCACCCCCGTCCCCCCCCCCCCCACCGCCCTTTCCATCATCCGTCCCCACGTCCCACTTCTGTCCCTCCTCGTCCCCTGGTCCTTCCTTCTCCCCGTCGCCCGTCCCTCCCCCCTATGCACCCGTCAGTCGCTACCGGCCCTGCGGTCAAGGCTCCAGCCCCACCGGGGGACACCTGGGTCGCCAGGCACCTCGCAAGGGGACTTGGGGGCACGATGGGGTCCTGCCGGTGAGGGGGCGCCCCGGCCCCTCTGCCGCGGGGCTCTGGGCAGCCGTCTCTGCGCTTCCTGGAGCCCGGTGGCTCTGCCAGGGAGGTCGCCACCCTCCGGGTGGGGGCAGCTCCGGGCGCGCTCAGGTGCAGGAGGTGCCCCCGCCCGGTGACTCTGGCGCCCTCTCGAGTTGGGGAATCGCCTTGGAATCTTTAGTTTCCTGACTCCCTTCTCCCCGCCAGGGCTTGAGTGAGGACCAGAAACCCACACCCCCTAGAAGCCACTCCTCTTGGCCCCTAGGACACAGTGCCAGCCCCGAGGACTATCGTGGGTGCCCGGGGGGGTCGCTTCTTTGCCCCCTGCCCGGCTTCCCAGCGCTTAAAGGACAGCCTGGTCTGCACGGAGGAAGGGGGACTCTGTGGCCACCAGGGGGGTGGCGGGGGTCTGACCCATGTCCTTGCTTCCCAGAGCGTTTGAAGAATGTTCCCCACCCTTGGTGGTTAGAAGGCCTCCCTTCCTTACCCAGTCCCAGTTTGTCCTGCCCTGAGTCTCATTCTTCAGATTTGGTGGGTGGAGCCCTGCGTGCCCAGGGCTTTCTCCTGAATGACACCAATCAGTGGCACTTTTGACAGATGGTCTCCAGCTGCTGGAAGTATGGGGACCTGGTGTTTCCTCTGGCTTCTTCTCATTATTTGACACTGGGTCTCCGTTTTTTCCATCTGTAAATTGAAAGAGAGGAGTCCAGTTTTGGTTTTTTTCCTTTAAAAAATGGTGGTAAAATATACAAAACATAAAATTGGGCATTTTAACCATTTAGAAATGTACGGTTCTGTGGCTCCAGTGTGTTCTTAAGATTTCTGTGCCTTCGGTGGGCTTCTCTCCTCCCTTCCCACCTTGAGTAGGGACGTCTGGGGCTTCTCAAGCTAAGTCTGATTCAGAAGGGCACAAAATGCTGTCCTGAAGGGAAGAAGTCTTTTCTCCTCATCCCATTTTAGGTCCATTGCCTGGGGCCCCTGAATTAGGCTAACAGAAGACAGATTAACAAGCGGAAGTTAGTTAACACCTGCCTGGTGAAGACACGATGCTGGCACTCAGTGCGGAGTGGCTGGAACTTGAGCCCATCTACAGAGCATCTTAGCCGGGCCAGAACTAACAAAATAAGGGCTGGCTGGGAAGGTTTATTATGATTCTTCTGGTGCCCTCTCCAGGTTGGCTAGAGTCTAGAGTCGCCTCCCTGACTTGCGTCTGTCGGGAACAGTGAGGGACGGGGGACAACTTTGCGAAAGTAGGTCCTGCTTTGGGGCCAGTGGGGGCGGGGGAGGGCAGAGAGCTTTTCTTCTGTCAGCTTCTTCCCAGCCGTCTGCAGTTCAATATAATAATCAATGTGCCGAAGTGGTGTATTTGGGGGTGGTACGTTCTGCTTACTTCAACCTGAATCTCATTGCCTTTCTGTTTCCAACTTCCAAGAAGGAATTAACGCCTATTCTTCCAAAAGGCGGTAGGTCCTGATGGTTTCCTTGTCTCTCCACCTGCCAAATTAGGGGAGGCATGTGAACATAAGCGCTTTCTTCCCTGATCTATCTGGCTGGTATCTGGTTTACTCGTGTGGAGGGTAAAGTGTTAAATATCAGGTGATGGCTTTGAACTTTGCCTTGCTGTATACTTTGTTTCTGGCAATTTCCATGGCTTTTGGAACAAACCTCTGAGACCAAACAGAGACCTCTGAGACCACGGCCATCCATGCAAATGTGGGAAGACATCTTGAGCTAATCCATCTGGTATCACAAAGCAGGCTTCTTTTTTTAAATGTTTTTATTTATCTTTGAGACAGAGAGAGACAGAGCATGAGCAGGGGAGGGGCAGAGAGAGAGGGAGA
The DNA here is from genome assembly GCF_018350155.1 of Leopardus geoffroyi. Taxonomy (NCBI): domain Eukaryota; kingdom Metazoa; phylum Chordata; class Mammalia; order Carnivora; family Felidae; genus Leopardus; species Leopardus geoffroyi. The sequence continues at coordinate 7,097,326 of NC_059328.1, forward strand.
CATAGAATCTGAAGCAGGCTCCAGGCTCTGAGCTGGCAGCACAGAGCCCGACGCGGGGCTCGAACTCACGGACCGTGAGATCATGACCCGAGCCGAAGTCGGACGATTAACCGACCGAGCCACCCAGGCGCCCCTTTTTTTTCTTTTTTAAAGTTTATTTATTTATTTATTTTGAGAGAGAGACCAAGTGGGGAAGGGGCAGAGAGCAAGAGGAGAGTGAGAGAGAGGGAGAGAGAGAGAATCCCAAGCAGACTCCACACCACCAGGACAGAGCCTGATGTGGAGCTCAAACCCACGAACTGTGAGATCATGCCCTGGGCTGAAGTCAGACGCTTAACTGACAGAGCCACCCAGGCGCCCCACAAAGCAGCCTTTTCAGTGTTGCAATTAGTGTTTTTCAAATGTGTGTTAGTCCATCGTTCACCTGTCCCCACACTGTCTTGCTTGTCTAACTTGTTTTTCCCATGATGTCAATACAGGCTTCACAATTGTCTGCCACTGTATTAGATCCTAGAGGCTAACAGAGGCTGTTTATTTATTTCCGTGACTTACATTTATTTATCATCCAACTCACAAGCCATGGAGTGTTGAGTCAGCATCCTGCCTCACAACCCCTTTTCTTCCTTTGGGTTCAGGTTCCAGAAAGATGCTGGATCCAGACAACACACTTAACTCTTACTTGCAATCTCTTTTCCACAAGAAATGTGAGTGTGCTAAGGATTTCTGGAATTGAGAGGCTACTTGATGTAACAGAGCAGCTAAGCGGAAACCCAGATAACCTTGCCGTTGATAGTTGGTAATAGAATCACAGTTACATAACCCCTGGGGCGCCTGGGTGGCTCAGTCGGTTAAGCATTAAGCATCTGACTTCAGCTCAGGTCATGATCTCACAGCCCAGCTGTGAGTTCCAGCTTCGAGTCAGGCTCTGTGCTGACAGCTTGGAGGCTGGAGCCTGCTTCGGATTCCGTGTCTCCCTCTCTCTCTGCCCCTCCCCTGCTCGTGCCCTCTCTCTCTCTCAAAAATAAATAAACATTTTTTAAAAAGTTACATAACCCCTGAGTTCCTTTACTTTCTTCATTTGTTAAGCGAGGTAGCTGGACCAGATCTGATATTCTAGGTATCTAAATTACAAACCGAGATATCCCTTAGCATTTTATACAGTAGCTGAAATCAGACTTAAAACTTATTGCCAGTTCCTAACGAGCTGAGAAGAAACTGATTTGGCCACATTGCTACTCGTATGTCAACACTCTCTTCTGCCTTCCGTGTGTAAAGAACATGGACTCCAGGGTCAACCCGTTTCCCCCCCGGGCAGATTAGGGGCTCAGGACCAGATGGGTGTAGGGTTTTGTTTCTCTAGAACTAGCAGGATTTTCTTAGCCCACAGATTCTGTGCCTCACCCTGGATCCCAGACCTACAGAATCAGAATCTGCATTTAACCGGATTCTCAGGTGATTCAGATGCAAATTAAAATTTAAGAAGTAGGGCTCTTTGATGCATCAAGTCGTCATTAGGACCACTGCAGAAGGTAGGTAGGCGGGTAGGACAACTGTGCAGGTCCCCTTATATGAGGATTTTTTTTAATATATATATAAATACAGTACAGAATTGTTCATCTATTTTCTTTTCCTTATGATTTTCTTGCTAACATCATCTTTTCTCTAGCTTACTTTATTGTAGGAATACAGCATATAATACATATAACATACAAAATATGTATTAGTTGTTTATGTTATTGGGAAGGCTTCCGGTCAACAGGAGACTATTGGTAGTGAAGGCTTGGGGGAGTCAAAAGTTAGATGAGGATTTTTCAACTGAGCGCTCAGGTCCCGGGATAGGAACACCCCAACCCCTGGGCTGTTCAACTGTGCTGTAAAACCGATTGTCCCTATTTATGTATATTCTAATGCCAACCTATGCGGAAGTGTTCAGACCTTCCCTGAGGACTTTTGCCTCTGCTAATGGCAAGCTAATTTACTTATACTAACTCTCTCAAAGAAGACAGCTAAATTAAGCTAGACCAAATGTATATGTATATTTTAAAACTTCTTAGGGAACATCAGAGAGCTACCAGAATAATGACGAATTATCATGCTGAGGTCTAGGAAAGAAGAATCCGGAGAGGCGAGCCCAGCACTTAGGACGGTTCCTACCTCAGGCTGTTTGGGAGATTCAGCTGCAGTTTGGGGAGCTTCATGGGATCGGTGGGGGGGGCAAGAGTGGGAGTCCTGAGTCGGTCAAGGGTAGACACTCTGTAAACACCCTCCTCTGGGTAGGATTCCATACCTGAGGAGTAAGGGAGACCTGGAGGTAAATAGCTTTTGAATAGACTGTTGTTTCACTTTGAATCATCTTGGTGGTCCAGAAAAATCTCAAGACCTGAACTTGAATTAAAGTGCTTTCAGATAGGGGCACCTGGGTGGCTCAGTTGGTTGGGAGTCCAACCCTTGATTTCGGCTCAGGTCAGGATCCCAGGGTCAGGGGATCGAGCCCCACGTTGGGCTCCATGCTGAGCGTGGAGCCTGCTTAAGATTCTCAATCTCTCTCTCTCTCTCTCTCCTCCCCTCCCTCCCTCCACCCCTCCCCCACTTGTGCTCTCTCTCTTAGAAAAAAAGTACTTCCAGGTAGCTAGTGGCCTTAAAAGCAATTTAAAAACAAAAAACCCTTTTTGGAGGAAGAGAACATCATGCAAGTTCTTGAATTGTTTGTACAGAAACAATGCCCAGTAAATAATCACAGTTAGACAACTACCTAAGGAGATAAAAACCCATGACAGGAAAACTCTGGGAGGTGTTGGATAATGTCTGTGTGCGGTGATCGAGGTGATGGGACCATGAATGTTTGCTTGAGTCCAAACACGTTAAATTGCACATATTAGATATGTACTGTTCTTTGTACATATCTTTATATGTATGTAAAGAACATATGTATGTGTTCTTTATACCTCAACAAAGCTGCCAAGAGATAAAAAGACCCCAATAGCAAGGATCAATAGAAACAACAAACAATAGAAATGGTGTCTCCAGATGCCAGGATTATCAGAAATAGACTATGAAGCAGTTACGCTGAGCTTAATTTTGGCAAGGACCCAGAATCCATATGAAGGTAACAGAACAGAGTTGAAAAAAGAAACAAATAGAAATTCTAGAGTTGAAAAATACCAAGTGAACTTAGAAACTTGGTTTGCAAACCCTGTTCTTCAAATTCCTTTCTATGTCCCATGTTTTCAGAGATCAGGATGTTCCTATCCTCCATTATAGAGAGGGCACCTCTCACGTGAGGGTCTTAGGACCGGCCTCAGGGAAAAATCAGAAAGTTCTTCTAGCACAAACCATTCCTCAAATTCGTTCAACTTGAACTATTCAGTATGCCAAGCTACCATATTTTGGGGTAACGTGACCTGAACCCCATCAAGAACAGAGTTTCTGCTTGGGATAATGAAAAGTTCTGGAATTGGATAATGGTGGTGGTTGTAAAACATTATGAATATATTTAACACCATGAAATTGTATGCCTAAAAATAGGTAAAATGATACATTTTATGTTATGTATATTTTATCACAACAGAAAAGCTGTACTGCAAGGAGACTTCAGTAGAAAACTCACAATAAGTCCTACATTACATTTTAAAAAAAATTACAGGGGTGCCTGAGTGGCTTAGTGGGTTAAGCATCCAACTTCAGCTCAGGTCATGATCTCACCGTTCGTGAGTTCAAGCTCTGCATCAGGCTCTGTGCTGACAGCTTGGAGCCTGGAGCCTGCTTCAGATTCTGTGTCTCCCTCTCCCTCTCTGCCCCTCCCCAGCTTGCACTCTGTCTGTCTCTGTCTCTCAAAAATAAATAAACATTAAAAATTATTTTTAAAAACTGAGGCTCATTTTAAATTCAGTTGTTTGAATTGATTAATAAGTACATTTTGTGAATTAGCATTCTCTCCTAACATAGCCATGTCTTATGACTTTACAGAATGAACTAAAACATGTTTGTTAAAGACAGAGGTTTATAGTCAGGCAACTAAAGATAGCTCCTATAATAAAAACCAGAGGACCCTTATTACTTTTTTTTTTTTTTTTTTTTTTTTTTTTGATGGGAGAAATATCCACCCAGGAAATCTGTCCCCTTTGACAAAAAACAGAGCTTGAGATCTCTGTCCTGGCTGAATAATGAACTTAACAAAGTGCTTAGTAAACTACACAATGTCTTAACATTTAGATTCTTTTAAAAAATAAGCACATAGCACACGGAAGGGATTTATGACACAGAACTGGAATAATCAAGGTGCTTTTGGGTTTGAGAAGATTGTTTTTAATTTTCCTTTGATTGGAGCAGATTCTCTTCTTTTTTTTTTTTTTTTTTTTTTTTTTTTTTTTTTTTTTTTCAACGTTTATTTATTTTTGGGACAGAGAGAGACAGAGCATGAACGGGGGAGGGGCAGAGAGAGAGGGAGACACAGAATCGGAAACAGGCTCCAGGCTCTGAGCCCTCAGCCCAGAGCCCGACGCAGGGCTCGAACTCACGGACTGCGAGATCATGACCTGGCTGAAGTCGGACGCTTAACCGACTGTGCCACCCAGGCGCCCCAGAGCAGATTCTCTTCTTAAAGGGAAACTTTGATTATTCTGTTTTCACCTTCCTTGGTTATAAATTCCTAAGTACAGCGACTGCGCATTTAGAACTTTGATCTCTCTATCCCTACTCCCACTCCCAGTAAAGTGTATTTAAATATGTCATTTCCCTGGGTGCCTGGGTGGCTCAGTCGGTTGAGCATCCGTCGCTTGATTTCAGCTCAGGTCATGATCTCATGGTTGGTGGGATCGAGCTCTGCGTAGGTCCCTTCCCTGATAGGGCAGAGCCTGCTTGGGATTCTCTCTCTCTCTCCCTCTCTCTCTCTCTCTTTCTCTCTCTCTGCCCCTCCCCCTCCCGCGCACGCACACACACACTCTCTCTCTCTCAATAAACATTAAAAAAATAATTAATAAAAATAAGTATGTCTTTGGCCTGGAGAGAGGCAAGGGTGGTGCCACAGCTTTAAGAAAGTGTGTCCCTCAGGGCACCTGGGTGGCTCAGTCAGTTGCATGTCTGACTCGATTTCAGTTCAGGTCATGATCCTGGGGTCGTGGGATCTAGCCCTGTGTCAGGCTCCCTTCTGAGTGTGGAGCCTGGTTGGGATTCTCTGTCTCCCTCTGCCTCTCTCCCCTGCTTGAACTCTTTCTCTCTCTCTTAAAAAAAAAAAGAAAAAAAAAGTGTGTCTCTTCTTAAAGCTACTGTTCAACAAGCTCCAGGAATCTTCTCCAGCATTTAAAAAAAAATTTTTTTTTAACATTCATTCATTTTTGAGAGACAGAGAAACAGAATGCAAGCAGGGGTGGGGTAGAGAGAGAGGGAGACACAGAATCCGAAGCAGGTTCCAGGCTCTGAGCTGTCAGCACAGAGCCTGACGAGGGGCTTGAACTCATGATCCTGAGATCAAGAGACACATGCTCTACCAACTGACCCAGCCAAGCATCCCTTGAAGATTTTAACTTACTATTAAAGATTTTATATTATTTAACTTACTATTTTTTAATTTTTAAAAAATGTTTACTTATTTTTTTTTTAACATTTATTCATTTTTGAGAGTGAGAGAGACAGAGCATGAACGGGGGAGGGGCAGAGAGAGAGGGAGACACAGAATCGGAAGCAGGCTCCGGGCTCTGAGCCATCAGCCCAGAGCCTGATGCGGGGCTCGAACTCACGGACTGTGAGATCATGACCTGAGCCGAAGTCGGACGCCCAACCGACTGAGCTACCCAGGCGCCCCAGAAAAATGGTTACTTATTTTTGAGAGAGACAGAGAGTGTGTGAGAGGTGGAGCGGCAGAGAGAGAGACAGACGATCCCAAGCAGGTCCATGCTGACAGCAGTGAGTCTGATGTGGGGCTCAAACTCTCGATCTGCAAGATCATGACCTGAGCGGAAGTCAGACGCTTAACTGACTGAGCCACCCAAGCGCCCCTAAAGGTTTTATTTTTAAGTAATCTCTACACCCAACTTGGGGCTTACAGGTTTTAAAACCATAACTGATGTAAAGTAATAACCTAAAGTTTGTTTTTTATTTGGTTGGTTAAGTTGGTTTTGTTTGGCTTACACAATGGTGTTTAAGGAAAGTCAGCAATAACTTTTAAATTTGGCTTGGTCTTTTTAATAATGAGATAAATATTTTTTAAGGGTTTAGCCTCAATACTTAAATGTAAAAAAAAAAAAAGAAAAAAAAAAGTTTCTTGGGCACCTGGCTGGCTCACTTGGTAGAGCAAACAACTCTTCATCTCAGGGTTGTGAGTTCGAGCCCCATGTTGATTGGACAGATTACTTAAAAAAAAAAAAAATAAAAAAAAAAAAAGGTTTTCTCAAAATAAGGACATTTATCTTATATTTGGAGTTTAGAAATACCGCAGGGGCCCTGCTCGTTGCTTGGCCGATTTTCCTGGACTGGAAATGATGTGTGAAGCCCCGAGTAGCAGTTCATGTCAGATAAAAATGAATCTGTTAGGCAAACAGATTAAAACAGGGGTTCGTGTCTTGCTGGCTTAGTCAGTGGAGCGAGAGACTCTTGATCTCGGAGTGGTGAGTTCGAGCTCCACGTTGGGTGTAGGGATTACTTAAAAGTAAAATCCTTAGGGGCGCCTGGGTGGCTCAGTCGGTTGAGCATCCGACTTCGGCTCAGGTCATCATCTCACGGCTCGGGAGTTCGAGCCCCGCGTCGGGCTCTGTGCTGACAGCCCGGAGCCTGGAGCCTGCTTCGGATTCTGTGTCTCCTTCTCTCTGCCCCAACCCACTTGCATTCTGTCTCTGTCTCTCTCAAAAATAAATGAGCATTAAAAAAAAAAATTAAAAAAAAAAAAACCCTAAAATCCCTAATGGAGCGCTTGGCTCATCACTTCGGTGTCCGACTCTTGATTTCAGCTCAGGTTACCATCTCACGCTCGTGACATCTAGCCCCAAGTCGGGCTCTGCATTGGGCATGGAGCCTGCTTGAGATTCTCTTTCTCCTTCTCCCTCTGCCTCTCCCTGTCTCTCTCTCTCTCTCTGTTTCTGGGGTACCTGGGTGGCTCAGTGGTTAAGGGTCCGACTTTGGCTCAGGTCATGGCCTCGTGGTTCATGGGTTCAAATGCTGCATCAGGGTCTGTGCTGATAGCACGGAGCCTGCTTGAGATATATTCTCTCTCCCTCTCTTTCTCTCTCTCTCCTCCCTCCGCTCTTGAAATAAATAAACTTTAAAATAAGTAAACATTAAAAAAATCTTTAAAACAAATAGGGGTCAACTCGGGGGGCACCTGCCTGGTGCGGTCGATAGAGCCTGCAACTCTTGATCTCTGGGTTTTAAGTTTGAGCCCCATGTTGGATGTAGAGGTTACTGTAAAAATTTTAAAAGATAGAACCAAACTACCTCCAATGAGGCACGTAACTCTCTTAAATGAAGATTCCTGGACATTTGTTTTACATAATAGGACAATCCTGACATGGGAGAACCATGTCCTATGTCTCATAGAAATGGTAGGTGATGAGCCGGCATCCAGTGGTGGCTCTCTGCCAGGGAGACCATGTCACCTGCTCCCAACAGTCCAGTGGCACCCATCTGACTTCATTTTCTCTGAGTTAGAGCCCAGCGGTTCTTATGGTACCCCCACATTTCGTCTCAAGTTCCTCCCCCTCCTGATTCTCCCTCATTATGCTCCAGCCACCCCAGGCTCCTGGTGGTTCCTGAACCCATCTGTACATCCTTGCGGGTGTCCCTGGGCTCCCTGGGACCTCTCCTGGCTGAAGTGTCACCTGGCTGCCCTAGTTAAAAAAAAAAAAAATTTTTTTAACATTTATTCACTTTTGAGAGACAGAGCATGAGTGGGGGAGGGGCAGAGAGAGAGGGAGACATAGAATCCGAAGCGGGCTCCGGGCTCCGAGCTGTCAGCACAGAGCCTGACACGGGGCTGGAAGCCACGGGACCATTGGCGAGATCCTGACCTGAGCTGAAGTCAGAAGCTTAACCAACTGAGCCACCCCAGCGCCCCCTGGCTACTCTACTTAAAATAGCAACAGTTGCCGGGCTGGCTCTGTCAGTAGGACCTGTGACTCTTGGTCACAGGGTCATGAATTCGAGCCCCGTGTCAGACACAGGTTATTTAATAAATAAATAAATGGGGGCGCCTGGGTGGCGCAGTCGGTTAAGCGTCCGACTTCAGCCAGGTCACGATCTCGCGGTCCGTGAGTTCGAGCCCCGCGTCGGGCTCTGGGCTGATGGCTCAGAGCCTGGAGCCTGTTTCCGATTCTGTGTCTCCCTCTCTCTCTGCCCCTCCCCCGTTCATGCTCTGTCTCTCTCTGTCCCAAAAATAAATAAACGTTGAAAAAAAAAATTAAAAATAAATAAATAAATAAATAAATAAATAAATAAATAAATGAAATAGCAACAGTTACTTCTAGCTACATAAGCTCAAAGCTGCTAACAGGAAAACGGAGTTCAAGTCCACCGTCTATCAAAACCTGGCTCTCCTCAGCATTCCGTGTTTCTGTGTGTGGCTCTGTTTTAAGGTTTATTAAAGATTTCCAAATGTACGATACTGTACGCATGAGTGCATGGCTTTTGACTTTTGTGTGTGTCGTTCAGACACTGCTCAAATGCTGTCTTAAAGTGTAAATACAGGGGCCCCTGGGTGGCTCATTCAGTTGAGCATCCCACTTAGGGTCAGGTCATGATCTCATGGTTTGTGGGTTCAAGCCCCACCTTGGGCTTTGTGCTGACAGCTCAGAGCCTGGAGCCCGCTTCAGATTCTGTCTGTCTGTCTGTCTGTCTGTCTGTCTCTCTCTCTGCTCCTCCCCCACTTGTGTTTTCTCTCTCTCTCTCTCTCTCTCTCAGAAATGAATAAACTTAAAAAAAAAAAAGTGTAAATACAGGGGCGCCTGGGTGGCCCAGTCACTTAAGCATCTGATTCTTGGTTTCAGCTCAGATCACAATCTCAGAGTTTGTGAGTTCGAGCCCCGTGTCAGACTCCGTGCTGACTGCGTGGAGCCTGCTTAGGATTCTCTCTCTCCCTCTCTCTGCCCCTCCCCTGCTCATGCTCTCAAAATAAATAAACTGCAATTTCAAAAAGTGTAAATACATAAAGCAGACAAAGGCAGAGTTGCTGTGTTTGAGTTTGGGCTGGGACCTGAGCCCTGTCCCCTTGGCTTCCGTGTCCTCTTGCCAGCTCCTGGGGGAGCTCCTGGAACGGCTTCTTCCAGGCCCAGCTGCAAATCCGTAACCCAAGGCACGGCCCATCAATGACTCTTCCCTGAAGGCTGGTCAAGCTTTTTTTTTTTTTTTTTTTTTTAATGTATTTTTGAGAGAGAGAGGCAGAGAGACAGAGAATCCTAAGCAGGCCCCACACTGCGAGTGCAGAGGCTGACATGGGGCTTGAACTCACGAACAGAGGAGAGGCAGAGAGGGAGAGAGGGAGAGAGAATCCCAAGCAGACTCCACACTGTCAGCACAGAGCCCGTTGCGGGGCTCTAACTCATGAACCAGGAGATCATGACCTGAGCCGGAACCAAGAATCCCACGCTCAACCAACGGAGCCACCCAGGTGCCCCTTGGTCAAGCTTTTTAATCAAGCCTCTAGATGGAGCTTTGCCAGGATAACTCCCTACAGATCCAATTTTGGCAACAAGCAGCATTGAAATCGTAAAAGAAACATTAGCTATGAAATACAGTGGTTTGGAGGGCAGCTGCCAAACCTTTCGCTTTTACGTCTCGAGTGAATGTTGAGATTTTTTTTCTTTTTTAAAAATTATTTTTAAGGTATTGACTTTGCCACTCGTAAGATAGCCAAGTTGCTGAAGCCACAGAAAGTGATTGAGCAAAATGGGAATTCTTTTACCATCCACACATACAGCAGCCTGAGGAACTACCTTGTTACGTTTACAGTTGGAGAAGAATTTGAGGAAGAGAATAAAGGCCTGGATAACAGAAAATGCAAGGTAAAAGAATTCAAGTGATAACCTAGGCCCTTGATTTGGCGAGATTAACTCAGCGTCCTACTTAGGACCACTTTGAGGACACTGCCAGAGCAAGCCAGCATTTTCTCCCCTCTCTCACGCAGAGCCTGGTCACCTGGGACAGTGACAGACTCACCTGCGTCCAGAAGGGGGAAAAGAAGAACAGAGGCTGGACCCATTGGATCGAAGGGGACAAACTCCACCTGGTGACTGCCACCTTTCATTCTTATGATACAATATTAAAGCACGACAGCAACCCCACCATTCTAATCCACCATTTGGGTTTTTTTTTTTTTTTTTTTTGAATGTTTGTTTATTTTGGTGGGGGAGGGGCACAGAGAGGGAGAGGGAGAGAATCCCGAGCAGGTTCTATGCTCATCGCAGAGCCCAATGCGGGGCTTGATCCCACAACCCTGGGATCATGACCTGAGCATATATACATACATGTACATATATACATATACAATAAGGGAGCTACTGGCTGCTTAATATTCCATCAGGTCGGTGAATTATCATTTTTGAAAAACATTTCCTTAATTTCAGTGTCCAGGGTATTGTTTCAGGTTGTTTTCTGCTACTGCTTTTTTTTTTTTTAAGTTTATTTTTATTTAGAGAGAGATAGAGAACAAGTGGGAGAGGGGCAGAGAGAGAGAGAGGGAGACAGAATCCCAAGCAGGTTCCCCACCGTCAGCTCAGAGCCTGATGCGAGGCTCAAACTCACAAACTGTGAGATCACGACCTGAGCCAAAGTCAAGAGTCGGATGCTTAATGGACTGGGCCGCCCAGGCGCCCCTGCTATTGCTTAAATTCATGTAAATAGAGCTTTTTTGCATCCATGGGTTTATTTCCTTCGGAAGAATTCACAGAGAGGATCGTGGTCAGAGGCACACACATCGTTGCCTCTTGCTACCTCATTGCCTTACTTCCAGAAGAGTGTGTCAATCGCCAATGCCCCCAGCACTCCATGAACGGGCAAGTTCTAGCTCAAGCTATTCAATAATTTCTAAATATAATTTAGAAGGCATAAAATTGTACATCAAGGATTGATCATGGCTTTGTAAATGAGAATTGCTTCCTGCTATATATATTAAAATTGCTGGCATTTCTTTTTTTTTTTTTTTTTTTAATTTTTTTTTTTTCAACGTTTATTTTTGGGACAGAGAGAGACAGAGCATGAACGGGGGAGGGGCAGAGAGAGAGGGAGACACAGAATCGGAAACAGGCTCCAGGCTCTGAGCCATCAGCCCAGAGCCCGACGCGGGGCTCGAACTCACGGACCGCGAGATCGTGACCCGGCTGAAGTCGGACGCTTAACCGACTGCGCCACCCAGGCGCCCCTAAAATCGCTGACATTTCTTGAGTAACGACTTTGTGCTCAACTACTGTGCTAAATCCTTGCATGTGTTATCTCACTTGGTCTTTAAGACAGTCCTGTGAAAGGGACTCTATTTTTCCCATTTACAAATGAAGAGATTCAGATTTAGAAACTCTCCATGGCTGGTGAGTAGCGAGTCAAATCCAGGGCTGACAAAAATGTGTGCTTTCAACTCTATGCCTTTTTGCCTTAATGTATGTGAGATCTTGGCCAGAACCGTGGAAACAAAATGAGAGCACTTACGTTAAAGTTAGGTGTGTCTTTGAAGATCTGGATAGTCTTTGATCGCACAGACACTGAAGATATTTTGATTCTTGGGGCACCTGGCTGGCTAAGTAGGTAGGAGCAGGTGACTCTTGATCTCGGGGTTGTGAGTTCATGCACCACATTGGGTGTGGAGATTACTTAAAAAAAAAAAGATATTTTGATTCTAGATTGACAAATCTGGCATTCTTCTGACGATAAAATCAAAATTAAGACACTTGCCATCACAAAAATGTAATATGGAACTACAAAGAAAGACAAATACGTTTGAGGATATAGGTTAGTTGACTGTAAGAGGTAATGTGCAAATTGCATGCATCCTTCCTTGGCATAACTCTGCCCAAGCAGAGGAGAGAAGGGTCCTTGCTCTAAGGACACTCACAGGACAATTCTTACATGCTGTGATAGAACACAGAATCAATATTTGGTCTTGGTATCTGGTTCCTAAAACCCTTGAGATCTCCAGAGTAATGAGTGTCCTCTGTAGGCTAATGAGATGACTGGGGGCCAGGGTCTCCCAGATGGCCAAAGATTTATCAGTCATGCCTACGTAAGGAAACCCCCACAAACACCCCTAAATGAGAAAGGTTGGAGAGCTTCCTAGTTGGTGAAAACATCGACGCACTGGGAGAGTGGGCCCCCTGAAGGGCCCGTGGAAGTTCCGCACACACACCCCCCATCCTGTGTCCTATGCACCTCTCTACTTGGCTGTTCTTGAGTTGTATCCTTTATAATAAAGCTCTCCATAGAGAGAGATAGAGAACAAGCGGGAGAGGGGCAGAGAGGGAGGGAGACAGAATCCCAAGCCGTTTCTGTGAGCCGTTCTAGCAAATTCCTGACCCTGAAGAAAGGGGCGTGGGAATCCCCATTTAATAGCTGCTCAGTCAGAGGTTTGGGTGGCCGGGGACTGGGTGTTTGATGTCTAAAGTTGCGGCAGTTTTGGGAGGCCGAGCCCTTAACCTGTGGGGTCTGCACTAGCTCTGGGTCGTCAGGGTCAGAATTGAATTGAATTGTTGGACACCCAGTTGGTGTCACCGAGCTGGAGGAGCAGGGTCTGAAGAGACTCCCCAGCCCTGCTGTCAGAAGTGCTATGAGTAATAATAATCAATAGCCCACATGCCAACTCATCTTTCTTCTCCCTTTCCCCTTTCCCTAGGAAATGTTCTGTGAAGGCCAAGTGTGCAAACAGACTTTCCAGAGAGCCTGAGCTGTCTCCGTCCCCAGAGCCCACGTGTGACAGCAGCCTTAATGGTGACTCCTCTTCCCAAATGAACAGATGTTACTCTGTCCGGGTTTGGCGACGGGAACTTGTGGTCGGGCAGACGCCTCACCACCTGTCCCCGAAGCCATTTACTCGGATTGTGGGAAAACTGCTCAGTTTCAATAAACCTGTCCAACGACTCTTTTTCCTTCTAGATGTAGCGTGTGCCATTATTTTAAGAAGTATTTGAAAACCTTCCAGGCGCACCACAGACACACTAATGAACAGGATGTAATTCCGTCTTCAAGGGCTCGTGGGGAAAATGGACAAGCGAGCCGCCTGAACAGCGGTGATCAGCACTGGCAGCCCTGAGAGCCCGGGAGGGGATGGGCCAGTGGTGGCAAGGGGCAGGGGTGGCGGAGGGGCGGAGACCAGAAGCGCAGGTAAGCAGGAAGCATCGAGAAGCCTTCTCGGTGAAAGGCGGGGTGAGGGGAGGGATGTTTGAAGACCCGAAACATTGCTTCCCCTGCAGCGTGGGGGTATGTGGGCTGAGTGCGAGAGATGCCACGGGAGCCTGGAAGGCAGGCAGCGGCCCTATCGTGACGACTCTCGAATGTCGGGTTACAGAGGGAAGATGTGTCCCCCAAAGCGACAGGGTGGCGCTTGGTCTTTAAGACAGAAGATCTGCAGGGCCAGGCTGGCTCACAGAAGGAGCTCTGACTACAGTTGGAAGAAGGGGCTGTGGGCGGGGCTTGCAATTCGGGAGGCAGTGCTAGAAAGTGCTGCCGGCAATCCCGGTGTGAGATGGTGAAGGTCAGGAGCACCTCGGGACCAAGTCTCAAATACAGTGAATGGACTGGGGGCTGGAGAGAAACAGCTAACTATTTACGACACCGAATCCATAGTCCAAGGTGGTGGATGACCTGTAGGGATGACGGAGGAGGAGGAAGATGGCCTGTTTGGGGTTCAGGAAGCTGTAGGAAGGAAGGTCAAAGCCAACTGGAAAGAAGGCAACACAGGGGCGCCTAGATGGCTCAGTCGGTTAAGCCTCTGGCTCTTGGTTTCAGCTCAGGTCTCATGGTTCGTGGGATCGAGCCCCACCTCGGGCCCTGTGCTTGTTAGTGTGGGGCTTGCTGGGGATTCTCTCTCCTCTCTCTCTCAGCCCATTCCTCCCTCCCCTTTCTCAAAGTAAATTAATAAGCATTAAAAAAAGAAAGAAGGTAACACAATCAGAAGAATGAGGTCTGGATTTTGAAGTGCTGTGCCCAGTACAAGCCAGGCTGTCAGGAGATGATGCCAAGCATATAAACTATGCATACGGATGAGACTGTGCTGGACATTGTGTGTGTGTGTGTGCGCGTTTTAAGATTTTATTTATAAGTAATCCCTACACCCAACATGGGGCTTGAACTCACAACCCTGAGATCAAGAGTCGCACGCTCCCCCGACTGAGCCAGCCAGGCGCCCCGGGGACACTGAGTTTAAAGTGAGAGAGGGGTGCCCGGGTGGCTCAGTCGGTTGGTCGTCTGCTTCTTGGTTTTAGCTCAGGTCGTGATCTCGTGGCTCGTGGGTTCGGGCCCTTCATCAGGCCCCGTGAAAGCAGCGTGGTTCCTACTTGGGGTTTCTCTGTTCCTCTCTCTGTGCCCCTCCCCTGCTTGAGCTCTCAAGACAAATAAATTTAAAGAAAAAGAGCTAAAGTGAGAGAGAAGCCTGAGATACAAGAGCTGCGAGAAGGGGGGACAGAGGGGCGGCACCCGGGAAGCGAGGGCAGGGAACGTTTCAGGGCGGACGCAGTGAAGGGCCCCGGCTGAGATGGCCTAGGCGGCCAGAAGGCAAGCAGCAGTGGGGCCGGCGCTGGGCCAGCACACCAGGAGCGTGGGACCAGAGGAGGTGAGAGAGTATAGACAGTGAGTGTTTGGCCGACGAGTGGAAGGAACGTGGGGGTAGTTTCAGGGAGTCTTGCGAGGGAGTAACTAGTCGCTGGATCACCGAGTCTATGCAGGAGAAGGAAAGTCAGCAGAGGACTAATGTCCACTGAGCGCCTATGATGTGCTAGGCTCTAAGCTGGGCTTTAGGGCTCCGAGGAGAACAGCTGAGTAAAGGTCTATGCCTGGAAGGAGCTGGCAGTGTGCAGGTAACGACAGACTTCAGTGAGAAATTAAAGTCCGGGTATCAGATGTCACTCTTACTCCAACCAACAGAAACCAGCTTTTAGTTTGACCCTTAGACACGGTGACATCAGGGGCGCCTGGGTGGCTCAGTCGGTTAAGCGTCCGACTTCGGCTCGGGTCATGATCTCGCAGTCAGTGAGTTCGAGCCCCGCATCAGGCTCTGTGCTGCCAGCTCAGAGCCTGGAGCCTGCTTCAGATTCTGTGTCTTCCTCTCTCTCTGCTCCCCCTCTGCTCGTGCTCTCTCTCAAAAATAAATGAACGTTAAAAAAGGAAAGAAAGAAAAGAAAGGAAGGAAGGAAGGAAGAGTGACTTCAGAGCCAGAAAAAGTTAGAAGATGATTGTCAGTCCAATGAGATATTGTGACCCCACCAAACAGAAAGACTATGAAATTGTTTCAGGGTAGAATCAGGTAGTAAGTGGATTAGCTGACGTTGTAGATCGACATCAGATTTGAGAATTGCGTGATGAGTAATCTGAATGGGGGGCTGTGGGCTGTGAGGGCTCCCCTTTGTGGAAATCTCCTGCTCCCTAACATAACGGCTCTGCCTGGAGGCCACGAGAGACAGTAGGCTCTTGTGGGAGGCAGAATTTTATCAACATTTGTGAATTTATCCAAATACGAACAAATGTGCAAATGCCCGGAATTTGGCAGGGAACAAAACGAAAAGTTTCTCCGCTCCTGGACCTTCCACTCCCATGGGAGGAGGAGATTATAAACATAAGTTAAAAATAGAGTGCATCACATAGTGGTAAGAGCTACAGAAAAATAATACCTCAGGATGTTGGTGGTGGCCTTCAAGTATGATGGTTAAGAAGGACTCAGAGGGGCGCCTGGCGGGCTCAGTCAGTTAAGCGTCCGACTCTTGATTTCAGCTTGGGTCATGATACCAGGGCTCTGTGCTGAGCATGGAGCCTGCTTGAGATTCATATTCTCTCTCTCTCTGTCTCTCTCTCTCTCTCTCTCTCCCCCCCCATCCCTCTCCCCTGTTTGCACATGCTCTCTCCCTCTCTCTCTAAAAAAAAAAAAAAAAAAAAAAAAAAAAAAAAAAAAAAAGGACTCACAAAAGTGAGTCTCAAGGTGAGGAACAAGCTGTGTGGTTAGCAGGGGTGGGGGATACAGAATCAGTGCAAAGGCCCTGGGGTGAGGATGTGTGATGTGCTAGAGATGCAGCCGGGAGGCTGAGGGTGCAAGGCTGGGAGTACCAGAGACGAGGTCGCCTCTGGGAGAACTCTCGGGAATCTCATCTGCTAAGATTTGCTGCTTTGCGGCCCCTGGAAGCACCAACTTCATTCAGTTTAGGACACAGAAGCGGTGACTTTACATCTCTTTTAGCAAAGCTGTGCCCCCCTTTACCTCTGCCTGCAGGCTAACCAGCTCCATTCTGGCTGGCCCTCACCCCTCCTTCTGGCACAGGACTCGACCCAAAGCAGCAGCGAATAACCTGCGGCAGTTCTCTGCCTTTCTTGTGCAAACTCTAGTTCAGATGAAGCAAATAGTGAAGGAGGCGAAGTTCTTATTTATAGGATGTCAACTGATAGATGGGAAAAGAATAGCAGATTCAGAAGATCACCATTTTTCACCCTTCGAGGAAAGGATGGCCCCGAGCAATAATCATCATCAGTGGTTGAGAACGTGATTCTACGTAGCCTTAAGAGAGTCTTTGAAATGAACGGGTCAGGCTGACACCCCCACAGGAGCCCACTGATTAATCTTATCACTCAAGGTGGGGCCGGGTACTGTGTGTGTATGACATGATGCATTAAGAGATGGCCATAGGAGTACCTGGGAATCCTTTCTCTTCTCCTTTTTTTTAATTTTAATGTTTATTTTTGAGAGAGAGAGAGAGAGAGAGAGAGAGAGAGAGAGAGAGAGAGACTGAGCCTGAGCTGGGGAGAGGCAGAGAGAGGGAGACACAGAATCTGAAGCAGGCTCCAGGCTCCGGGCCGTCGGCACAGAGCCCTACGTGGGGCTCGAACCTTGAACCGCGAACCATGAGATCATGGCCTGGGCGGAGGTCGGACTCTTAACCGACTGAGCCACCCAGGTGCCCCTCTGTGAATCCTTTTTCAAAAAAGGAACTAAATCAGCCTGTAAATCTAACTACTGGTTCATAAGGAATGTGGGGAATTCAATTCTAGAAGACAAATAAGTGATTATGTCACCCGATAACATAGCATGATAAAAATAGGGGTAAGGAGGCTTGTTCTAAATTGAGAGGTAACGAAGTAGGAGTCTCATCAATCAAATGCAATATGCTTATGCATATCCTGATTAAAATAAAACAAACCTAAAAAGACGTTAGGGACTCCTGGCTAGCTCAATTAGAAGAGCACGCGACTCTGGATCTCTGGGTTGTGAGTTCGAGCCCCACGTTGGGTGAGGAGGTTACTTAAGAATATATAAATAAATAAAAACACAAAGATGTGATATGTTTCTTTAAAAAAAAAAAAAAGACATATCTGGAGCGCCGAGTGGCTCAGTCGGTTAAGTGTCCGACTTCGGCTCAGGTCATGATCTCACAGCTTGTGAGTTCGAGCTCTGCGTCGGGCTCTGTGCTGACAGCTCAGAGCCTGGAGCCCGCTTCAGATTCTGTGTCTCCTCCTCTCTCTGCCCCTCCCCTGCTCATGCTCTGTCTCTCTCTGTCTCAAAAATAAAAAACATTAAACAAAATTTTTTAAATTTTTTAATAAAATAATGTATGTATGTAAGTAATCTCCAGGCCCACTGTGGGGCTCGAACTCATGACCCTGAGATCTAGAGTCCCGCCTGCCACCTTCTAAGCCAGCCAGGCGCTCCTAGAAAATGTCTAACAACAATTCCTCACTTAAGCACCCCACGAAATCAAGGTGGGCCCTTGTTTTAACTTTGAACCTTCTTTTCCCTCGGCCCCGATCTGTGTCTTCGGGCGTTTTTTAAGGAAAGTGTTTGAAATCACATGGAAAAATGCCACCTGCTGAGACTCACCCTTCACACTGTCCAAGGGAAAGAAGGCGCTTAGGAAAAGACGGCACCCAGCTTCCCCCAGGACTTATTTTGGCCCCAGACACAGAGCAGTGGGGTCACGTGGCACCAGGCCAGCGGGGGCGCCCACCCCCTCCGTCTACCCCCTGCCCCCTCCTCTTCCCCAGCACTCCCCCCTCCCCCCGCCACCGCCTCTCCCAGACTGCGCGGCTCCCCCAGAGACTCAGTTGGTGGCCGTGGCCTGCGGGGGGGGGGGGGGGAGTGGGGTGACACCGTGGTGGCTGCCCCGCCCCCTCACCCCCTCACCCCCTCACGCTGCCTTCCGGAGCCTGGAAATCCCGGCTCCTCCAGGCCGGTCCTAGGCGGCTCCAGGCTGAGATAGGGTCGGGGTGTGGGGAGCGCCCCCTGGTGGCCGAGCCGCACCTCCTCTGCCCGCCCACTGAGGAGGCAGGGGGCTCTCTCTTCTTTTAAAAAAAAATGCTTATTTATTTTGAGAGGGGGGAAGGGCAGCGAGAGAAGAGAGACACAGAATCCCAAGCCGGCTCTGTGCTGTCAGGGCTGAGCCCGACAGGGGCTCGATCTCGCGAATTGTGAGATTATGACCTGAGCCAAAATCCAGAGTCCGGGGCTTAACCAGCTGAGCCACCCAGGCGGCCCGCCACCCCCGCCCTTTTTTTTTTTTTTTTTTTTTTTTTTCAGTTTTTAGATTTAGGGTATTTTGTTTACATAACAAAATGTTATCCTATTAACTGTTTTTTTAAGAGTACCCTGCATTTGGGGGCGCCTGGGTGGCTCAGTCTGTGTAGGGTCGGACTTCGGCTCAGGCCATGAACCCAGGGTTCGTGGGTTGGAACCCCGCATCCGGCTCTGTGCTGAGAGCCTGGAGCCCGCTTCAGAATCTGTGTCTCCCTCTCTCTCTGCCCCTCCCCCGCTAGTGCTCTGTCTCTCTCTGTCTTTCAAAAATGAATACACGTTTTAAAAATTTTCAAAAAAAGAGTAGAGTGCATTTGCATTAAATACACTCACAGTGCTGTGCAGCCATCACCACCATCCATCTGCAGAACTTTTTCTCTTCCCAAATTGAAACTCTGTCCCCGTTAAACACTAACTCCCCATTGCCTCCCTCCCTCCCAGCTCCTGGCAACCACCATTCTGCTCTCTGCCTCTTACATTACACTACTCACATAAATGGAATCATATTTGTCTTTTGTGGCTGGCTTATTTTTACATAGCTTAAATCTTCAAGGCTCGTCCCTGCTGTAGCATTCGTCAAAATTCCTTTCCGTTACTTTTTTTTAACTTTATTTATTTTGAGAGCAAGAGAGAGCAGAGGGGAGGCAGAGACAGAGGCAGAGAGAGAATCCCAAGCAGGCTTCGAAGTGTCAATGCAGAGCCCTGCTCGGGCTCGAACTCACGAATTGTGAGATCCTGACCTGAGCTGGAACCAAGAGTCGGACGCTTAAGGGTCAGAGCCACCCAGGTGCCCCTACTCCCTTTGAAAGTGTTGAGGCACCTGGGTGGCTCCGTGGATTAAGCCTCTGATTTTGGCTCAGGTCAGGATCTTGCAGTTTTTGAGTTCTAGCTCTGCATCAGGCTCTGTGCTCACAGCTCAGAGCCTGGAGCCTGCTTCAGATTCTGTGTCTCCCTCTCTCTCTGACCCTCCCCGGCTCACACTCTGTCTCTCTCTCTTTCAAAAATAAACATTAAAAAAAATTTTTTAAGTGTACAATTCAGTGACAGTAAGTACATTCACAATGTCGTGCAACTACCACTGTCCTGTTCTAGAACTTTCTCGTAACCTCAAATGGAAACCCCTTACCCATTTGCAGTCAGCCCTTCCCCCACAGCCCTGGCAAGCATTAATCTACTTTCTGTTTCGATGGAATGGGCTATTCTGGATGTTTCATATAAATGGAATCATACAATATGACAATCATGATCTTTTGTATCTGATATCTTTTTTTTAAGTTTATTTATTATTTAAACAGAGAGTACATGCAAGTGGGGGAGGGGCAGAGAAAGAGAGAGAGAGAGAGAGAGAGAGAGAGAGAGAGAGAGAATCCCAAGCAGGCTCCCCCTGTGAGTGCAGGGCCCTACGCGGGGCCCGAATCCACCAGGAACTTTGAGATCATGACCTGAGCAGAAGTCTGGTTGACTGAGTCAACCAGGCGCCCCATCTGCTATCTCTTTTTTGATGTTTATTTATTTATTTTGAGAGAGAGAGAGAGAAAGAGAGCTAGGGAGGAGCAGAGAGAGAGGGAGACAGAGAATCCCAAGCAGGCTCCAAGTTGTCGGTGCAGAGCCCGACTCAGAGCTCAATCCCACAAACCGTGAGCTCATGACCTGAGCTGAAATCAAGAGTCTTGATGCTCAACTGACTGAGCCACCCCGAGGCCCGTGTGTCTGATATCTTTAATTTGTGGGGCGCCTGGGTGGCGCAGTCGGTTAAGCGTCCGACTTCAGCCAGGTCACGATCTCGCGGTCCGTGAGTTCGAGCCCCGCGTCAGGCTCTGGGGCTGATGGCTCAGAGCCTGGAGCCTGTTTCCGATTCTGTGTCTCCCTCTCTCTCTGCCCCTCCCCCGTTCATGCTCTGTCTCTCTCTGTCCCAAAAATAAATAAACGTTGAAAAAAAAAAATTAAAAAAAATAAAAATAAAAATAATTTGACACTGTGTTTTCAAGGCTCATCCATGTCAGTACTTCCCTCCTTTTTCTGGTGAATATTCCACTGTTTGGAGGTCTTAGTAGCTCACGAAGCTATGACAAACCACCATAGATGGGGGGATTAAAGCACAGACCTGACGACAAACGACATTCTACTCTCAACATTCTACTCCTGGCCCCTCCCCCAACTCATGTTCTTATCGCATGCAAAATACATTCATTCCTTCTCAAAAGCCCCCAAATTCTTTTTTTTTTAATTTTTTTTAATTTTTTTTTATTAATATATGAAATTTATTATCAAATTGGTTTCCATACAACACCCAGTGCTCATCCCAAAAGGTGCCCTCCTCAATACCCATCACCCACCCTCCCCTCCCTCCCACCGCCCATCAACCCTCAGTTTGTTCTCAGTTTTTAACAGTCTCTTATGCTTTGGCTCTCTCCCACTCTAACCTCTTTTTTTTTTTTTTTTTCCTTCCCCTCCCCCATGGGTTTCTGTTAAGTTTCCCAGCATCCACATAAGAGCGAAACCATATGGTATCTGTCTTTCTCTGTATGGCTTATTTCACTTAGCGTCACACTCTCCAGTTCCATCCACGTTGCTACAAAAGGCCATATTTCATTTTTTCTCATTGCCATGTAGTATTCCATTGTGTATATAAACCACAATTTCTTTATCCATTCATCAGTTGATGGACATTTAAAAAGCCCCCAAATTCTTAACTCCTGGCATCAACTGCAAAGTCTGAAGTCCAAAGTCTCATCTAAACATCATCTTAATCAGACACAGGTGAGATTTGTGGTATGATTCACCCAGAGGCAAAATTCCTCTCCAGCTATGAACCTATAAAATCAGATAAGTTTTGGGTTTCCCAAACCCATAGTGGTGGGCAGGCACAGGATAGACATTTCTATTCCCAAAGGGAGAAATCAGAAAGAAGAAAGGGGGACGGCACCTGGGGGGCTCAGTCTGTTCAAACTCTTGGTTTTGGCTCGGGCTGTGATCTCAGAGTTCTTAGGATCAAGTCCTGCATCAGGCTCTGTGCTGGTGGCTCAGAGCCTGCTTGGGATTCTCTCCCCCCCACCCCCATCCCTTCCTTGTTTGTGCCATTTCTCTCTCTCAAAATAAATAAATAAACTTAAAAAAGAAGAAGAAGATGAGTGGCACCTGGGTGGCTCATTCAGTTAAGCATCTGACTCTTGGTTTTGGCTCAGGTCATGATCTCACAGTTCGTGGGATGGAGCCCCACATTGGGCTTGTTGCTGACAGTGGGGACCCTGCTTGGGATTCTTTCTCTCTCTCTCTCTCTCTCTCTGCCCTCCCCCATGCTTGCCTCTCTTTCTCACTCTCTCTCTCAAAATAAATAAACTTAAAAAAAAAAAAACTTAAAAAAAGAAGAAAGTGGTGGGGCGCCTGGGTGGCTCAGTCGGTTAAGCGTCAGACTTCGGCTCAGGTCATGATATCACAGTTTGTGGGTTTGAGCCCCGCGTCAGGGTCTGTGCTGACAGCTCAGAGCCTGGAGCCTGCTTCGGACTCTGTGCCTCCCTCTCTCTCTGCCCCTCCCCTGCTTGTGCTCTGTCTCTCTCTCTCTCTCAAAAATAAATAAACATTAAAAAAAATGTTTTCAAAGAGTCATATGCTCTAAGGACTGAACCATTCTTCCTTTTTCTTCAACAGCACATGTTCACAGCTGAATAGCAGTATGACCTGGTCCTGTAGGATCTCAGAATTCCAACCGCCTTCCTTTCTGTGGCCCTGCTTCCTCTGTCCCTTTAGTTCCAACGGTCAGTGTCTCTGCTGGTATAATCCTCTCTTTCTGACCTCTGTTGAGATGGCTGATTAGGTCCATGGTTCACACTCAAGCTAACCTTGTCAAACGGTCAGCCGGCCACATCCTTGATGTTTTCTTTTTATTAAACACCTTTCTGGGTTTTCTTGCCATATGGACAGGCTGAGAACTGTCCAAATCTTCAGGCTCCGGTTCCTTCTTATCTAGCGATCCTCCTTCACTGCCTTTCTCTCCCCTTGCATTTAATCACGCTCAGCGGTCAGGGGGAACCAAGCCTTCCTCAAAGCACCGGAACACCAAGACCATTCGGCCGAGTCCTGTGCCGCTTTATCACAACGATTGCCTTTTCCCCACTGTCCGAAAACACGTTCCCCATTTCCGTCTGAGAACTCATCGGAGCGGCCTTCGCCCCCCTCCTTCTACCAACGTTTTGCTCGTGAGAAGGTGGGCGCTTTCTCCCTCCCTCCCGAGCCTTCATCGGAACCGCTTTGAGCAGTCTCTTCTCTGCAGTCTGGGCTGCTTCTGGCTGCGCCTCAAAACCCTCCCAGCTTCTTCCCGTGACTGTTTCTGCTTTTGTCGGTGTGCGTGGCAGCCGCATCCCCCTTATCGGGACCCATCTCTGCCTTGGGCGGCTCGGACTGCTGGAGCCAAATGCCATAGGCTGGGAGGATTTAAACCACAGGCATTTTATGCCTCCCGGTTTGGGGAGCCGGGAAGTCCAAGATCAAGGTGGCAGATTTCGGTTCCTCGCGAAAGCCTGCTTCCTGGCTTGCGGACAGCAGCTTTTTGGCTTTTCATCGCCTCTGAGATTCTTTGTGACACAAAATATGTGGAGTTTCCCCAGTAACCGATTCTCTGATTCTCCGGGGTGCGGCAATTCAACTCATTTCTGACGTTATCTACCTGGAGTGAGCACCAAACCCGCCACGTTCAAGGGCTCAGTCCTACGAGACTGCCTCTACTTCCGAGGCCAACCACAAATGGGGTGCCCAGGCTGCCTACACTTTGCCCGGATGACTCCAAATTTGGAGGGTCCCGTGACAGCTGCCTCCGGTTGGGTTATGTGCTGCTAGAGTGACTCACAGAACTTGGGAAAGCACTCCCCTTCCTATTACTGGTTTAGTAGAAATAAAACGACTCAGGGACAGCCAGATAGAGGAGATGCTCAGGGCTGGGTACTGGGGGGGGGGGGGGAAAGGGGGGTGGGGGACGGTGGGGCAGGTTGGCAGTTTCCACATCCTCCCCACGTGTACCACCCTCTCAGTACCTTCACACGTTCACCAATCAGGACACTCTCACGGTTCAAGAGTTTTTACAGAGCTCAATCTCCAGTCCCCCACCTACTCCTGGGATTTGGTGGGTGGGACAGAGGGTTTCCAGCCTCCGGGAGCTGCCCCATCCTGAAGCTATCTCTGGGAGCCACCCCAAGCCACTTCATTAGCATAAACTTAGGTGTGCTCCAAAGGGACTCCTTTAGGAATGATGGTAGACACTCCTATCATTCAGGAACTACCAAGGGTTTTAGGGACTCTGTTCCAGGAGCCAGCGATAAAGACCAAAGATATATTTTTATATCTCACTGCTTTAAGCTCATTCTGGAAAGACGTTTTGGAACGGAGACAGGGATAATAGAGGGACCCCGTGAAAAACTGCTTTTTTCACTCCTTTTCCTACTTCTTTTCTTGCTCAGACTTAACCCCCACCTTACACATGCCTTGTAAAAGTCAAGAATTTAACAATTTCTTTAGAGTCTTACAGCACAATAGATAACATCTGGAGACTGACCGGGCAGCCTTGTCATGAACACTTTCCAGACCACTGACTCACTAAGACCCCTGGATTCAGGGCACACGTGACTTCGGGCAAGTACCTAAAACTTGTCTTTGTTTCTGGATGCCTGGGAAGACACGTCACCGCACCGCCATCCTCAATAGAAACCCTGGATCCCAAGCAAAGACGAGACTCACTCTTTTTCTTTCTGAGTCTCTCGGATGCTCTGTCCATATCTGCGCTCTCTGTTTATCTTTCATAAACTCTGCTGTCCCTTCCTCTTGGCTCGTGTTTGGTTTCTCTCCTGTGCAAAACCAAGGACTCTCTTGGCTGCTCCCACAGGATCCTCCTCTGGGTCCTTGGACCCAGCCAGCCTGCATCAGAACCATTCAGTAAAACGAGGAAGAAATGGAATAAAGATGTGAAGGATCTCTGTCGCTTTAAAATGCAAGAGGCTTGGGGCGCCTGGGTGGCACAGTCGGTTAAGCGTCCGACTTCAGCCAGGTCACGATCTCACAGTCCGTGAGTTCGAGCCCCGCGTCAGGCTCTGGGCTGATGGCTCAGAGGCTGGAGCCTGTTTCCGATTCTGTGTCTCCCTCTCTCTCTGCCCCTCCCCCGTTCATGCTCTGTCTCTCTCTGTCCCAAAAAGAAATAAACGTTGAAAAAATAAAATAAAATAAAATGCAAGAGGCTACCCTCATGGCGTTTTACCGCAGTTAACTATTAGAAGCGTTTTGTCCCAATTGCTTAGGCTGAACTCCATTCAGCAGACATTCAAAGAGGCTCACTAGGTTTAGAGAATAGGCAACCAAAGCCATGAAAAATGAATGATGAATTCAATAGAAATTATTTTGACCTTAAGAAGTGAATTATAACCAAAAAAAATATTTTTTAAGTCACACCAAAAGCAGTAATTCATTATGACAATTCATTTTGAATAAGTGTAATGAAACTGTTCTTGAATTGATAACCCAATTAAGGACAAGAAATGAATGAAAAGATTTAAATTTGTGTTAATTTGCATAAAATATGCCACTGGATATGAAACATAATACATCACTGGGGTGCCTGGGTGGCTCAGTCGGTTAAGCGTCTGACTTCAGCTCAGGTCATGATCTCACGGTTCATGGGTTCGAGCCCCGCATCGGGCTCTGTGCTGACAGCTCAGAGCCTGGAGCCTGCTTCGGATTCTGTGTCTCCCTCTCTCTCTCTCTCTGCCCCTCCCCCACTCATGCTCTGTCTCTCAAAAATAAATAAACATTAAAAAAATTAAAATAGCAACCTAGCATTTATTTAGCCACCTATTTCTCAGAAAAAGCTGTCTCAGAAACCACTGAGGGGGATGATGGGACTTTCTTTTGCTAGGAAGGTATCTGTTTGGTGCTACTGAAGTTAACTCTACCCAAGCTCCAGCTGTGAAATGTGTGACAGGTGACAGACACTAAATCACATAGTGCTTTTCGTTGTTGTCCCTGCATGTGGTCCAAGGCGATCTAATCTGAGTGAGTTTCAGGATTCTAGCTGGGAATGATGGGACAAGATGATCAGTCTTCCTTGCAAGGCTTGGGTGAGGAAATATGCCCCGTCCTCGGAACCCACCTGAACACACTGAACGAAGCCAGCCAGAAGAGGAAGCAGATAATGCAGAAAGCAGAGAGAGAGAGAACCAAGAAGAAACTTGAGTCTGCTGTTCGGCCTCCTGAACAAAGCCGACCTCAAAGTCTACTTTTGGACTCTGGTGATGTAAATCAATAAAATCCATTTTTTGTTGGAGCCAGTTCGAGGTGTGCTTTTCTTTTGCACAGAAGCTGTCCTAAAAACTAAACACAGTGCAGTTAGAGAGAAGCACCTGGGAATTCCTAAGCATTATTGAATATAAATTGTGAAAAATAGGTAAGAACTGGTTCTCATTTTTCCTGGCCTCTTTGCCTCAGTTTATATTACCCAGATATTGATAAGGATAATGATTATGATAAAAATACTTGTATGTTCTCAATACAGGAATCCAAATATGACCAAACAAATAAAATCCTTTAAGCCGGGCTTCCACTCTTTGGGTTTAAGCAATCATCCTCTGCCAATGGGAAGAGACTCAAAACCCGGTGTTCATGGTAAGTGGTATCCCTATTTTGCAGATGAGGGACACTGAGTTACAGAGAGGGTAAGTGATTTCCTAGGAGGGTCACGAGGTTGGGTAGGGACAGAGCCGAGAGTAGAACCATAGGCTTGAACCTCTGTACTAAACGTCTTCTGGACTGGTGATTGGTTTCATGTCCTCATATTGGTGGGTGGTATTAATGTCCTTTGATGTAGATTCTCAGATCTTTCCACTGTAGACACTAGCAATCCACAAGACTGGAGAAGGGGCAGGCATAATTCACGTTCAAAAGTACGAACATCTCAGGGGGCGCCTGGGTGGCGCAGTCGGTTAAGCGTCCGACTTCAGCCAGGTCACGATCTCGCGGTCCGTGAGTTCGAGCCCCGCGTCGGGCTCTGGGCTGATGGCTCAGAGCCTGGAGCCTGTTTCCGATTCTGTGTCTCCCTCTCTCTGTCCCTCCCCCGTTCATGCTCTGTCTCTCTCTGTCCCAAAAATAAAATAAAAAAACGTTGAAAAAAAAAAATTAAAAAAAAAAAAAAAAAAAAAAAGTACGAACATCTCAAAAAAAAAAAAAAAAGGAAAGAAAAGTGAGCATCTCAGCTAAGTACACATACCTTTGGTAGTTCACTACCAATCGGTCTGAATGGAGAAGGGTATGATGTACAGAGAAAGGCTGAAAAGTGCTATTCACTAAAAGAAAGGTTGAAAACATAGGCAATAATAACAACAATAATAATAAAACACTTATATAATGCTTACCATGTAGGGGTCAAGCCAATTTCTAAGTACTTTACAGAGGTCAGCACACTTAATTTTCACAACATATGAAATAGCTACTATTCCTACTCCCATTTTATAGATGAGGAAATTTTGACCCTGCAGTATTGTGATGTGTAAGAAATATATATCTGGTCATACAGATGGCCAAAATAGTTTTGTTTTTTTTTTTTTAATTTATTTATTTTGAGAGAGAGTAAAAAAAACATGAGCATGGGAGGGGCAGAGAGAGAGGGAGAGAGAGAATCCAAACAGGTTCCACGCTCAGCACGGAGCCTGACGTGGGCCTTGGTCTCATGAACCCAACCCTGAGATCATGACCTGAGCTGAATGAAATCAAGAGTCACGCTGTCAATGGACTAAGTCACCCAGGTACCCCCAAAATAGTTTTCTTATATATATTTGGTCTTCATTTACAGATCCTGGCTCACACCTCTCCAAACCCTTGAAATTTCCTGAGTGTCGAGTGGGATAAATGTGTCTTTTGTTGCATTAAGGAAGGTGACGTTTGGACCTCACCCAAGGTGAGGGGCTGGGTCCCGGGGTGACCAACCATGTGATAGGAGGGTTGGAAATGTCAGCCCCACTCTCCACCTCCAGGAAGGAGAGAGAGACTAGAGGCTGAATCAGCCAATTAGTCAATCCTGACTTTGCAAGAGAGCTTCCATAAAAACCCCAAAGGACTGGCTTTGGAGAGCTTCTGGGTTGAACACACGGAGAGTAGAGGGAATGGTCCTCCTGGAGAGGGCAGGGAAGCTCTGTGCCCTTCCCCTAGACCTCACCCTGTGCATCTCCTCATTTGGCTGCCGATTCATGTCCTTTACGATATCCTTTCATAAACTGATAAACATGTTTCCCTGAGTTCTGTGAGCTGCCCTGGCAAATTAAAGGCACTTAGGAGGAGAGTGGAACTTCCTATCTGTAGCTGGTTGGGCCAGAGGCACAGGTAACAGCCTAGGGCTTGCAATCGGCATCTGGAGTGTTGCAGCAAAGGTGCGGGGGGCAGTGTTGAAGGACTGAGCCCTTAACCTGTGGGATCTGATGCTATCTCTGGTGGATGGTGTCAGAATGGACTTGAATTCTCAGACTGGTGTCAGAATTGCTGGGGGCTGTGCGCGTGGGAACACCCCCTCCTACATCAGGATTGGGTCCGGGAACCCAAAGAGAGACACAGATTGTCTTACATGAAGTAACATGCTCAAGGTCACCGTTCGTAAAATGGGGAAGTCAATCTGAAATCGGATGACCTGGCTCCAGAGTGTATATTTGGAATCTTATTCAGAACATACTTACTATGTTCCTCGTGATGAATCATTTCACCTTGGGTCAACCCTACTGCTTTATAAAATGTTGTACCTCTTTTTTTTTTTTTTTTAATGTTTTTATTTATTTTTGAGACAGAGAGAGACAGAGCATGAGCAGGGGAGGGGCAGAGAGAGAGAGAGAGGGAGACACGGAATCCCAAGCAGGCTCCAGGCTCCGAGCTGTCAGCACAGAGCCCGACGCGGGGCTGGAACTCACGGACTGTGAGATCGTGACCTGAGCCGAAGTCAGACGCTTGACTGACTGAGCCACCCAGGCACCCCTAAAATGTTGTACCTTTATTCCTCACGTATGTTTCTCCTTTTTCTTCTGCTATTTTGGCCACTAGAACACCAGGAAGATGTTTTTTTAAAGTTTATTTTGAGAGAGAGAGAGACAGAGTGCACACACATGAGTGGGAGAGGGGCAGAGAGAGATGGAGAGAGAATCCCAAGCAGGCTCTGTGCTGTTAGCACAGAGTGCCACATGAGGCTTGAACCCATGAACCAGGAGATCATGGCCTGAACTGAAGTCAGGCACTTAACTGACTGAGCCACCCGGGTGCCCCAGAAATGATTTCCATAGAGAAAACTTCTCTTTCTTCCCTTCCTTCTTTCTTTCCTTCCTTCCTTTCTTCCTTCATTTGTTGTTGGGCTCCGTGCCCAACATGGGGCTCAAACTTACCACCCGGAGATCAAGTGCCACGGGCCCTACTGACGGAGCCAGCCAGGCACCCTGAGAAAACTTTTCAAGTCTTCATTTCTTCATTCCTTGAATATACAGTGTTCCTACTGTGTGCTCATGTATGCTTGTTGTTGGGAACTCAGGGACATTTAATGTTTCTAGTGAGTTACACTTTGCATATTCCAAAGCTTTCTACAAAGGTCTTCGTGCATATAAACCTTATTCTAGGTCGCTGCTCCCAAATTCAGAGGTGTTGGCCTCTGACTATAGGGGCAAGGTGAGGAAAGTACCTGACCACAGGGAAGCTGAAAACGCAACTCCCCACCTTTGGATACTGTGAGTTATATGTTCTTTCTCAAGGCTTCACAAGGCAATTTTGCCCCATCTCCCAGGCTACGGCATGGCCTCCAGGTAAGGATGTGCCAGATTCTGGTTTTGATCTGCCAACCATGTGGGTCAAATCAGTAACACGATTAAGGCCATTAGTAGGTATGTCCGTTATACCTAGATAAAGCTGAGGTTAAAAAAAAAAAAAAGAGCCCCTCCTACCAAATAGCCCTAGTTCAGAAATGTACCAGCTCAGTTTCTGCTGTTTGTAAAGAAGCTTCACAGATTTAAAAAAAGGGGGGGGGGGTGTGTGCCTGGGGGGGGGGCTCAGTCAATTGAGCATCCAACTCTTGATTTCAGCTCAGGTCATGATCTCACGGTTCATGGGTTCAAGCATGCAGGTCTGCGTGGGTGGCTTGGATCCTGCTTGGGAGTCTCTCTCCTCTCTCTCTGCCCCTTCCCAGCTCATGGTCTCTCTCTCTCAAAATAAATGAATAAATATTTAAAAAAAAAAAAAAAAAAGAAGTTTCAGAGACTTTGACTCTGTCTAGATCTCTCATGTTCTGGCTCCAAGGAGCACTGATCAAAGGTCTTTCCACAAAATCACTACCAGATGTTGGCCCTTCAGACAGCTGGAAAGGCTCATCCTTAGCAAAGGAATGTCTCCTAGCAGGCGTCTCCATTACCTATCCCTTCTGGAAAAAACAAAAACAAAACAAAAAACAACAAAGGAAGAAACAAACAAACAAGAACAAAGGAAGAGAAGAAGATGGGTAGAAGGAGGAAAAAACGGCACTTCAATTTTGCTTCTAATAAAAATGTAATTTCTTGGAATGTGACTCTTGTGTTCTTAAAAATGTTAACAGCTTTACTGAGTTATAATTTACACGCCATAAAATTCACCCATTATAAGCGTATAGTTTGGTAATTTTTAGTAAATTTCTGCAGTTGTGCAACCGTCCCCACATACCCTCACATTCCAGAGAACATCCATCACTCCAGAAACTTCACTCGAGTTTGGTTGCTGATTATTGTTATTTTATAACCTCTTTGTTTGGAGTCTCAGACAGTGAACTCAGTGGATACACCTATAATGGATGCTTTTTATATTCACTTTGTTTCTGCCCAGGGCAAGAATCCCTACTTTATTTCCCCTGAGATCTTTTGTAGGATACTATTTCCCCTAATTTTCTTACCCTCCATTCATTTGAAAGGTCTTTAGTTCTCCACAGATGACAGGTTTACTTTTGATATTTACTCCGTGTGCTCATCGACATTTTTTTTTTAATTTTTTTTTTTCAACGTTTATTTATTTTTGGGACAGAGGGAGATAGAGCATGAACGGGGGAGGGTCAGAGAGAGAGGGAGACACAGAATCGGAAACAGGCTCCAGGCTCTGAGCCATCAGCCCAGAGCCCGACGTGGGGCTCGAACTCACGGACCGCGAGATCGTGACCTGGCTGAAGTCGGACACTTAACCGACTGCGCCACCCAGGCGCCCCCCGTGTGCTCATCGGCATTTAATGACATCTTTGGGGTGCAGCATTTTGGGCCCTTTGCAAAATAGTCTTCTAATCAGTACAACAAACAAGCTTTTGGCTGAGGTTGAAAATAACAGGTACCCAGTTCAATTCCTGCTATGAAAGCATTTTCTGTGAATATAAGAATCACCAGTCATAAAATTAAAGGATAACTTTTTTTTCCCCACGAGGAGGTATAGATTTATCTCACCCCTTTGAAAAGTGCTTATCTTTTTTTTTTTTTTAATTTTTTTTTTTTCTAACGTTTATTTATTTTTGAGACAGAGAGAGACTGAGCATGAACGGGGGAGGGGCAGAGAGAGAGGGAGACACAGAATCCGAAACAGGCTCCAGGCTCTGAGCTGTCAGCACCGAGCCCGACGCGGGGCTTGAACTCACAGACTGTGAGATCATGACCTGAGCCGAAGTCGGACACCTAACCGACTGAGCCCCCAGGCGCCCCTCTTTTTTTTTTTTTTTTGAAAAAAAACGTTTATTTATTTTTGAGACAGAGAGAGACAGAGCATGAACGGGGGAGGGTCAGAGAGAGGGAGACACAGAATCAGAAACAGGCTCCAGGCTCTGAGCTGTCAGCACAGAGCCCGACACGGGACTCGAACTTGTGAACTGTGAGATCATGACCTGAGCTGAAGTCGGTCGGACGTTCAACCAACTGAGCCACTCAGGCGCCCCAAAGAGTGCTTATCTTAATATTGAGGATGGCAGGGCAGATTATGGTGCCGGAGGCACGTAGAATGACGAGCGTTGACAGAGATACTGAGTCCCAAGCCCCAGACTGAGCCCTGTGCTCAGTTACTCATGAATCCGCTGCAGTGGACATTACGGTTGCCTACCCTCCATTCTTCCCTTGTCCCATTTGGGCCCAGCCGTGGGCTTAGAATGGGACTGGCCACACCTGGGTCTGAGAGGGGGCCAGGACAGCTTTGGTCGCGGTTGGCATTTCCCACACCCGTAGCGACTGGTTCAGAGTTAGGTAACAAGGGCACAACTGACCCATTCGGAGTGTAAGGTTTTTATTTATGGATGGTAGGAAGGCACTTCATTCTCCCCTCATTCCCTGCCTCCCACTCTTTCTTCAAGTCAGGCGGGTCAGCAAAAGCCTTCGAGTATCTAACACAGCTTGGGTTGGACTTTGTTACTCGCGTCCGGTGTAAGGAGTCCTTGAGGACGCGCCTTACAGTAACACTGTAAGGTAAGCGTTATTATTATCTAAACTTCACAGACTGAAAAACTGAAGATTGCGGAAGCTTGATTTGCTTGCAAATTGCTTGAAACCCCCGTGATTTTAGGGCCCACCTTACTTGGCGTCGCGCTATGGTACCTCTCTCGTCCTGTGTAAGGTGCTCCCATTTCCCTGCGCCCTGAATGACGCAGGATGGCATCACTAGATTGAACCAACAAAACGCAGATAAGTCCAGATATGAAATGTATCAGTTGAGCTTTCCATTCAAGCCCATGAATGTAAATGAACTGAGCAAAGTATTGGAAATTGCCGGGAAAAGAAAGAATTCCATTATAATGAAGAGACGGCTGTTTTCAAGACAAAGGGAGGAGGGACGCCGGGTCCGAGCGAGGGCACCCTGCACAGCTCGAACAGCCCAGGAGCCAGCAGGAAGTGTTCCCATTCCAGAAAGTGGTTCCTTCTGCGCTCCGCACAGTACCAGTCCTGGTGCAGGTTTAAGCGCTTTCTGAAACCATTGGTGCTTCACGTGGAGGCACATTTGCTGGAAAGGACTTTCGGTCCAGGCAGAGTCCTTTTCCTGGCGTTTGGAAAGGAGTTCAAAGTCCAGCTCCAGAGGGGAGAGAGCCGGACTCCGAGGGCAAGGTTGAAATCTTCACCCTGGGGGAGGCGCTGCTACCAGAAAAGGGACAAGGAGGCGGATTTGCATTTTGCCAAGAAGCCCCAAAGGAAACAGCATGGAGGCACAATGATGCTCAGCCTGGAAACCAGGAACTCTCTTGAAAGACGGAATGTTCACTCCAGCGTCTTCCTCTCCACCACAGTGGCTAGCAGCCTGAATGAAGCCATGCAGTCACTGGAAATAGGTCGGGAGTCTGCCCAGGAGCTCGTGACCGAAACGGTGTCATCTTTGACAACTCAGACCTCCACGCAGGGGGGGTTGGCCTGGGTCGGGAGCCTTGCCCTCAGAGGCCCAGTCTGAACTCTGCCTTTGTTCCCGTGGCTACGGCCAGACAAGCGTTGTCAGTGCTCCGCCCACCTTCCTCCTGCATAGACACTTGTTTAAAGATTCAAACGTGAGTTATCATAAAAAAGAACCTTTAAAAAACATACACAGATATATACATAGATACAGATGAGGCTCAGTCGGCAAGAAAGGCAACCTTGGGGCGCCTGGATGGCTCAGTCAGTTAAGCGTCGGCTCTTGATTTCGGCTCAGTTCATGATCCTAGGGTCATGGGATCGAGCCCTGCACTGGGCTCCATGCCGAGGGTGGAGCCTTCTGGGGATTCTCTCTCTCTCTCCCCCCGCCCCTCCCCTGCTTGCATGCGTGTGCATGCTCTCGCAATTAAAACAAAAGAAAAAAGAAAAAAGGCAATCTCACTTTGCTTGCTCCAAGATGGGAAAAAGCTAAGAATTGCAAATGGCTGGTTCTGCTTTATCATAATGTTTTCTATTAGGTGGGGTTATTAGGATTTAATGTTCTAGGAGCTTTTGTAGATAAAGAAGAACATTATTCGGGGTGCCCGGGTGGCTCAGTCGGTTAAGCGTCCGACTTCAGCTCGGGTCACGATCTCGCGGTCCGTGAGTTCGAGCCCCGCGTCGGGCTCTGGGCTGATGGCTCGGAGCCTGGAGCCTGCTTCCGATTCTGTGTCTCCCTCTCTCTCTGCCCCTCCCCCGTTCGTGCTCTGTCTCTCTCTGTCTCAAAAATAAATAAACGTTAAAAAAAATAAATAAATAAACATTATTCTTTCATTAATGTTAATTTCAAAAAAAAAAAGTGTTTCATTGCTATTCAACAAGCTTTAGAAATCCAGGAAGAAAGAAAGAAAGAAGGAAAGAAAAAGAAAGAAAGAAAGAAAGAAAGAAAGAAAGAAAGAAAGAAAGGAGAATGCATGTGCTCAGGTGTGCCAGGATACAAAACTGAAAATATCTATAACAGCATTGTTTATAACTGCCAAAATCTGGAAATATATGTTCATCAAGAATAAAATGGCTCAGGGGCGCCTGGGTGGCTCAGTCAGTTGGGCATCTGACTTTGGCTCAGGTTATGATCTTGCAGTTCGTGAGTTCGAGCCCCATATCGGGCTCCATGCTGACAGCTCAGGGCCTGGAGACTGCTTTGGATTCTGTGTCTCCCTCTCTCTCTGTTCCTCCCCTGCTTGCACTCTGTCTCTCTCTTTCTTTCTTTCTTTCTTTCTTTTTTTTTAATTTTCTTTTAATGTTTTATTTATTTTTGAGACAGAGAGAGAGAGCATGAGCAGGGGAGGGGCAGAGTGACAGGGAGACACAGAATCTGAAACAGGCTCCAGGCTCTGAGCTGTCAGCACAGAGCCCGACGCGGGGCTCGAACTCACAGACCGCGAGATCGTGACCTGGCTGAAGTTGGACGCTTAACCGACTGCGCCACCCAGGCGCCCCACTTGATAATCACTTTTATGCACATTTCTGTATGTGCGTTATATTTCACAATGAAACTCCCCCCCACCCCGGCCCCCAGAGTCAAAAGAATATCCCCAGAGAAACAGGTAAGAGTTAAAAATCTTCCTGTGATTGTTTGCTTTGTTATTTTACTGTTGGTACAATTTTTCCGAGACAAGGACACAATCCCTGCGATGAAGTCCAGTTGAACAGAAACTGACTAGAGTATCATTTGGAAACCGGTGTCTCAGAATAGTGCAAACTACAACTTCATCTTAAATACGTGTCAAGGTCAACCATACTCAAAGTTTTAAAAAAGGTAAAAAATATATGCCAGCTAGAGATATAAGAAAACAGGCACTGAATATACCAATGGAAATCAGTGTTCAAATAACATAGGTTTGTTTGTAAGTATTTATATCTCTCTCCATATATATAAAACATTGATAAAAACTTGTAATTTTTATGTGGTTGCATAAAAATAGAAACGTGCCTTATGTTTTACAATTTACATGGTTGACATACCTTCTAAACAGTTTGATTACCTCTCCAATTCCTCTTACACACATGCGCGCACACACACACACACACACACACACACACACACGCACTGCTGGAAGCTGGGGGAGGAAGGAACATGTTCTCTTTGCCCTTTACTCACATCAAACTTATAACCTCCCGAAACAAAACAAATCATAGCTTTTTGGATGATTTCCTACCTTCAGTAGAAGTACAACTTCTTCCTGCCTCTCTCGGGTCGGCTGTGATGTCAGCCAAGTGACACTTGAAGCTGCTAGAAACATTAAGAAAGAAGAAAGAGGGGAAAGAGGCACAATGAGTATTTTTTACTTCGTGATAATACGTACCTCTTTCCTCTCCTCGACTTCCTTGAATTTGATGTGACTGATTTCCTCCCAGGTAAGGTGGTGACCTTCCACCATGTCCCTTTCTTATGCTAGTTGACACATTTATCAATCTTTTCTAAGCGAAGAGAGAAAGGCAGGTGACTTATGAAAATATAGCCAATATAGAGTTTCCTTCAGATAACACTTTTCTTATCACTTAATGAGGAAATACAGACATTGAGTCGGTGAGTGGTCCACCTGATTAAAAACACATTAAATCTAGGGGCACCTGGGTGGCTCGGTCAGTTAAGCATCCGATGTCAGCTCAGTCATGATCTCACGGTTGGTGGGTTCGAGCCCTGCGTTGGTCTCTGTGCTGACAGCTCAGAGCCTGGAGCCTGCTTCGGATTCTGGGTCTCCCTCTCCCTCTGCTCCTCCCCCTCCCCTGCTTGTTCTCGGTCTCTCAAAAAGAAATCAACGTTAAAAAAACATTTTTTTTTAAACACAGTAAATCTTATTTTTATTAAAATGCAACCACTTGTTAGCTTTTAAAAATTAACCAAAACTCTTCTAATATTAAATTTTAAACATGACATTAATGGAAAAATGTTATCAAAAAGAGGTAGCATCTGTCCATTTGGCTGCAAAATGAAAGTGGGGTCAAAATGTTCCTGTTTCTCAGGGGATTATAAAAATGAATCGCAGGCCACATGGTTGGCTTAGTCAGGAGAGATGTAACTCTTGATCTCGGGGTTGTAAGTCCGAGCCCCACGTTGGTTGTAGAGATTACTTAAAAATAAAATCTTTAGGGGTGCCTGGCTCAGTCAGTTGAGCGTCTGACTTCAGCTCAGGTCATGATCTCACAGCTCTGTGAGTTTGAGCCCCGCATCAGGCTCTGTGCTGACAGCTCGGAGCCTGGAGCCTGCTTGGGATTCTGTGTCTCCCTCTCTCTCTCTGCCCCTCCCCCGCTCACACTCTGTCTCTCTCTGTCAAAAATAAATAAAAATGTTAAAAAAATGGAAACAAAAATAAAGCAAAATCTTTAAAAAAAAATAAAAGTGAATCATTATGTTTTAAAATATGGGGGAATACTGATATAAGCTGAGATCACTGTAAGGGAAGGCTGTGGGTAAATTTCCTTCAGAATCCTTGCCTAGGGGCGCCTGGGTGGCGCAGTCGGTTAAGCGTCCGACTTCAGCCAGGTCACGATCTCGCGGTCCGTGAGTTCGAGCCCCGCGTCGGGCTCTGGGCTGATGGCTCAGAGCCTGGAGCCTGTTTCCGATTCTGTGTCTCCCTCTCTCTCTGCCCCTCCCCCATTCATGCTCTGTCTCTCTCTGTCCCAAAAATAAATAAACGTTGGGAAAAAAAAAAAAAAAGAATCCTTGCCTATTTCAGTAAATCAGAGCTCCATCATCCAAACCAGAAGTAATAATCTCTCTCTCTCTCTTTTCTTTTTTTTTGTTGTTGTTGTTGTTGTTGTTGGACTCTCTCAGCGCTTTCCTTAATTTCTTTTTTTTTTTTTTAATTTTTTTTTTTTCAACGTTTATTTATTTTTGGGACAGAGGGAGATAGAGCATGAACGGGGGAGGGGCAGAGAGAGAGGGAGACACAGAATCGGAAGCAGGCTCCAGGCTCTGAGCCATCAGCCCAGAGCCTGACGCGGGGCTCGAACTCCCGGACCGCGAGATCGTGACCTGGCTGAAGTCGGACGCCTAACCGACTGCGCCACCCAGGCGCCCCGAAAAGGCAGATTTAACAGAGTTAACTTTTAGAGGCGTTAAGTCAATCACAACGCATGACCTGTGATCCTAGCCCCAAATGACCTACTGCCACCAACAAGGCCTCCTAAAGCAGCGGTCACTCCTTGGCAGGTCTGCTGCAGCATTTGATGCAAGAAGAAAGTTGAACATCTAGAAAATTGCTAACATCAAGTCAACAGCAATGGCAAGCAAGATGGAGGCCTTACAGGCCCAAGAGAGAAACTGCTATTGTTTTTGCATAAGAAATAAATTGTTAGGATGTTCCTTCCAAGCGGAAATATCCTCTTACGTGAGGACACGCTTACTTCTTAGGAGGTAAAGGGTTCAAAGACGACTCCACTGGTGCACAGAATCTAACAGTGCTCCTGTTTTCTCTCCACTTTCTCCTAACTCTTCAAATTTTTCCCTCTCTATGAATAATTCTCATTAACATACAAGATATGCTATTATTTCCTCCTCCTATTTTTTTTTTAACGTTTATTTATTTCTGAGAGACAGAGAGAGGGACAGAGCATGAGCCGGTGAAGGACAGAGAGAGGGGGAGACACAGACTCCGAAGCAGGCTCCAGACTCTGGGCTGTCAGCACAGAGCCTGACGCGGGGCTTGAACTCACAGACAGTGAGACCATGACCTGAGCCCAAGTCGGATGCTCAACCAACTGAGCCACCCGGGCGCCCCAAACAGGCTTCAGGCTCTGAGCTGTCAGTGCAGAGCCAGACGCGGGGCTCGAACTCGCAAACCATGAGATCATGACTTGAGCTGAAGTCGGACGCTCAACCAACTGAGCCACCCAGGCGCCCCACCCTCCCGATCTGTGAAACAAAATACTTTGACCCACTTCTTGCCAGCGGATGTCCCATTTCTCGGCTCTCTTTCGTCACAAAACTTCTTGAGAGAGTTGTCTATCCTTGTTTGTTTGTCTGTCTGTCTGTTTATAAGTAGACTCCAACCTGGGTTTTGAACTCACAACCCTGACATCAAGAGTCACATGCTCCACCAACCGAGCCAGCTAGTTGCCCCCCTCACATTTTGTCTTTCTTTTTTTAATGTTTATTTATTTTTGAGAGAGAGAGAGAGAGAGAGAGAATGAGAGACAGAATGCGGTGGGGCGGGGGGGGGGGTGGCAGAGAAAAAGGGAGACACAGAATCCGAAGCAGGCTCCAGGCTCTGAGCTGTCACCATAGAGCCTGATGAGGGGCTCGAACTCAGGAACTGTGA
Organism: Leopardus geoffroyi; assembly: GCF_018350155.1. Classification (NCBI taxonomy): domain Eukaryota; kingdom Metazoa; phylum Chordata; class Mammalia; order Carnivora; family Felidae; genus Leopardus; species Leopardus geoffroyi. The sequence continues at coordinate 7,135,680 of NC_059328.1, forward strand.
GATGACATGAGCCAAAGTCCAACGCTTAACCGACTGAGCCGCCCAGGCGCCCTGTCCACTCCTTGCTTCTTAATGTTGGAGTTCCCCCAGCTCAGTCCAGAGACCTCCTCTCTTGCTGTAATCACCCGTGGAGTGATTTCATCCCATCTCATGACGAAATTTCGTCTGTGCACTAAAGACGCTCAACGGACGTCTGTAGTGTAGACCTGTCTCCCAAATTCCAGGCCTATTAGACCCCACTGTCTACTCGACAACCTTACTTCACAGTCTCATGCGTATCCTAGATTTAACATGTCCCAAACTGAACCCATTATCTTCTCCTCCCTTCTACTCCACCCATACTCCTCACCACCTCAATGAATGGTCACTACTAATAGTTGGAGTCATCTTGACCTCCCTCTTCTTATCCATTCTCACATCCTCTCCCAAATTCTGTTGGCTCTTCCTTCACCATAGATCCAGAATCCAACCACTTCTCCCTATCTTCATTGCTGCCATCTTGGTTTGAGTCCCAGGTCCTTGGTTTGAGCCCCAAACCTTCCTTTCACCTGGACCATTCCTCTTGCCTGGATCATTGCACCTCTTGCCTAACTGGTCTCTATGCCCCTCCTCTTGCTCCCCTCAGGTCTATTTTCCACCTAGCAGAGTGATCCTTTTAAAACATAAGGGGAGGGGTGCCTGGGTGGCTCAGTCGGTTAAGCGGCTGACTTCGGCTCAGGTCACGATCTTGCGGTCCATGAGTTTGAGCCCCGCGTCGGGCTCTGTGCTGACGGCTCAGAGCCTGGAGCCTGTTTCAGATTCTGTGTCTCCCTCTCTCTGACCCTCCCCCGTTCATTCTCTGTCTCTCTCTCTGTCTCAAAAATAAATAAATGTTAAAAAAAATTAAAAAAAACAAACAAACATAAGGGGATCAGGTCACTTCTCTGTTCAAAACTTTCCAGCAGCTCCCGTCTTAAAGAGCCACAGACGTCACCTCCTACTTGCTCTAACACTCATTCTGCTTTGGCCACACTGGCCCTGCCAGGCCTGTTCCTGACTCAGGGCCTTCTGTTACCTCTGCTCTGAATGCTCTCCCACAGATACCCCCTTGGCTCCCTTCTTCACTCCCTTCAAGTCCTTCTTCAGATGTTTCTTGCCCAGGTCTTCTCTGACCACCCTACTTAAAATGGAAACACTAATCTCAGCATTATTCCCCTTCCTGGATCTGTTTTAATCTATAGCATTTGTCTCCTTTTAATATACTATACAATCTACTTACTTATTTTATTTCCGCCCCCCCCCCACCCCCCCAGCATATAAGCTCCACGGGGGCAGGAATTGTTTTGTTTTTTACGCCGTTACATCTCTGTATCTAGTCAGTAATCAATAAATACGTGTTGAATAGTCATGTACTTTTCTAGATACTGGGATTTTAGCAAAACACAAGGTGGGCCAGGTCTCTGACCCCGAAGGGTTTACATCCTCTTGGTGGGAGATAGTGTGGGGGGGAGGGAAGGCGATAAACAAATAAACAGGCAAATGAAAATATCTCCGATTTTGATGAAGTGCCACGAAAGAACTAAACGGGATATAGTAAAAGAATGACAGAGAAAGCAAGGTGACTTATGTGCACAGAAGCCACATGAGTATTTGGACCTTGTCTACCTTGTTCAGGGTGGTGACGGGACTTTCCAGGGTGGGGGTGGAGGTTCTCTATCTGGAACCTGTTGAGAAATAGGAACCTAGGAGATGCAAAAGTGGAAATTTCTAAAAGCCACCTTTAGTATTAACAAAACGAGCTAAAACTTGACCCCCAAACAGGAAACACTCATGCTAAATGAGGCAGTGGCACATTTGGACAACCGACCAAAGCCTTGCCCAGAGGCACAGAGTCTGCCCCAGTTTGCTTACCACAGCTGGGAGAGGACCAGAATTTCCGCTCCCCGAAGGCAGGCAAACAGTACCGTCCGATCAAAGCACGGAGTCTAGCATTTGCAGCTCGTACCCCAAAGCCGGCAAGCAGCTAACTTCTTCCTCCTGCCCTGGAGAAGAGCGAGTTGAGCCGGCAGCATGTGGCGGGAAGTGGCATGCAAATTCTCCATCCCTGGACACATAAGGAGGAGGACGAGTGTGTCCTGCCAGCAGGCTGTGGCAGCGGGAGGACTCAGATTCCCTGCTGAGGGGCAGGAGGTGGACACAGGACTCCAGCTGTGGCCCTCTGGATCCGCCACAGTGTTTGCGAGAGGCCAGGCTTCCCCAGGGCCCGTCCCACCCGCGGGGTGCAATGCTAATTCAGGCCCGTTCCTGCAGGAGGTGGGATTTTTCCATTCGGCAACGTGGCCGAAATCTTCCTTAGCACTGCTCTGCAGAGTGAGACTCTTTCTCCTCAATGCTGCTTCCTTCCCCCTCCCCTTTCCACAGTGGCTGGCCTGTAGTCAGTCTGAAAGCACCCCTCACCTTCTCTTTTATCCCTCATCCTCCACCTGTGCGTCCCTACCTCAACCTCTCACTCGTCTAATTCTAGCCGGGTGTCTGCCTCTCAGAGGACCACACGTATTGTATGCTCAGTGCCTAGAACAGGGCCTAAAATGCAAAGGGCTCAATAAATATTTGTTAAATGAATTAATGCACGGATGAAGACGTGACATTTGAGCTAAGATCTGAAGGATGAGAAGGGACCAGCCTCGCAAAAAGCTGGGGGAAGAGTTTTTCAGGTAAATGAGATGCCAAGTACGAAGGCCTCTAGGAGAGAAAGAGCTTGTCTTTTTTTTTTTAAATCAGTTTTTTTTTTTTTTAAGTTTATTTTAAGAGAGAGAGAGAGAGCGCGCACGCAAGCGGGGGAGGGGGCAGAGAGAGCATCCCAGGCAGGCACTGCATTGTCAATGGGAAGCCCAATGTGGGGCTTGAACCCGTGAACCATGAGATCCTGACCTGAGCTGAAGTCAGACACTTAACTGACTGAGCCACCCAGGTGCCCCAAGAGTTTGTCTTATTGAAGAGTGAAGGCTGAAGCACAGGAGAAAGGGTGTGTGTGGCATGAAACGAGGCAAGAGAATCCGAGGTGGCCAAATGCCTTAGGATCTTACAAGTCATGATAAGGATCTTGCCATTTTATTCAATGGACAATGGGAATCACTGAGGGGGTTTCTGAATGGGTAAATGACATGATCTGTGTTTTAAGAAGGTCTCACTGCCTGTTTTCTGCAGTGTAGATTGAAAAGGGACAGGAGTGAAATGGGACCAGTGAAATAGCCCCACAGGAGACGATGGTAGCTTGGATTCAAGGACTGCAGGGGAGTTGGAAAGAAGAAAACGGCGAGCTCATGAACATGTGGAGTACGGCCAGCTATAAGTGGCTGGCAGACTGTGTGAAGGGAAGAAGAAATCAAGGATGATGCCAAGGCTTTGGGCTTGGGCCACTGGACGGCTAATGAGGACATTCGCTCTGGGGGCAGGGGAGAGGGCAGATGTGTGGCGGCGAGGTATCTATTACACGGCCCAATGCAAATATCACCGAGGCAGCTGGGCGTGTAAGTTGAATTCAGGGAAGAGATTCTGACTACAAATGCATACTTGGCAATCAGCATATGTACACGCTCTCTAGAGCCATGGGTCCGAGGGCTGCCTGGGTGGCTCAGTCAGTTAAGCATCTGACTCTTGATTTTGGCTCAGGTCATGATCTCACGGTTCATGGGTTTGAGCCCTGCGTAGGGCTCCATACCAACAGTGCAGAGGCTGGTTGGGGTTCTCTCTCTCTCTACCTCTCTGCCCCTCCCCTGCTCATGCTCTCTCTCAAAATAAATAAATAAAACTGAAAAAAAAAAAAAAAATAGAGCCATGGACTGGAGACTTAGGGAAGGAGTTATCAACAGGGAGGAGAGGGTTCAACCTGGTGCCCTGTGGCTCTACGATATCTATCTATCTATCTATCTATCTATCTATCTATCTATCTATATGCCTTTTTAAAAAAAGATTTTAAGTAATCTCTATATCCAGTGTGGGGCTTGAACTTAAAACTTCAAGATCAAGAGTTTCATGCTCTACTGACTGAGCCAGCCAGGCGCCCCTTTGCAATATTTAAAGGTTGGGTGAAGAGGCAGCAAATGAATCCGAGAAAGAGCTTCTGGCAGAAAACAAGAGTGTGGGGCCTCATGGAAGCCAATATAGGGGACAGTGTTTCCCAAGTGCCCAATTGTGCTGGCTGCTGCTGAGAAGGCCAGCAGGTGTTGGGACACAGAAATGGAACTGATCTGGGCCTAATGGAGGTGATTGGTGACTCTGACAAGAGAATTTTCTCAAAATGGTATAGGAGTAAGGGAGGGCATGGAAATAATAAAAGGTATCTCTTTTGGGATGTTTTGCGGTCAAGGAAGCCTAGAAAGAAGGCATTATTCGAAGGACATGTAGGGTCAAGGTAGAGGTTTTTTTAAAACTTCATCCCCGGGGCGCCTGGGTGGCTCAGTCGGTTAAGCATCCGACTTCACCTCAGGTCACGATCTCGAGGTCCATGAGTTCGAGCCCCGTGTCGGGCTCTGGGCTGACAGCTCAGAGCCTGGAGCCTGCTTCCCATTCTGTGTCTCCCTCTCTTTCTGCCCCTCCCCCGTTCATGCTCTGTCTCTCTCTGTCTCAAAAATAAATAAATGTCAAAAAAAAAAAAAAAAAACTTCATCCTGAAGGGTTTTCTGCTTTTTTTTTTTTTTTTAAATTTTTTTTTTCAATGTTTATTTATTTTTGGGACAGAGAGAGACAGAGCATGAACGGGGGAGGGGCAGAGAGAGAGGGAGACACAGAATCGGAAACAGGCTCCAGGCTCTGAGCCATCAGCCCAGAGCCTGACGCGGGGCTCGAACTCACGGACCGCGAGATCGTGACCTGGCTGAAGTCGGACGCTTAACCGACTGCGCCACCCAGGCGCCCCTGCTTCTTCTTTTTAATGTTTGTTTATTTTTGAGAGAGAGAGAGAGAGGGAGAGAGGCAAAGAGAGACGGAGACACAGAATCCGAGGCAGGCTCCAGGCTCTCAGCTGTCAGCACAGAGCCCGATGCGGGGCTCAAACTTGTGAACCGCAAGATCATGACCTGAGCCAAAGTCAGACGCTTAACTGACTGAGCCACCCAGGCGCCCCTAGGGTAGAGGTTTTTTAAGTTTGTCTTCCTACAGCAGATGATGTGTCCAGCAGGGAGGGAGAAAAATGATGGTGCAAAAGAAAGGGAATAAATCCTGGACCAAAGTCCTTTAGAAGGTGAGAGGGGAGGGAATCCAGAGTCCAGGGGAAGGGGTCGATGGCAGTAGGGAAAACAGAATGTACTTATAGATCCCAAGGGAGATCACCTAGGAGAAGATGGAACTTTGTAGATCATTAGGAAGACACGTTTGGATCCAGTGAAGTCTCTATGTGCTGGTACTTGAATAAAAGCTATTCCTAAGAGGGTTCTGGAAAAAATAAAAATAAAGCCCCCACACAATTCCTCTCCCTTTATAAAATCACAAAATCTGCCCATGGTGTACCTTTATTTTCAGTTTCGTGTTTCAGTTTGTCCTATGGTCTCCTCCTTTATCTGTCGCTAGGATTAAAAAGTACTTTTGGGGCGCCTGGGTGGCTCAGTCAGCTGAGCTTCTGACTTTGGCTCAGGTCATGATCTTGTGGTTTGTGAGTTCGAGCCCCACGTGAGGCTCTGTGCTGACAGCTCAGAGCCTGGAGCCTGCTTCGGGGATTCTGTGTCTCCCTCTCTGTTCCTCCCCCACTCGTGATCTCTCTCTGTCTCTCTTTCAAAAGTAAACATTAAGGAAAAAATTAAAAAAAAAAAAAAAAGTACTTTTGCTCATTTCCAGGTAGAACTGATTCGTCTTGGGCCCTGATGCTTGGTAGCTCCCAAGAGCGGAAGACATTATTTTCCACGGTCCAAAGGGGCTGAAGTAATGAGCAAATGGCAGACACTGAACAAAACGACAAATATGAGCGAAGTATCATGAACACGTCTGAGACGCTTTTATGCTATAGTGGGAAAGCTTCCCCTAAGGGAAGTGGTAGGTAGGACTCTAGCACTTGGGGTAAAACACAAATGTAAAAAGCACTAAAAACTGTATTCGTCCTGGAAAACACCTGGGAGTACAGTAGCATGTGACCAAAGGGACTTCATCTTTAATTTTCGTGATTTTTACAAAATTACATTGTATTGACACAAAGTATTGTAGAGTTGAAGAAAAAGAAAGGGAGTAGAGTTCCCTTGGAAATGGTAAAAACGTTGATATCGTGTCCTTGTAACTCACGGAGATATTTGTGTGATAGGGATAGGACTCAGGGGAAGCAAGGTTCATGATCATTTTCTTGTTTGACTTGGGGCAGGCCATTTAACCCTGAAAATTTTGTTCTCCCATCACAAAATGGGAGGGATATTTCTTACAATATATGACTATTGTTATGGACTGAACATCCCCAAAGTGATGGTATTACAGTGGGCTCTGGAACGACAGAGTGGTTTGGGGGTACCAACCCCCCCCACCCCAGGTCTAAATTTCATGTATAACTTTTAGGGCATCTGGGGGGCTAAGTCGGTTAAGCATCCAACTTCAGCTTGGGTCACGATCTTGTGGTTTGTGAGTTCCAGCCCCACATAGGGCTTCTCTGCTGTCAGCGTGGAGCCCGCTTGAGACCCTCTGCCCCCCCTTCTCTTTGCACCCCCCCTCAAAAATAAATAAACATAAAAAAATTTTAATTTCATGTATAACTTTTGACTCCTCAAAAACTGGACTGTTAATAGGCTACCCAATCAGAAGCCTTCCTGATAATATAAAAGTTGATAAATATATATTTTGCGTGTTATGTGTATCATAAACTGTATACTTACAATAAAGTGTCTAGAGAAAAGAGGTTACTAAGAAAATGATAAGAGGGTGCCTGGGTGGCTCAGTTGGTTAAGCATCCAACTCTTGATTTTGGCTCAGGTCATGATCTTGCAGTTCATGGGATCCAGCCCTGGGTCTGGCTCTGCACCGACAGTGTGGAGCCTGCTTGAGATTCTCTTCCTCTCTCTCTCTCTCTCTCTCACCCTCCCTCTTTCTCTCACCCTCCCTCTCTCCCTCTGCCCCTCTCCCCCCACTTGTGTACTCTCTCTCTCAAAATAAGTAAACATTAAAAAAAAAAAGGGGTGCCTCAGTGGTTCAATTGGTTAAGTATCCGACTTCGGCTCAGGTCATGACCTTGCTGTTTGTGAGTTCAAGCCCCAAACTGGGCTCTGTGCTCACAGTTCAGAGCTTCAGAGCCTGGAGCCTGCTTGGGATTCTGTGTCTCCTTCTCTCTCTGCTCCTCCTCTGCTCACACTCTGTCTCTCTTTTTCTCAAAATAAATAAACACTAGGGGTGCCTGGCTGGCTCAGTTAGTTAAGCGTCCGACTTCGGCTCAGGTCGTGGTCTCACAGTTTGTGGGTTCAAGCCCCGCATCAGGCTCTGTGCTGACAGCTCAGAGCCTGGAGCCTGTTTCGGATTGTGTCTCCCTCTCTCTCTCTCTCTCTGCCCTTCCCCCACTTGTACTCTGTCTCAAAATAAATAAAGAAACATTAGAAACAACTTTTTTAAAAAAGAAAGCAACTAGACACATAAGGCCACATAATGTAGGATTCCATTGATGTGTCCAGAACAGGAAAATTCAGAGACAAAAGGCAGGTTACTGGGTTGCCCCCAGGGAGGAGAGGGGAGAGTGGGAAGTGACCTGCTCATAGGTATGTGGTCTCTTTTTGGGGTGACGAAATTGTTCTGGAATTAGTGATGGTCGTACAACTGTGACTACACTGACCTCTGCATACTTTAAATGAGTGAATTGTATGGTGTGTGAATTATATCACAATAAGGATGTTGAAAATAAGGAGTGAGAAGTGAATATATTAACATCAATGTCACCAGGAGTCCAAATTCTGGCTTCCCCGGAATTCCTTTCCTGGAGAGCAGATAATTTGCAAAGCCAGTACTGGTCTTATTTTACTCACAAATTCCTTGCATATCTAGCTGTCGGCTTACTATTCTAAGCAAGTACCAAAGGGGGAAAAATTGAAATTCTTCTAATTCTAGAATACAATCTTTAAGATTATGGTTTAGTAAACCATCCAACAAAGTATATTCTTTGGGATGTGGCAGAATCTAGAATTTTATGATACTGCTACATTGAATGCTCAGTTTAGATTTCTACACTACAAAATATTTGTATACTTCAGAGAACAGATCGGCGATTGACAGAGTGGGGTAGGGGTGAGCGAAATGGGTCAGGCGGTCAAAAGGTACAAACTCCCAGTCGTAAGTCCTGGGGATTTAACGTACAGCATGGGACTACAGTTAACAATACTGTATTGTAGATTTGCCATACATATGCATAAAATACTGCATTACATATTGTATTGAGAATTGCCGGGGTGCCTGGATGGCTCAGTTGGTTAAGTGTCAGACTCACATTTGGTAGGATCAAGCCCTGCATCGGGCTCTGTGCTCACAGTGCACAGCCTGCTTGGGATTCTCTGTCTCCCTCTTTCTCTGCCCCTCCCCTCCTCTCTCAAAATAAATAAATAAAATAAACCTTGAAAAAGAAAATTGCTAAGACGATAATTCTTTAAAAAAAATTTTTTAAATGTTTATTTATTTTTGAGAGAGAGAGACAGACAGACAGAATGTGAGCAGGGGAGGGGCGGAGAGAAAGGGAGACACAGAATCTTCAGCAGGCTCCAGGCTCTGAGCTGTCAGTACAGAGCCCGACGCGGGGCTCGAACTCACGAACCGTGAGATCACGACCCGAGACGAAGTTGGACACTTAACCGACTGAGCCGCTCAGGTGCCCCAACGAAGACAATAATTCTTAAAAGTTCTCATCACAAGAAAAATACTGTAACTATATGTGTGGTGACAGATGTTAACTATCTTGGTAATTATTTTGCAAAATATACATATATCAAATCATTATATTGTAACCCTCTTGCACTGCTGGCGGGAATGCTACCTGGAGCAGGGGGTGTGGAAAAAAGAATGGGGGGGGGGTTCCTCAAAAAGTTAAAAACAGAACTAGCCTCTGATGCAGCAATTGCACTACTGGGTATTTACGCAAAGAATACAAAAATATTACCTCGAAGGGAAACGTGAAGTTCATAGCAGCATTATAGACAATGGTCAAATTATGGAAATAGCCCGTGTCCATGGAATGATGAATGGATAAAGAAGAGGAACGGAATGGAATATTACTCAGCCATGAAAAAGAATGGAATCTTGCCATTTGTAAGGACATGGATGGAGGTATAGAGTATTATGTTAAATGAAATAAGTGGGTTAGAGAAAGACAAATACTGTATGATTTCAAGCATATTTGGAATTTAAGAAACAAAACAAATGAGCAAAGAGAAGGAAAAAAAAAAAAAAAAGAGAGAGAAAGGCAAACCAAGAAGCAGACTCTTAACTGGAGAACACACTGATAGTTACCAGAGGGCAGGTGGGTGGAGGGTAGGTGAAATAGGTGATGGGAATCAAGGAATGTACTTTGTATCATGAGCCCTGGGTGTTATATGCAAGCGCTGAATCACTAGATTGTGCACCTGAAACTAATATTACCCTGTATGTGAACTAACTGGAATCCTTTTTTTGAGAGAGAGAAAGAGAATGAGCTGGGGAGAAGGGCAGGGGGAGAGAGGGAATCCTAAGCAGGATCCACACTCGGCATGGAGGCCGACATGGGGCTCGATCCCACAACCTTGGGATCATGACCTGAGCCGCAATCAAGTCGGATGCTCAACCAACCGAGCCACCCAGGCGCTCCTGAACTAACCGTAACTTAAATAAAAACTTACAACACAGCCCCCCCAACCCACAAAACCTTATGTTGTACATCTAAAACTAATAGGATTTTAATAATTGCCTATCTCGATTAAAAAATGGTATTCTTGTGCAAGTAAGGATGATTTCTTTTCTTTGACAGCAAAAGCTTTTCTCATGTCTGTGCACTTTGAAATTTTCTGGGTCTATCATTTATACTCTCAAATTTTACCGTCACTTTGGAACATGCTAAAAAAAAAACCCCCAAAACAAACCAAAGCAGAAACTCTCTAAAAGGCAAAAGCCAAATAAATAGAAGTTGTACTTTAGAGTTTCCTTCCAGATGGGCTTTCTCGGCGGAGGTAGAAGAGGGTCCAAAGGTTTTTTTCAGAACGTGAGATCTCAATACGTTACAGAACCGGCCCCAGCAGGGAGACGTTTTCCGTTGTCCTTTACGTGGTCTGCATCGCCGAGCCGCGAAACAGCAATCGCCTGGGAACAACGGCAGCGCGGCGGGGTCGCGGCGCAGGCCCCCGTCCCCTCCACGCCCAGCTTCCCGCCAGCCCGGCCCTCCCGGGAGCCTACCTGGACCCGCCCGCCGCGCCGGCCACCCCCGCGCCGTCGCCATGGCACCGCCCCGCCCCGCCCCCCGCGCGCCGCCCGCCCTTAGCCCCCACTCGCCCCTCCCCCTCCGGGACTGCTGCGGGGGGAGGGGGTGGGGCGGGAGCGGGAGGAGACGCCGGCGAGAGGAAATCGGCGGCGCGACGCCCGCGGCCCATTGGCTGCCTCGTCCTGGGGCCAGAAGCCCCGCCTCCCTGGCGGGGGTCACGTGATCCCTTTCAAAGATGGCCGCCCTGTTGTTTTGATGAATAATACTTGGTGGGGCGAGGGGGTAAGAGTAGGGGTGGAGGGGTAGGAGGATTTACTCTTCCGTCCAGAGCATCGCGAGTCCCGTCCTCCCCCTCCCCCCTGCCCGGGCTCCGGCGTGGAGGCGGGGCGTGGCCGGCCTGCTTTGGGAGGGGAGGGGCTTCCCTCTTCAGTGCTGGGCTCTGCCTCGGCGGCTCTGGGGTCCCCTTCCTCGGGGCATCCGTTCTGCAGTCCAACAGTTCCCGCCAGGGGCAAAGGGTAGGAAGGAGAGCAGGATCTGCTGGAGGAAGCACACCTGCCGTGCCACCGCCGCGAAGACACAGCAGGCTCAGGGCACGAGACGAGCTGGAGACCCGAGCCCCTGGTCCGGGTAACCTGGGAAGCCGAGGGCAATAGTGGCGCCTTAAGATAACCCTGTAGCAGCAGCAGTGGCGGCCAAAGGAGGCTCCTCGGGGCACAAGCGGCTGTAGGAGTCTCTGGGGCGATTGGAGTGACCGACGCCAGGGCGGTTCAGTGCCTCTCGTGTTCTTATTTTTTAACCTCTGACTATGCAATTCTGAAACCTCCCCCATTCGGGGGACCAGACAGCCCGATAGACACCTTCCACCCTCCTCCCGCCCTGGTCACAAGAACAGAAGGATCTCTCCCTAACGCCTTTCACCATTAAGAGAAAAGCGATGGAGGAGCTGAGCGCTGATGAGGTGAGGAGGTTGGGGGACACCTTGGGAGATTAGTTGGCAACTCTTTGGCGCTTTGGACAAGGAAGGTATTGCGCCAGTGGTGCCTGGCCTTTGGGCTTGGGGAAGGAATGGAGATGACATTTTCCAAGAATAAAACGGGGCCCTGAGTGGGTCTCTGGTTGTGTTCTCCTGTATTATCTTGCTCTCTTTCTTCATTCTGAACTCCATTTGCTTCTTTTCGAGGCTTTTAGGGTCTGAAGAAGAGGAGAGCACATTGAGGCGTTTATTCTTTTCCTCGGGGTGTTTAGGCAAGAAAGGCTACATTTACATCAAGTTAATGTGTGCATGCACGCGCGCCTCACTGCAGAGATTTAAAAAAATAATTTTGGGTGGAATTAGAATGTCTGGGTGTGTGTTTTTAAAGGCAGTATTTGAAATCCCAGGTATGTGTGGCTGTTGCATTGCATAAGTTGATTAAACAGACGTCTGTGTTTGGGGGTGGCCTACAGACAGATTCTTTGGTATTTGACAAAATATACATCTAAAAAGCTCAGTGAATTCCAGTTAAATTGTGCAATTTAACAGGTACTAGTGACCTCTGGCACATTTCTCTTTCATTCTGCCTTTCTCCAGTTTTTGGCCCTTTCTAACTTGTGTTCTGTGCAGGAAGCAAATGGAAGGAAATGACTTTTAAACTCCCATTATCATTTCTGGAAGGAGTCTTACAGATCCCTTTCTTGATGTTTTAGAGATCATTTAATAAGGTTGTCCTAAAAACGGTGGCAATTAGGGTGCCAGGAATTTTCTGTGATCCTACTGACTTCTATCCCTTCCTTTTTACAAATTGGGAGCTTCCCCTTCAGGATCCCTGCTGGCCTCCCTCTCTTCAGCATACCTCCTCGTTTCTTTCACTAGTTCATATAACACTTTCCTACAGTGAAAGTAGCTATCCATCAGGTTGGCTGTGCTATAAAACATACATGCTTTAGTTTCAGCTAGCGTAGTCAATATATTTAGTTAGGGACTACAGTTCTCCAGGGATGCAGCAGGCAAGAGGTGAGTTCAAGTGTCAGGTAGGAACGAAAACAAATAATTTTGTGGGTCATGCTCCTTGGCTGTTTGGAAAGTCAGGATTGCTCATTCTGTGTTAGTGACTCTATTTTCTCAAATACGTCAGGAATGTAATCGTAACTAAAATTAGAAGAATATTGAACAGTTTCCTTCCTTGGGGTGGTAACTCTCAAGAGATCCCTTAGAGGCACTCTGTTTTAGGTAATTTTTACCACCCCTCCCGTGTCCCCTTTCTTTAACATCAATGTTAATGGGTAATGTCTCTTAAGGCAAAAAGTTTATGTTTTTAGTAGTCCTTTGCTTCCCGAAATTATTTTTTTCGTGACGTTCTCTAAATCGTCATACTGGAGATTTCACCAAGAAATTGTTTTCAAACAAATGAAGCACCGTGTAATCTGAATGGTGGTACTTCACTTTACCCAGTTCTTGAGGAAGTTGTAACTTTTTTGTGACCACAGAGGAACAAATGTAATCATTGTGGGAGGAGATCAGAAAAGCATTTTTCAGGTTCAAAAGAATATTGAAATAAATGTGAAAACTTAAATTTACTAATATTAAATCAACATAAAATTATATTCGACAGTTAGGTGGCCTGAACGCAGAGGAACCGTTCGGTAGCTGTTAATATACTCTCAGTGGAAGCTAGAACAAAGTTTTTTGGGGAAAAAAAAAATCTTAAGTTTCTTTTTTGTTGTTGTTGTTGTTAATCCATTTCCTTAATTCTGGGATTAAGTGAACAATGTCTCAAGACATTTCCAGAATTTTTGCCTTGTGTTGTTATTCTCTTCGTGGAAGCTCTTGTCACAGATATGATAGGGGACATTCATTTGAATGTTAGAAAGTAATACATTTATATTGCTGAAAATTCAAACATCCATCTCAGGGTGAAAACAGGTAAGACAGTGATCTTTCAGGCTAAATTAGGAAATCAGGTAAGGCAGAGTTTTATATCTTAACAAAATGGAAATGTGTGAGAATACAGTCTCTGGAAAATAGAGGTTGATATAACCAGCCTGGAAGCTTCAGATTTTACATTATGGGTACTTTCTGGTCCCTCTCAAAGATCAGCTGGAATTCTTACCCTTTTCTTCTCTTGTGCTAAGTACAGCCTGTCTTTAACTTCCTTGCTGTTTATTGTTTATGTAGCACATTACAGTGAGTTCACTGCTCTATGGAGTAGATCCGTGACTAAGTTCATTCCCTTCAGGAACCTACATTCCAAGGCTTCATTATTTACATTACATTCCGTATGTACACTACTCAGACTTGTTTTCCATATGCCAAGATGATGCTATGAGTAGGGCAGGGCAGGTATTTTAAACTGTGTTCAACTATAGTGATGAAGTTGCATTGAGATGATTTGCTTTTTCCTTTTCTTTCATTCTTTTTTTTGGGGGGGGGGGTGCTAAATCTTCTTTATGACCTAGTTCATCTTCAAGATGGCTGGCTGGGATAGTTAGGGTGTGGTCAAGGTTTTGGAAGAGGGGTAAGTAAGTCTTCCTTCCCAGATGCAGAATATGTGACCGTGCACTTTTTAGCAGTGTTCTTTGGGTGGAAAGGGACCGGCGTTTATTAACAGCCTTAGAAGCCTGCTCAGTGCCAGGCACTTGACAGACACTGTCTCATTAAGTAAAACAGTGTGACCAAGGGGCGCCCGGGTGGCTCAGTCCCTTAAGTGTCCCACTCTTGATCTCGGCTCAGGTCATGATCTCATGGTTCGCGAGTTCAGACCCCCGTTCTGTCAGTGCAGAGCCTGCTTGGGATTCTGTCTCTGTCTCTCTCTCCCTGGCTCTCTTTCTCAAAAAACAAAAACAAAACAAAGCCGTGCCGTCAAGCAGTCCTTACCTTTTCCTTATTTTACAGGTGAGGCAGCTGAGATTTAGGTTAACTGACTTGTCCGTAGTGACCTGGCTTCGAAGGTGACAGAGTTGGAATTCGGACCCGAGGTGCCCGATCTGAAAGCTCTTTCTGCTACATTTTATTGCCTAACAACTGGCAATAAAGTCACTGCAGCTTCCATACACGTATCCTACTAACATGCTTGATCTACATAGTTTTTCTGTAGAAGTGTTGTTTTTCGTGAATGCATTCATGAGGTGATCGAGTTGATAGTCTTTTTGGTACTGACTCTTTTTATCACGCACCTCCAAAATGGTTCATTCAGGAAACTTTTTTTTTTTTTTTTTTAAAGATGCCGTGTATTCCCAGTGATGCATTAGGTATGTTAGGAAAGAAAACAAGACAGTCGTTTTTCTGGAAGAAATTATGATTTAACGGGGGGATGGGGATGGAGGTAGAGATAAGTAGGAATCCAGCAGTTACAGTGCAGGGCGCTAAGTACTGGTGTGGAGGGATGCACAAGGCGTCAAGAAAAACAAGAAGGGACCCCTGCTAGGGCAGTGTAGTGGTGAAGACTTTCAGGATAAGGTGATGCTGAAGGCTGAGCAGTGGTTGCCAGGCAATGGCAGGGAGACTGGGGAGCCCAGGAAAAAAGTGAGCAGTAGTGGGACTGGGGACAGGAGTTTGCCGGGGGGGGGGGGGGGGGGGGGGCGTGGTTGCAGGTGGCCCAGCACCAGATCTTGGAGGGTTTTCAGAAGTACCTAGGAGTTTGAACTTCCGCAGTAAGACTGCAAGAAGCCTTTGAGAAATGGTAAGAGGTCAGAAGGATAACTGGCAAAGGGTGTAAAAGTGGGTTGGAAGAAGGTGGCCGCAGGCCGGGGGCCAGACGAGGAGGCTGGTGTTGCTGTCTATCAGTGAGGAGTGGGAGTCGAAGGGAGGCATTGGCAGTGGGGGTGGAGGAGGGCAGACCCCAGAAATGCTGAGGATCTAAGTTAACGCACTTGGAGTTGCAGTGATCGGATTGATAGAAAGGAGGCGGGGGTGGGGGAGGAGAGAAGAAGCTGATTCTTTGGTTTCTGGCTTGAGAGAAGGATGGATGGGGGGCGGGGGAGGGGGGCTAAGGAATTCCAGACAAGGAGCAAACAGGTATTTGGACCATTGAAAGATGAGTCAACATAGAGAGACCCCCACCCCGGCCTTTCTACTCTGACATCTCTGTCTCTTTGATCTTTCCTTTCTTTGTAACAGGCCTCAGAACCTAAGCTTACTTTTCCCCCACAATAGATCATTGCTGCCACTCACTTTATAATGAGGATTCTTCCTCAAGCCTGGGAGGAAAGTGGGATGTAGCCTCCCGGGTCCCTTCTCCACTCTTTTTGTTCATCTTAATCAAGGGACAGAGAATGGTTATGATATCAGCTAACATTTACTCAGTGCTTAATATGTGCTAAGCACTTAACTTGCTCAGCAAGGTTGGCAGTATCACCCCATTTTACAGATAAGAAAGTTGAGACTAGTAGAAATTCAGTAACTTGCTGAAAGACATAGAGCTAGGAAGTGGCAGAACCCTGGATTTCTAATCCAGGGTCTGATTCCAGAGTTCTTTTTTTTTTTTTTTTTAATGTTTATTTATTTATTTTTGAGAGATAGAGTACAATAGCCGTGGAAGGACAGAGAGAGAGAGGGAGACAGAGAATCCAAAGCGGGCGCTGTCAGCACAAAGCCCAGCGCAGGGCTCGAACCCATGAACCACGAGTTCATGACCTGAGCCCAAGAGAGACGCTTAACTGACTGAGCCACCCAGGCGCCCCCTGATTCCAGAGTTCCCAATTCCTTTACTAAACTACCTCCAACACAGAAATAATCTGAGCAAGTTTGTAATCTTTACAGCATTTTAACTGTCCCTTTTGAGTTATTGCCCCAGTTATTGCTAAGAGCGGAGCTCATCAAATACCCCTGTGTTCTCGTAGGGGAAGAAGACAAAGACTTCTGATGGGAGGCTCTTGGGTCTCCGGGCCTTTGCTTGGTACAGAGTGCATTTTCCCACAAGGTGCTTACAGTATGTCTAGGTGGAGGTGTCTTCCCGAAAGCAGCTCGTTGAACCATATTTACTGTTTACTTGCCGCGTGGTAGACACCACAGGAGCCCTGCCTGGATGGAACTTCCTTCCAGTGGGAGGAAACATCATAGACAGCTGGTTCCACAGGGGATGTCATTTGGTGATGAGCCTATGAAGAGAAACCAAACGGGCAAAAGGGGTGGAGAGTAGTGGGGATGTGGAGCATGTGCAGTTTCAGGAGGTGGCTTTTTTGTTTGTTTGTTTGTTTGTTTGTTTTTGTTTTTTTTTTTCAACGTTTATTTTTGGAACAGAGAGAGACAGAGCATGAACGGGGGAGGGGCAGAGAGAGAGAGGGAGACACAGAATCGGAAACAGGCTCCAGGCTCTGAGCCATCAGCCCAGAGCCCGACGCAGGGCTCGAACTCACGGATGGCGAGATCGTGACCTGGCTGAAGTCGGACGCTTAACCGACTGCGCCACCGAGGCGCCCCACAGGAGGTGGCTTTTGAATAGAAATTTTAGGGATGACATGGGGCTCTTGGGCGGCTCAGTCGGTTGAGCGTCCGGCTCTGGCTCAGGTCATGATCTCCCTGTTCCCGAGTTTGGGCCCCGCGTCGGGCTCTGCGCTGCCAGCTCAGAGCCTGGAGCCTGCTTCGGATTCAGTGTCTCCCTCTCTCTCTCTGCCCTTCCCTCGCTAACACTCTGTCTCAAAAATAAATAAACATTTAAAAAGTTAAAAAAAAATTTTTAGGGATGATAGGGAGCCATCTGGGGGGAAGAGTGTTCCCAGGTACAAGGATCGGCAGGAACCAAGGGCACATCCTTGGTCTGCTCCCAGCGTGGCAAGGAGGCACAGTGTGGCTGGAGCCTGCTGAGCTAGGGCCCGGTAGCAGAAGTCGTCAGTCATTCTAACAGCATAAATTTGAGTTCTTACACGTGGGGCTGAGTCAACCGTGAGATGCCCTCCCTACCCCCTTTTTGTTCCCCTTCACGTTTTAACGTCTTTGAAACTGGGATGCTTCTTCTGATGGTATGACCTGTGTCGGCCAGGTGGCAGGTGTGACACAGTCGTCATTTCCTGTTCATGTGAAAACCTGGTCGTACCTGTTTATGTTACTGCCCCTTCAGTTGAGTGCTATGGGCTTTAAATTTAGTTGCCATTTTAAATGCCTTCCCCAAACTCACACTTTGATCAGCAGTAAAAGCAAACGTTACTTTGTATGCAGAGAGGAATGGCAACATCTGTGGGGTGTCAATACAGGAGTAAAGAAAATGTTTGCTGTGGGAGGAATGACCATGATCCTGTATTTTATTGCAGAGCCCCAACCAAGGGCGTTAGGGAGCTTTAGAGAGGCGGCAGCCCATAGGTTTGTGAAGCTGTGCCACATTTTGAAGTTGAACGTACAGTGAGAAGGATTGCCTTGCACACCTGGGCAGTGCAGCTGAAGGTCGGAGACCCTGCACCTCCCTCCGAAAGAAATTTCAAAGCAATGGGAGGCTGGTGCAACTGTTGATGACTCTATCCCGGTCTGTTAAGTCATTTTGTCGTGGTTTAATGGGCAGTATTTTTTTTTTCTTGGCGGTGCAAAAAATAATAGTGTAGCTTACAATCAGTGACGTCTTAAATCTGGTGGAATATGATATATGCCCAGTATTGCTCTAGGACATGAGGATATACACAGTGAAAAATATAGGCAGAATTCCCTGCCTTCATGGGTCTTACATTATGACTTAGGGTTTTTTTTTTTGTTTTTTTTTAATTTATTTAATTAAAAAAAATTTTTTTTCACGTTTATTTATTTTTGAGACAGAGACAGAGCATGAACGGGGGAGAGTCAGAGAGAGAGAGGGAGACACCGAATCTGAAACAGGCTCCAGGCTCTGAGTTGTCAGCACAGAGCCTGACGCAGGGCTTGAACTCACGAACCTCGAGATCATGACCTGAGCCGAAGTCAGACGCTTAACCGACTGAGCCACCCAGGTGCCCCTGATTTTATTTTTTTTAAACTAATCTCTGTGTCCATTGTGGGGCTAGAACTCATGACCCCGAGATCAGGAGTTACATGCTCCACCAACTGAGCCAACCAGGTGCTTCATTCTGATTTATATTTTATTTTTTTACTTATTAAAACAATATATATTTATTTAAAAAAGCAAATATTTGTTATTTAAATTTTTTTTAACATTTATTTATTTTTGAGAGACAGAGACAGAGAACAAGCAGGGGAGGAACAGAGAGAGAAGGAGACACAGAATCCGAAGCAGGCTCCAGGTTCTGAGCTGTCAACTCAGAGCCTGACACAGGGCTCGAACCCATGAACTATGAGATCATGACCTGAGCAGAAGTCAGTTGCTTAACTGACTGAGCCACCCAGGCGCCCCAAATATTTGTTATTTAAAAAAAAATATGTATGATTTTTAGAGAGAGAGAGCCCACATGTGCAGGAGAGGGGCAGAAGGGGAGAGAGAAGCTCAAGCAGGCGACTTGGGGCTTGATCCCATGACTCTGGGATCATGACTTAAGCCAAATCAAGAGTCAGACGGCTCGGGGCGCCTGGGTGGCGCAGTCGGTTGGGCGTCCGACTTCAGCCAGGTCACGATCTCGCGGTCCGGGAGTTCGAGCCCCGCGTCGGGCTCTGGGCTGATGGCTCAGGGCCTGGAGCCTGTTTCCGATTCTGTGTCTCCCTCTCTCTCTGCCCCTCCCCCGTTCATGCTCTGTCTCTGTCTGTCCCAAAAATAAATAAACATTGAAAAAAAAAAAAATTAAAAAAAAAAAAGAGTCAGACGGCTCAACCTGGGTGACTGAGCCAGCCACCCAGGTGCCCCTGATTTATGTTTTAAAAGAATTGTATGCTGTTTTTTTGTTTTTTTTTTTTGTTTTGTTTTTTTAGTGTTTATTTATTTTTGAGAGAGACAGAACAGAATGTGAGTGGGTTAGGGGCAGAGAGAGAGGGAGACACAGAATCCAAAACAGGCTCCAGGCTCAGAGCTGTCAGCACAGAACCCGATGTGGGGCTTGAACTCAACAAACCGCAAGATCATGACCTGAGCCGAAGTTGGATGCTTAGCCAACTGAGCCACCCAGGCACCCTAGAGTCGTACGCTGATAAGTGCATTGACATAGAGAGAAAGTGGAAACAGAGAGAAAGTTGGGCCATCACAGGAATCCCAGGACAGGGTGAGTGTGAAGAAGTGGCTTGTCACATTTTTTTTTTTTTTTTTAATTTTTTTTTTTTCAATGTTTATTTCTTTTTGGGACAGAGAGAGACAGAGCATGAACGGGGGAGGGGCAGAGAGAGAGGGAGACACAGAATCGGAAACAGGCTCCAGGCTCCGAGCCATCAGCCCAGAGCCTGACGCGGGGCTCGAACTCCCGGACCGCGAGATCGTGACCTGGCTGAAGTCGGACGCTTAACCGACTGCGCCACCCAGGCGCCCCGGCTTGTCACATATTTTGTGGGTGGAACCCCTAGAACTGAGTGATGGGGTGGACGTGGGGCGTGAGAGCGGAGTCGAGAGTGGCCGGGTGAGTCGGGATATCATTGGGCAGACCGTTGTAACAGAGACCTGAAACGGCAGCTTTGTACACCAGATCGATGTTTATTTCTCTCCAAATGGGAGTCTGGGGAGGAGGCCGGGGCTGCTGAGGCAGCTTTATGTTCATTAGTGGCCCAGGTGCCTACTGTCTCGTTGTACCAATTTGCCTAACATAGGGTTCCATCTTTTGGTCTGTGCGTGTGTGCATCCTAGCAGAGGGAAGAGGAGAAGGGCAGGGAGTCCCATTCCTTCTCTTGAATGGCACAGCTTGGGAGCTACACGATCACATCTGCTCAGCCTCCCCCACTGCCCATTGGCCACAGCTCATTGCATGTGACTGGCCTCAGTCACATGGCCACAGCTCCTTGCTGGGAAGTGAGAAATACAGGTTCTACTGGGTAGCTGTGTGTTCACCTAAAAGTTCTCTTATGTTAGAAGGGGAGAACAGTGCAGGCCATTCTTTCCAGACCCTTCTTCCCAAATCTTGAACATACACACACTGCACCTTTCCAAAGGAGACAGCCCTCAGTAAGCTTCTGAGCCCAGAACCTCTGGCTGGTTCATATACAGTCCAGGAACCTTTATTTATTTTTTTTTTTTTAATTTTTTTTTTTTCCCAACTTTTATTTATTTTTGGGACAGAGAGAGACAGAGCACGAACGGGGGAGGGGCAGAGAGAGAGGGAGACACAGAATCGGAAACAGGCTCCAGGCTCTGAGCCATCAGCCCAGAGCCCGACACGGGGCTCAAACTCACGGACCGTGAGATCGTGACCTGGCTGAAGTCGGACGCTTAACCGACTGCGCCACCCAGGCGCCCCTAGTCCAGGAACCTTTAGATTGAGTACAAGATGTCTACTGCCTCCCCTCACCCCCCCAGTTATGGACTCTGATTGAGTCGGTTAGGATGATGGAAATAAAACTCCAGTTCAGAAACGGGAAACACGGGAAGTACAGACCCTTCACCAGTTCATAGCCATTGTTAGCTCTTGGCAGGCCACGTGGTGAGGACTTCTGCCTTGGCAGTGGTAGGAGTTCCTGACTGCCCATTTAGCAGCCCTTGGTCTGCTCTCTTGGAGGAACTCCCTTGTCTCTTGCCCTCTGTGGTGGTTTTTCAATATGTGTTTTCCTCTGGGGACAGGTCATTGGAGAACGTCCCCTTCCTGGGGATGAACAGTTTCTCTTGCTTGTTTCCTGCTGGGTACTGAAGGAGTTGGCTTTTTCAACCTAATTTAGCCCCCGAATTACCAGACTGAGTAGATTTTGACTGTAGGCCGTAGACATACCTTAGGCAGACCCATATTCCCTTTTATCTCTGCATGCAGATCAGCAACTTGTAGCTTGAATCTGTCTCATTCTTGTGGGACTTCTTGCTTAGAAAGTGGCAAGAAGCCAATAAGCACCCAAATTGTGAATTGTTCGACCAGTTTCCCTAGAATTATCAGCCATATTGGCATGCAGCCGATTTTCGAAGATGTCACAGGTTTTACCAAATATTTTGTTGTGCTCTACTAAGAGTTACCAGCCTCCTATCCTGCAGTATCTGTGCCCTTGCTGACCTCCAAGCCATTGCCACATATTTATAGTCTATTTAGGTTGATTACTTCCAGATTCCAAATTCTGTGCCTTAGTTAGGATATTGGTTTGGCTGCTGCAGCCCAGAGATCCAAAATAATAATGGCTTAAACAAGATAGAAGCTTATTTTTCTGTCAAGTAAAAATCTGAGTAGGTGGTTGAGAAGCTGGTTTAGTAATTTCATGATTACTAGGGAGCCAGACTCATTTTGTTTCGTACTCTGTCGTCCTCAGTTGATGCTTCTGGCTCGTAGTCCAGTATGGCGGCTCCAGCATCTACGCGCATGTCTGCATTCCAGTACTTGGGGACTAAAGGGGGAAAAAGCATGTTCCTATCCCTAAAGGACATGATCCCAAAGTATCACACGTGACTGCTTATACCTTCTTGGCCAGAACTTAGTCACGTGGCCACAACCAAATGTTGGCTGAATGTGTAATTAGGAGGCAACTAGCAATCTCTACCAGAGTCATATCAAGAGTCTTAACCTACACACCTTGAAAAATGGGGTTGTTGTGTACTGAAATGAGGAAAATTGAAAGAAGATTGGAGGGAGAAACTAAGTTATGTTTCAGTCGTATTATGATTTTATTGTTTATCAGTTTTCCACGTAGAGATGTTAAGTTGCTTGTTGACGTATGTTGGGTTTGCAGCTCAAGAAGGAGGTTGGAGTTGGGGATACCAATCAGGATGTGTCCGTATTAAAATCATGAGAATGGACAGATTACCTGGGGAGTGAACATAAATGGAGAAGAGAGGAGGTGAGAGGGCTGAGCCTTGAGCTGCTCCAGCATTTAGAGGTGGGGAGGAGATAAACGGGACCCGGAAAAGGACTGATAGGGGACAGCCCCTGAGGTCGGAGGAAGGTCAAGAGAGCATGCAGTCCTGGCATCCAGGAGAAGACGGGAGTGTTCAACTCTGTTTAATGTCAATAAAGTAAGTTAGTGGAGGACCAGACCTTGACGATAGGATTTGGCAACGTGGAAGTCATTGGTGACTTTGACAGGACCAGTTTCATTGCTGGTGAATAGGTTCAAGAGGGAATGGGAGAATGGGAGGAGAGAATAGAGAGCTCAAGAGTGAGGCATAGGCTTTAGGGATGGGCTGAGGAGCCCTGTATAGATGGTAGACGTCATGGGTTTAAGAAGTAGGAAGAAAGTATTTGGTAAGCCTATCTTTAAAAATTTTTTCTTTGGGGCGCCTGGGTGGCTTGGTTGGTTGGGCGACCAACTTCAGCTCAGGTCATGATCTCGCAGTTTGTGAGTTCGAGCCCCGCGTCAGGCTCTGTGCTGACAGCTCAGCCTGGAGCCTGCTTTGGATTCTGTGTCTCCCCCCGCCCCTCCCCTGCTCACGCTCTGGGTCTCTCTGTCTCTCAATAATAAATAAATGTTAAAAATTTTTTTTTTAATTTTATCTTTTACCGTTCTCGGTTATAATCACCAATCGCTTTATTTATTCAGTGTTTACTGAATAGTAAACAGTAGAGGCACAGAGGTGAGATTTTGTGTATTATCCCTAGCAGGGTGTTTTGGACCTGAAGAGTTTCACATATCAATCTTGAACCGTAATCAGAGGAACACTAGATCGTATTATAGTTAATTTTTAAAAGCTTTAATAAAAAAATAAGAGTGGCAGATATGTAGATGGTAAAATATTGTTAATTCCCTTTGTTTACTTTCAACAAGCATAGGTGGGATATTTACTAGATACTGAGGGATACACAAGTAGAGATCCCGCCTCGAATATGATTAAGACCCAGTCTTTTGCTTCAGCGAGCTCACGCTCCAGTGGGGAGACAGGGACACAGGCAGCTAGAGTTCAAGTGCTCCTGTAGATATTTACGGAAAGGGACTGCCGTCAGGGGGCACTTACTGCTGACTGGGGAAAGTCAGAGCGAGAAGCTCTGGGAGGAAGGATCGAGTTAGGCTTTAGCGATGGTCAGGAATTTTGACATTGAGAAAATTCTGTGGTGAGGAAACATGTTTCAGTTGTTTCTTACTCTGGGCAAACTCTGAAAATTCATTCTTTTGAAATCGATTGTAGACATTATTAGAACCACTGAGGAAACACGAGATGGTGAAAAATCTGATAGGGCTGGGTATTTGCTGATCTGAAAGGTTTTACAATGTATCAGACATAGCCAGATATGCCCCCCCCCCCCCCCCCCAGCCCTCTGCACCACTGAGAGTCAGCAGAAGCTGTAGGAGGAGGAGCCGGGGAGAAGCAGGGACAACAGAAAAAGGTGTTTCATGAAACTCTCTTCTCTCCTGACGCTAATCACACTGCGCTGGAATTGTCTGTTGGCCCAGCCGACCAACTATTGCAACATAAGCTCCTGACTGCCCTTCACTGTTTTTTATCCAGCTCTCAGCACAGGGCTTGGCACAAAGTGGCCCGCAATAAATATTTGTCCAATGCAGGAATTGAATACAAGCTGTCTTTTCGTGACTCCCATTTCTTGTGTCGTAATCGTTTTTTGTTGCTGCTGCGTGAAATTGCGTTAGCTAAAGGGAGGCACTCGGAAGAAACCTTATCGACAGAATGTCATTCAGAGTCAGAGAAACGTGGGTTTTAAGCAAACCCACCAATTGGATGATGCTGGGCAAAGTACCTTCTGAGCCTCAGCTCCTTCAGCTGGTGAAGCTGGGGTGTGAATTCCTATCTCATGGCACTGTGCTTCACATTAATTGCAGCCATATGTAAAGTCTAGCACACTGCCCTGGGCAGAGTAGGTTCCTGGGACATATCAGTTCTCTCTCCTGGAGTCAGATTGAACCGTACATAATTAGAACTTCAGTTGGTGCCCATATAACAATCTAACAAACCCTTTGCATGCACAGCATACCTCCCGAGATACCGCAGGGTTCACTCCAGACCACTCTAATAGAGCAGATATCAGAATAAAGCAAGTCACGTGCGTTTTTTGGTTTCTCCGTGCATATAAAAGTTACGTTTATACTTTACTGTAGTCAGCTAGGTGTGTAATAGCATTAAATGTATATTTATATGTATGTAAATGTAGCATAAAGATGTATCACCTTAATTTAAAAATACCTCATCGCTAAAAAAAAAATGCTCACCATCATTTGAGCTCTCAGTGAGTCATAATCACCGCGCATGGCTCCCCATAACAACTATAATAATAATGAAAAAGTTTGAAATGGTGCGAGAATTACCAAAATGTGACACAGAGAGGCAAAGTGAGCAAATGCTGTTGGAAAAACGACACCGAGAGACTTGTTCGATGCAAGGTTGCCACAAACCACCAATTTGTAAAAACGTCGTGTCTGCAAAGTGCAGGGAAGCGGGAGTGCAGGAAAGCGAGGTATGCCTGTAAGAATGCCGAGAACGCAACAGGCAGCACGTTACTGGCTACTCTTAGCGCACAGGCCCTGGCTTGTGTGAAAGGTTGGGTTGGAATTTTCTCCCTCTACCCCTTACACTTCCTGAAGTCTCTCCTCACTCAGTATCAAGCGATTCTATTGTCACCTGTCGGGCCTTCTCCTCCCTTTTTCTAGAATCTGGAGTGATCAGGTGGCCTCAAGGTCCTGGGGGTGAAGGTGGAGCCAGGAGGTTTGAAAGCAGGGGGGTGCTGTGCAGACAGGACCTGAGGAGTCTCGGGAGGAAACGTCACATACCAGACGTAAGAAATAAAACCCGAGGTGATGCAGTCTACCCAAACCAGATGACTGACTTTGTCTTCTGAAGGGCCTGCTGGTCCTGCAGGGCTGGGGAGGTGGTGGGGAGGAATCTCTGAATTGGACGTCATCGTGTTGACTGCTCACCAGCTGCTGAATCTTTTCATCTTGTCTAATTCTTTGAAGACAGTAGTCAGGCTGAGAAGAGAGGTGTCCTTTGAGTCCTGGCATTAAGAAGTGCTGGGCCTTGACTTAATTAGCTTTCTTTTTCTTCTTTTTTTAAAATGTTTATTTCTTGGGGCACCTGGGTGGCGCAGTCGGTTAAGCGTCCGACTTGAGCCAGGTCACAATCTCGCGGTCCGTGAGTTCGAGCCCCGCGTCGGGCTCTGGGCTGATGGCTCAGAGCCTGGAGCCTGTTTCCGATTCTGTGTCTCCCTCTCTCTCTGCCCCTCCCCATTCATGCTCTGTCTCTCTCTGTCCCAAAAATAAATAAACGTTGAAAAAAAAATTTTTTTAATGTTTATTTCTTTATTTAGAGCGTAAGCGGGGGGTGGGCAGAGAGAGAGGGAGAGAGAGAATCCCAAGCAGGCTCCACTCTGTCAGCGCAGAACCTGATGCAGGGCTTGAACTCGGGAACCGCGAGATCAGGACCTGAGCGAAAATCGAGAACCGACTGAGCTCCCCTTAATTAGCTTTCAAATTAAACCCTGTGAAATGTATCCAGTGCACATTGTTCCTTTGTGCCCTGTCGGTGTTGGGTATAGATTCTAGAGGTGTCCTAGTGTCATGGTAATTTAATTAGTTCAATGTTCTGACTAAATGAGATAGCGCTTTGTTTTCATGGGCCTTTTTGGGAGCCAAGCTCCTAGGATTTCCAGGCGGATCATAGTGAGTACCTATAACCTGCCAGGCATTCTTCTAGAATCATATCAGGTCAGGGTCTTCTGTCAGATCTGTGTCTATACTTGTCACCAGGGCAGACGTCACGGGCATGTGACCTACAGTTAGATGGTTTAAGGCATACTTGGCTTCATGCTTTGCCTGCTGCTGTCTCAGAATTCTTAATACATTTTTTTTTTTTAATGTTTATTTATTTTTGAGACAGAGAGAGACAGAGCATGAATGGGGGAGGGTCAGAGAGAGGGAGACACAGAAGCAGAAACAAGCTCCAGGCTCTGAGCTGCCAGCACAGGGCCCGACGCGGGGCTCGAACTCACGGACCGCGAGATCATGACCTGAGCCGAAGTCGGCCGCTTAACCGACCGAGCCACCCAGGCGCCCCGTAATTCTTAATACATTTTGAGAAAGACGCCCTGTGTTTTCATTTGACGCCAGGCCGGTTCTGTAGCTGGTCCTGCTCTGTTGTGGCTTTCTCTGTGCAGGTGGATATATGTCTGGGAAGAGTCTGACTCGGTCCCAAGATTATAGAAGACCGTATGAAAACTCAACAAACAGAGATGTTCACGTCCTTACGGAGAAAATGTTAGTATGTGTCTGACTGTAGTGCGATGTCATTAATAGTGTTTCTTGAGATGCTGAACAATTTTCTACGTATATGTGATTTGGAATCTTTGGGTAACTTATTTCACTTCAACAGATTCACTTTTTTTTTCCTTTTTTTTTTTTTTAATTTTTTTTTTTTAACGTTTATTTATTTTTGAGACAGAGAGAGACAGAGCATGAATGGGGGAGGGTCAGAGAGAGAGAGGGAGACACAGAATCTGAAACAGGCTCCAGGCTCTGAGCTGTCAGCACGGAGCCCGACGCGGGGCTCGAACTCACAGACCGCGAGATCATGACCTGAGCCGAAGTCGGACGCTTAACTGACTGAGCCACCCAGGCGCCCCAACAGATTCACTTTTTTAAGAATCAAGATTTTTGATACATACCCAGTATGGTATGTATTTTGGTCATACTTTTATAGTAGAAACACTTATTTTTGGAACTATGCATTGTTTTAAAACTAAAACTGTATGGGGTGCCTGGCAGGCTCAGTTAGTAGAGTGTGTGACTTTTGATCTCAGGGTCGTGAGTTCAAGCTCCAGTTGGGGTGTGGAGCCTACTTAAAAAAAAAAAAAGAAAAAAAAAGGAAAAAAAAACCCAAAACCCTGCAACACGTGTTGCTTTTAACATTTAAAAATTTTTAAATAAAAAAAGATGTCATCCAAAGCCTAGTTTTTTAAAATGTTAGTGTTTCTTTGTAAATACTTAATCTGTGCTGGCCAGTCAGGTAATATGACTGACCAAAAATAATCATGTACAGATGATCAGTTTTCAGAAATAATAAAGTACATTTCATGTTAGAACTAGAAAAGTTCTGTATGATATGGATGGCCTAATGGGGAAAACCTATTTCTGAGAAAGAAATGAAAATTGGTGGAAAATTTAAAAATATCTAGCAACCTTTGTAATCAATTCAGTAGAACTTTCTATGTGTGATTTGATTTACTCATAAAATTGTCATGTTTAGGGTAGTGAATGATATGAACAACCAGAAAAAAGCAGACAGTAAATTTTTTTTTGAGACAAGATGATGGGAAAAAAATGCTAAAAATTAAAGAAAATCCCCAACAGCCACTTTTTCCATATTGTATATAGATCTGGCAGAGGAATTTACACTTTGCTTTGGCGATAATTATTTTGTGGGCCAGTTAAAAAAAAATCATAGCCCCCGTTGAGCTTTGAACACCAGTTAGGTATAGTCGATATTTACATTATCTTTTATGGCATTTTTGTCTTAGGATGCTAACGTGTGACAGCCTGTGTATGTTTGTGTTTGATGAATAATGATTAATTAATGAACCTTTTCCTTTTACATTAGTTAATCTTTTACTTATGATAAGTACAGATCAGATATCATTTCCATGGAGTATCATCAAAAGAAGTGCCACATTGTTTTTTGTTTTCTTTTTTCCCTCCAGGACAACTTGGGGCAGGTGAGGGGGTCATCTGGAAGGGCTCTGGTTTGTTCATTTGTTTTTGCTTTGTACAGACGTCCTCACATTCAAGAAAGTTTGGTGAATTGTGGTCTAGGGTAATGTGAATAAAGCAGTCTTTTGCCCTGAGATCTTACGATTAGAATGGGTTATGAGTGGGAGAATTTTAAGTGAATGCCATGTGGCAGAAAATGCTCGTAGAGGTGTCCCTTGGGATACCTCTTCATCTTTTTTGTGTGATGTTGTTACCTATAGTGACAAGCACATTCACCTATCCTGGGACAAGAGGGTTCTGTGAAAATGTGACTGTTTTTTTATTTTATTTATTTAAGAAAAAAAAATTTTGTTATTTTAAGTAGGCTCCATACCCAACGTGGGGCTTGAACTCATGACTCTCAGATCAAGAGTCGCAGGCTCCACTGACTGAGCCAGCCAGGCCCCCCCATCATTTCTTTTTTTTCTTTTTAAATTTTTTTTAACATTTATTTATTTTTGAGAGAGACAGAGCGTGAGCAGAGGGAGAGGGAGACACAGAATCCGAAGCAGGCTCCAGGCTCCGAACTGTCAGCACAGAGCCCGACGCGGGGCTCGAACTCACGAACCGTGAGATCATGGCCTGAGCCGAAGTCGGACACTTAACTGCCTGAGCCAGCCAGGCACTCCGTCATTTCTGATTTTAGAAAGGGCTTGTTAGCATTGGCAGGGGGCTGATGCATAACCTGCAGGAGGAAGTTAACACGAAGAGTCCACGTTAGGAAGGAAATCTTTATTCACACCAAGAACTTGATGGACACGTAGTGGCCAGATGAGTATTTTTCTCTCCCCGAAAGAGCACGCTTTCTTGGACACTGTTGTATATAGATCTTCTGGAACACCGGCTTTAGGATTCAGAGTGCGTGTGAATATAGAGCTTTGGTAGAGATTAGAGGAAACGCGTGAATCCTCTTCCAGAAGAATTTACACTTGGGTTTCAGCAATCATTATTTTGTGAGTCGATTTAAGAAACTTTCCTTATACCTGGGTTTTAAACAATTCTGTAAAAATGTCTAATGCTGTCTGTTTCACTCGGTCCCTTTCAGGGACTAGAATCCGTTTTATGGAATAGTGTCAGAAGTAGCTGCCACTTGGTCTTGTCAGTTTAACCAGGTGGGATCAAAGATGAGGGTGGGGCCCAGACCATCTCTTTCTATCACTTGGGATCTTTTTGGTGAGGGCATAAAATTGTAGTTGCAAGAATCATTTTTAAATTTTTTTTAAGTTTATTTATTTATTTTGAAAGAGCAAATGGGATGGGGTAGAGAGAGAGAGAGAGAGAGATGGAGAGAGAGAATCCCAAGCAGGCTCCATGCTGCCAGCGCAGAGCCCGATATGGGGCTCGAACTCACGAATTGTGAGATCATGACCTGAGCCGAAATCAAGAGTTGGACGCTTGATCGACTGAGCCATCCAGGCGCCCCAAGAATCATTTTTTATAAAAACCAAATCTAATTAAAACAGTCCTACTCTCGGGGCACCTGGGTGGCGCAGTCGGTTAAGCGTCTGACTTCAGCCAGGTCACGATCTCGCGGTCCGTGAGTTCGAGCCCCGCGTCGGGCTCTGGGCTGACGGCTCAGAGCCTGGAGCCTGTTTCCGATTCTGTGTCTCCCTCTCTCTCTGCCCCTCCCCTGTTCATGCTCTGTCTCTCTCCCAAAAATAAATAAACGTTGAAAAAAAAAAAAACAAAAAACAAAACAGTCCTACTCTCAGGATGTTTCTCTGCTGTATAACGCTGGCAGACTCAGGCTCCTGGTCCTAATAGTTTCTCCTGGGGCCAGTTTCACAATCATGTCATAGATCTGATGCTGATCTTTAGTAGCTGTGCTAGAATTCATACTGTTTGGGTGAGACAGAGCCCCAAGCCCAAGGAAAACAGTGTCTGGGCCTAAAAGGAAGGTGGAAAAGAGCAAAGTGGTGGAGAAAACTTGGAGGCTAAAGTTACATAAGAAAAGTAATAGCTGTTTACTGTGTGTCAGGTGGACACTTGTTATTCGTCCAATAAATATTTACTGAGCACTGTCTGTATTAGGCATTGTTACTGGGGAGGCGGCAGGATATGGTTCATCAAGTCTCTTCCCTCTTGGAGCTAACTTCCTGCTTGGGGGAGACAGACTGTAGACTGATAAAAAGATACCGATTCAGGTGGTATGTTACATTACCCCTTTATCTCTGATGACTCTTGCGAGGTAAGTAATATTTATGTCATCACCTTCTTCCAAATGGGGAAGCCAAGGCTGAGAGAGGTAACACGGCTACAAAGGGGTACGGCGAGTATCGTGACCAGAGCCAGCCACGGGAGAGCTCATCGCGTAGAAGACTTCATGAAGATGGGGCCACAGAGTAGCATTTCCATCATCCACTGCTTGGTTCTTCGTTTTACTCTCAAGTGGAATGTTTATTTAAAAAAAAATTGTTCTGGGGCGCCCGGGTGGCTCAGTCGGTTGAGCATCCGACTTCGGCTCAGGTCATGATCTCATAGTTCGTGAGTTCGAGCCCCGCGTCGGGCTCTGTGCTGACAGCTCAGAGCCTGGAGCCTACTTCAGAGTCTGTGTCTCCTCTCTCTCTGTCCCTCCCCTGCTCATGCTCTGTGTCTCTCTGTCTCTCAATAATAAATAAACGTTAAAAAAAAAAATTGTTCTAATGGCAATTTTTGATGAAGAGTCCAGAATAAGGCTTTATTCCTATGAGCTATTATCCTAATTTGAGCTAATAATATTAATATTTTCAGCATTACAGGTGACTCAGGAAAGTAATTTTGGTAATCAGGCAGGTTATGCCTTTGGTTCTCAGCCCGCCTACTTAATGTTTTCCATATTATTGATCAGGCAGAAAATATTGCTATTAATGATTGTTGCAGTTTAGAAAACTTGTAATGGAAATTATATAATCACCGGATTACATTAGAGAATTAGAAGGGCCACAACCTTTTCTTCCTTCTAAGAAAATACAGTTTACGGTCTGTTTCTGATAGCTATTTCTTTGGTTCTGTTGCAGCCAAGGTGGCAGGAGATCTTGTGTATTTTGTGTATTTTGCTAGTAATTGCTGGGACTTGGCCTTCACAAGAATTTTGTGCTTTATTTTTGAGAGCTTTCTTCAACCAGGTGGAGGAAGTGAGGTAACTTGCCTCGTCCGCCTTCCTTTCTCAGGGAGAGGAAGCGTGGCCGGCGGTATGCCGGTGAAGAGAGGCGCGGGAGTACAGGGAGGACTGTCAGAAGCATGTAGGGCGACCCTGAAACGGTCCCATCCAAACCAGGACTCTTCTGAGAAGGAGAATTAGACAGGAGCCCCCAGAGTTCCTCTGCCCTATGTGACACTTTGGGGCTGGTGAGAAGCATTTGGGCCAAAGCACTATTTGCTTCACAAAGGTTTTGACGTGCGGGTTGGTCCCGGACCTGGTCATACTATCCTTTGGAGAAGAGAGGTGCTACAGCAGTTAGGCGCTTTGTGCTTGGAGTCAACATCGTTTGAGCTGGGTGAGTAATGTGGGAAGGGAGGCAGATGACTGGAAAACTGAGGTTTGCAGAGGACACGGTGCTCCCGTACTCTTCTCTTTCCACCATGCCCTGCGTGTCCTGTGACAGTTGTCAGCTGACTGGGGGGCTTGGTCCTTCATTGGTCAGCCTGGGCAAGGGGATCTGGGCCGTCAGATCCACATGTGTCAGCACTTACGGGACACACTGGCAGGAAAATGACCAGTGGCCTGTTCGTCTCTTCTGATGTCTCCCTTTCGTGCTTTGCTATTAGAGGTAGGATTAGAGTTCTGTCAATTCTACAATTAAATCTACTTTAGGTTCATTGTATTAAGAGGCAAAAATCAAAAGGAAAATCGGAAACAGAAGGTAAAAACAAAATCTTTGTTCAGAATCTCACCATCCAAGGGTACTTTTTTCTTCTAGGTTAGGGTTTATTTTTTTCCAATTAGTTAATTGGCACACAGAGCGAGTGGGGTAGGGGCACAGAGAGTGGGGAGAATGAGAGCGAGAGCGAGAGAGAGGGAGAGAGAGAGAGAGAATCCCAGGCAGGCTCCATGCTGTCAGCACACAGCCCGACATGGGGCTTGAACGCACGAACCGTGAGATCGTGACCTGAGCCAAAAATTAAGAGTTCGGTGCTTAACCAACTGAGCCACCCAGGCACCCCTAAGCTAAATCTTCTAATGTGATTTTTTTTTTCCTCTTAGGATCACAGGTTTGTAGGACTTGAAAAGCTTTTAGAAATCTTTGTAGTCTACCTTCTTCATTTAAATTGATTTTTTTTCTGACTATAAATTCAGCAGCATAAATTTGCTGAATTCTGTATGATTCTTTGTAAGAAGACTTCTAGAATCAAGAATTAAGGGAAGAGAAAGGGGCGCCTGGGTGGCGCAGTCGGTTAAGCGTCCGACTTCAGCCAGGTCACGATCTCGCGGTCCGTGAGTTCGAGCCCCGCATCGGGCTCTGGGCTGATGGCTCAGAGCCTGGAGCCTGTTTCCGATTCTGTGTCTCCCTCTCTCTCTGCCCCTCCCCCGTTCATGTTCTGTCTCTCTCTGTCCCAAAAATAAATAAACGTTGAAAAAAAAAAAAAAAAAGGGAAGAGAAAGACTTACCTATAATCCTGTTATCCAGAGGTAATCATTGTTAATTTTTTGGCCTATTACTTCATGGACTTCTGTTATTTTCTCTGTGTTTTGTTTTTTTTTTTTAACGTTTATTTATTTTTGAGACAGAGAGAGACAGAGCATGAACGGGGGAGGGTCAGAGAGAGGGAGACACAGAATCTGAAGCAGGCTCCAGGCTCCGAGCTGTCAGCACAGAGCCCGACGCGGGGCTCGAACTCACGGACCGTGAGATCATGACCTGAGCCGAAGTCGGCTGCTCAACCGACTGAGCCACCCAGGCGCCCCTGTGTGTTTTTAAAACACAGAATTCAGCTGAGTAAATTTAAAGATCAAGTTGGCTCTATTCAATGAATCATGAATAGGGTAACACCCCATCTAGCAGATGGAAAGGAGTTCCCAAGAGCCGAACCCAATGGGAGACTTTTCTGGGCAGAAGGGGGTTAAGGAACAAAGCCAGAGTGGAGTACCTCGTCTTTCCTTGGGAGCCAGAGGGGTCTGTCAGGCAGATCATCACCTCACTAGGGCTGTCAGGAAATTCCAGATTTACTGCTTTAAGATCACGTTTCTGGGAGAGGTTGAAACTGATGTCAGGTGAGGCATTAAGTCTTGGTTTGCTGTGGTGGGGCTTGGCACAAGTGACTCCAACTCCTGTTGTCTTTTTTTTTTTTTTTTTTTTTTTTAACTGCGTGTGTTTATATTTGCGTGGCCCCTGGGTGGCTCACTTGGTTAAGCATCTGGCTCTTGATTTCTCCTCCGGTCACGATCTCACGGTTTGTGAGATCGAGCCCGGCGTCGGGCTCTGTGCTGACAGTGCGGAGCCTGCTTGGGATTCTCTCTCTCTCTGTCCCTCCCCTGCTCATGTATGCACGGGGAGGGGCACGCACAGACATACTCTCTCTCTCCAAATAAATAGACATTAAGAAAATAAATAAACTGCGTGTGTTTGACATACGCTATTGTCCCTTACTCCTGTTTCTCTGCTTTTCCTGAAGCCCTGCCTCCCTGAGCATTACAAGCTGTCCGTCTTTCAGGACTCAGCTGATGTGTCACCTTCCCCTAGAACCTTTTCCTCAACACCCCATGTTCCTGCGGCCCCCACTCTGGTTTGGCTTTGCTTCTGTTCTCATCATATTGAGTTAGAGCAATCTGCTTTTGTGTCTGTTTCCCCTGCTAGATTGACAGCAGAGAATAAGTCACATTCATTTTTAATTTCCAAAGCCCATTTATTTCTGCCTGAAACATTGGGGCTTGGTTAAAGTTTGTGGAATCGATGAATAAATCATTAGAATCCTATTGTATGCAGTTTTATATATTGCATTTTAACTTAACATGGCATTATAAGCATTTTCTTGTATGCTTAGAAATTAAAACATCATTTTTAATGGCTACAGGGTTTTCCATCATTAGATGTACTGATTGTTTCCCTAAATGTAGAAAATTCAGGTAGTTCTCCGTTCGTTCGTTCTTTTTTTTTTTTTTTTAATTTTTTTTTTTAACGTTTATTTATTTTTGAGACAGAGAGAGACAGAGCATGAACGGGGGAGGGTCAGAGAGAGGGAGACACAGATTCTGAAACAGGCTCCAGGCTCTGAGCTGAGCTGTCAGCACAGAGCCCGATGCGGGGCTCGAACTCACGGACCGCGAGATCACAACCTGAGCCGAAGTCGGCCGCTTAACCGACTGAGCCACCCAGGTGCCCCTCATTCGTTCTTTTTTAAAAAATGTTTATTTATTTTTGAGACAGAGGCAGAGTGCGAGTGGGGGAGGGGCAGAGAGACAGGGAGATACAGAATCCAAAGGAGGCTCCAGGCTCTGAGCTGTCAGCACAGAGCCCGACGTGGGGCTCAAACCCACGAACCGTGAGATCATGACCTGAGCCAAAGTTGGACGCTTAACTGACTGAGCCACCCAGGCATCCCTCTTTCTTTTCTTTTTTTCTTTTCTTTTCTTTCTTTCTTTTCTTTTCTTTTCTTTCTTTCTTTCTTTCTTTCTTTCTTTCTTTCTTTCTTTCTTTCTTATGTTTTATTTATTTTGGAGAGAGAGGGAGGGAGCACAAGCTGGGGAGGGGCAGAGAGAGAGGGAGGCAGAGGATCCAAAGTAGGCTCTGCACTGTCAGCTCAGAGCTTGATGCAGGGCTTGAACTCATGAATCGTGAGATCGTGACATGAGCCAAAGTTGGATGCTTAACCACTTGAGCTACCCAGACACCCCAGTTTTGTTTTGTTTTTTTTTAATTTTTGTAACGTTTATTTTTGAGAGAGAGAGACAGAGTGTGAATGGGGGAGGGGCAGAGAAAGGGAGACACAGAAGTAGGCTCTAGGCTCTGAGCTGTCAGCACAGGGGCCAATGCGGGGCTTGAACCCACGAACCACAAGATCATGACCTGAGCTGAAATCAGACACTTAACCAACTGAGCCATCCAGGCTCCCCGCCAGTTTTTTATTTTATTTATTTATTTTTTTGTTTAATGTAAACTCTACTCGCAACATGGAGCTCAAACTCACAACCCTGGGATCAAGAGTCGTATTCTCTACTGACTGAGCCAGCCAGGCAGCCCTCTTTTCCAAATTATACATGATTTTGTGATGAAGTTTTGTACGTGAATCTTTATCTCATTTTCTGATCATTTCCCTAAGATTTCCGGAAGCAGAATTACTGGATCAAAGGATGTGATCATCTTGAAGGAGTTTTCTGGAATATAGCCAGATTGCTTTCTAGAAGAGGGGTAGGGCTCCTACCTCAGTGTCCAGGGTGCTGGGTCGGGGTTTGGAGGGCTAGCTTTTTTGCTGTCACCTTTTTGTGATCCAGTGTCATTTTCTGAAGGTACAGAGGCGCTGACATAGTGCGGCACATTTGGGGGGGCTCCATCTGAGTTTTGGGTCGGATTAGGGTAAGAAATAGGCTGTGAGGAAATAAAAAATAATCGGAAGGAAAATGGAATGTAAGTGGGCACAGGTGTTGGTGTACTATTTTTCTTCGTATGTTAATTATACCACAGAATGATTGACTTTGATCTTTCACTTCCCCTCTTTTTCTTTTTTTAAAGTATTTACTAATCTTTTCTAATGCAGTACTTAACATGACAAGCTACCATTCTGGGGGGCCTGTCCTTGAAAAGCATTGTTTTTTTGGCTTTTTGGTTTTTTTGGCGTGCCAGAAACACTCATAATGATAGCAATAGTAGCTAATGTCTTCAACACCTAGGATGTGCTAAACGCTTTCCGTGGGTGATGGTTGTTTAACCCTATAAAGTGAAGGTATGGTCACTGTTCTCATTTTATCTGGAGACAAGGAAGGTGATACTCAGTCACTTGCCCGGGGTCACAGAGCTATTGCTTGATGTAGGTTCAGCGCTCCCTACCTGCCTGACCATGTCCAGAAAACAGGAGTCTGGCTTAAGGAAGGAAGGAAGGAAGTCTTGAGCAGCTAGAGGTGTCTAGGAAGATACAAGGTGTGTGTCTTTGCCCTTCCACTGCCCTCCAGACTGTTCTGCTGCCCTCCAGGGCTGTTAGAAGAACCCACCCCCCAACCCCCACGTGGCTGAAGGGACAGCCCCTCCTCATTCCCTGCGGGCGACGTCATTGTCTTCTGCTTTACAAGAGAAACGGTTGTGGTCAGGCACTTCTGGCCTCTCACCTTTCTCTCCCTAGTTCATTCTCACGGAAATCTTCCTAATAAAAACAGTAATTGTGGTCTTGGTAGAGGGGAAATGTTTATGGGGTGCTGACCCCTGTTCTCAGTGCTTGATTTGTATCTCTGCTCTGTAGGGCACCGTCTCCCTCTCCCTCCGTGCTCTGTCCTGTCCTGTCTTGCCCTGTGCCTGGCTTTCTTGGTAATCATTTCCATCTTTGGCCTTCCTTCTCTACTCCCTTTTGATGCGGAAGATCTCCAGTCCACACCGGTGGCAAAAACAGCAAGATGCCACCTCTGGTCCTGCTTTCCCCTCTAGCTGTCACTTGATCCCTGTCGTCCCCTTTCACAGACCAGACGCTTAGGAGAGTGGATCTCCTTCCACCCCCTCATTTTTAGTGGCCTCCCTCCTTGTGCTTTTTTGGGAGGCTTTTCTCTTCACTGCTGCATCCAAACTACTCATGCTAAGATTGCCAGATGCTGGGGCACTTTTCTGAACATGTTGGTTAACTTGTCTTCGGCTTTTGACCCTCGCTATCACTCTATTTCGGAAAGTGTTATCCTTTGGATGCCATGGGTATATTGCTTCCTTGCTTCCCTTCTTACTTTTCCTGTCACCACTGCAGGCTGCTCTTTCCTGATACACCTTAAATGATGTTTTTCAGGATTCTGGTCTTTTTTTTTTTTTCTTTTAATGTTTATTTATTTATTTTTGAGAGAGAGCACATGAGTGTGCATGCATGAGCAAGAGAGGGGTAGAGAGAGAAGGAGACAGAATCCTAAACAGGTTTTGTGCTGTCAGCGCAGAGCCCTATGCAGGGCTCGAACCCATGAGCCGTGAGATCATGACCTGTGCCAAAGTCAGACACTTAACCGTCTGAGCCACTCAGGCATCTCAGGATTCTGTTCTTGATTTTCCTTTCGTTTCCCACCTTCCAGGTGCATTTATTGAATGAATGAATGAATGAATGAATGAATGGATGGATAAATGAATGAATATCATGTTCGGGGGCAGTCCTTTTATTTATTCTCCAGTTACTTATTTAGCACCTCCTGTGGGCCATGCTTCATTCAGAAGTACTCAGGAGATGGATGTGAACTAGAAAGCAAAGTTCTGCCCTCTTGGCATCTGTAGTTATCTACCAGGTACATACTGATGACTCTCACATCCCCTTGCCGGTCACATCTCCTGCTTGAGATCTATCCCCAAATCTCTACCCCAGCATGGTAGACAGTGGGAACATGGCTTCTCAACCTGCGGCAGCTTATACACATGGCTCTGCTTTGGAGTGTCATTGGCAAGCCACTAAAACTCACCGTGACACAGTTCTTATCAAGACTTCTGTTGGGAACACATTTCTACGGGGGATTTCGTGAAGGATGCTCAGCCCGTGCGTGCCGTGAGAGAGTCGCTTTTCATCTGAATCAGGGACCTCTTTGAAAAGCTTATGAAAACTGGACACCCTCCTGACCCTCAGGTTTTGAACCCCTGCCCTCGGTACTCTAAAATTTGTCTTTGAATCAGGTCACATCAGCCAAGGTGATGTGTGGATCTCCTCATTTGGGCTGCTCTAAAATTGCTTTCTCTGACTTGTACTTTGGCATTAAACCTCTGCAGATATAGACATGTGATATGTACATATTGTGTTGATATACACGTGTGATGCATACTCACTTCACTTCTGGCTTTATCTTATTTTTTTGTGTCATTTTACGTCTGTCCTAATTTCCTTATCGATGTGACTCTAAGTTAAATTAAAAATATGATTTATGGTGTTTTTCGCTAATGCCTTCCAACCCTTGCTAGAACAGGGAAATGGAAACTATTTCCATAAATAAGTAGATAGATAGATAGATATATACATACATACGTACCAGGCCTACAGGGCAGCTGCCTGTAGGGCGTTCTGTGTGGGTGTTCTTAGGGGCACCTCATCCCACGGTGTAGTCGAAACACACCTTTTCTTCTCAAAACCTCCTTCTTTCAGAGTCTCTGTTTTAGGGACCGTGCCCTCTGCTTAGGCCTGAGATCTAGACTCCACCCTTCCTCACATCTCACTTCCGAATAATGACGCAAGTTCTCTTGATTATACACCTTGTCCCTGGACCTGTCCCTTCCACAGTCCATTCTCCACATAGTGGCTAGAGTGATTTGTTTTATTTTTTTTTATTTAAAAAAAAATTTTTTTTTTCAACGTTTATTTATTTTTGGAACAGAGAGAGACAGAGCATGAACGGGGGAGGGGCAGAGAGAGAGGGAGACACAGGATCGGAAACAGGCTCCAGGCTCTGAGCCATCAGCCCAGAGCCCGACGCGGGGCTTGAACTCACGGACGGCGAGATCGTGACCTGGCTGAAGTCGGACGCTTAACCGACTGCGCCACCCAGGCGCCCCTAGAGTGATTTGTTTTAAAAGACAGATCCGGGGCACCTGTGTGGGTCAGTCGGTTGAGCGTCAGTCTTCGGCTCAGGTCATGATCTCACGGCTCATGAGTTCTAGCCCCACGTCGGGCTCTGTGCTGACAGCTCAGAGCCTGGAGCCAGCTTCGGATTCTGTGTCTCCCTCTCTCTCTGCCCCCTAACCCACTCGCATTCTGTCTCTGTCTCTCTCAAAAATAAATAAACATTAAAAAAATTTTTTTTCAAAGACAGATCCAACCCAGTTATTCCCCTGCTTACATCCTTCAAAATCTCTTCCTTTCCTTCTAGAAAAAGATCGGTCTTAGGAGGGTATTCAGAGCTTATCAGGAGCTTGTCTCAGCCTGTCTTTCCTGCCCTGTGTCTTGCCGTGGCCGTCCACCCTCATCCCTTAAACGACTCAGAATTCCCTAACACACTGTGCGTTCTCACGAAGCCCCCTGCCTTTGTGAGTGCTCCTCTGTCCCCTCACCTGGCTCACTCCTACCTGTCTTCTCTGTCCCCTCACCTGGCTCACTCCTACCTGTCTGGAAGAAGAAACTCCAGGCAGATGACTTGCATTGCATTTGAATTTGTATGTTGCACAGTTTTCAAAATTGCTGTCTGGGATGGTTTGTCTTGACAGTAATAAATATATAGCTCGTGTAAGTGAATTTGAATCTTGAAAACCTGGTGAGAAGATCGAGGCGATACTCTGTGCACTGGTTACTGAGCGTGTCTCTGGGGAGTTGAAATGGACGTAGCTACAGACATCCACACAGCAAGTGACAGAACAACTCTCCAAGCTAAAGCAGAACAGGAGATTTATTTTGAGGGTGCTGGGGTCTTCTTTCTGAACCCAAGGACAGAAAGATAGCTGGGTCACACGAAGAGACCAGAACCCAGAATCCAAATGCTGCCCGGGCTTCCTTTGTCTTGGGCTGCTACTTCCTCGCACTCCCCCCTTGTGCACACTGCCCATGACCTCCCTTGTGCTCGCTCAGCAACCCCGGATACTTCGACTCCGTGCCTGCTCTGTGCAGCTGAACACAGCTAGCGAAGACACGAACCGTGCTGGTGGATCTCATTTTTTCAACTTTTTACTCTGGAAATTTCCAAATCTGCAGAAAGGTTGATTGAGTCACCCAGATTGATCAGTTTTTGGTGTTGACTTTTTGCCCGCGTTCACCTTCTCTCGGTATGTACGTGTGTGTGTACCCACGTATGCGTACGTGCATACACGTACCTGTCGGTTTTGGCTGAACTGTTTGAAAGTATGAAGAAGAGAAAAACGGAGATGGGAAGTAGGAGGTGGTAAGGGAAGGCCTCCCCGGGAAGGCAGCGTCTGAGCAAAGACCCGAAGGAGGGGCTGCGGGGCGGTTCTCCTGGGGAGGAGTGTGCCAGGGGAGGCGCAGACAGCAGCATAGCAAGTGACCCCTACCATCAGGTGTGTGGCCAGTTAAAAAGAGACTCTCGTGTACCAGACTTGTATTCTTGTTCAGATATTCCCTGCCCCCTTCCTGGGGGAAGGTTCTGTTTCTCCACCCCAGTGGCTGTAGGGATGGCCATGTGACTTGTTTCGGCCAACGAAATGGGAGCAGAAGGGTCCCTTCTGGGCCAGTTTACCCTGCTCCTCGCTCCCTTCCTTCTGCCCTGACAATTAGTAGTGTGTCCTCTAGAGACTGCTTTGTCACCCCGGGTGCTGGAGTGACGATGATCCAGAGCAGAGCTGCCCTTTGACCTGAATGTTCTCAGGCTTTACAGACATCGTGAGGAATAATGATGGTTTCATTTCCTTCATCAGAGATTGTGTGAAAGGGGGCACGCCTGGGTGGCTCAGTCGGTTAAGCATCTGACTTCCGCTCAGTTCACGGTCTCTGTTTGTGAGTTCAGCCCCTCAGTGGGCTCTCTGCTTTCGGCACAGAACCCACTTCAGATGCTCGGTACCCCTCTCTCTGCCCCTCCCCTGCTTGCGTGTGCGCGCGCTCTCTAAAAAATAAACGTGAAAAACATTAAAACAAAAAAAATTGTGTGAAATTTATTACGCATCATTGCCATTGTCATTTGTGTATAATTTGCACTAATGATACCCCTTGTGATGTGAATATACCCAAATGGAATTACTGTGTGTGACCTTGTGCCACCAGCTTTTTTCCAACTCGATTAAAAAAAGTACCGTGGTAAAAGACACATAAAAATATCCCTCCTTTTAAGAGCAGGAGATCTCGAAGTGAATAGAAAACATGTTTGCAAAAAATAAAAAATGGAAAACGCGTTTTCTTTTAAAGATAAGCATTATTGAGCTCTCTATGTATGCACATGTGTATGTATGCGTGTCGTGTATGAGTGTGTAACCTTCCCATCAAGCAAGAACAGATACCCCAGATTGAGTTGGGGCCTGAGTTGCCCTCCTTTGTGTCTTTTTTGCTGCTGTTATGTCTTGTGCAGACCTTTTGTGCTGTATCATAATTACTGGTTTTCATCTGTCTTTCCTCAGTGGATCTGGAAATCCTTGAGGGTAGGGATTATGACTTGGATGTTATGTCATCTTACCAATAAAGGACTGAATTTGGGGGGGGGCAAGATTATGTTCAGAAAGTATTATTTTTGTTTGTTTTATTTGCTGTGCTCTCTACACTCTGGACCAGAAAATGGAAATATTCTCTATTTCAGTATACACACTCATCAAAGAGGGAGTTCATGAACACTCTAATATTGGAGTACGAATACAGTATCTGAAATTATAACATTCTACGTATCCATTCAGGTAGAATTCATAACTGATAATGAACATTACCGTGTCCTCAGGGGAATAAGGCTGCCTCTATCTACAGGTCGTTGCGACTTCAGAAGGGATTTTCTGCTGTGAAGATCCGTGGGCTGTGGTTAGAGTTGTATA
Source organism: Leopardus geoffroyi (assembly GCF_018350155.1). Lineage (NCBI taxonomy): Eukaryota > Metazoa > Chordata > Mammalia > Carnivora > Felidae > Leopardus > Leopardus geoffroyi. The sequence continues at coordinate 7,177,201 of NC_059328.1, forward strand.
CTCCAGAGTTGGACTGTCTGGGCTCATATCTGTTCTTTCATTTACTGGCTGTGTGACCTTGAGCAAGTCCCTTAACCTCTGTGAGTTTGGTTTCTTCATCTGTAAAATGGGAAGACGACTGTACTGATTGCCTTGGATTCTTAACTAGATTTATAAACATGAATCCCTTAGGGGCACCTGGGTGGCGCAGTCGGTTAAGCGTCCGACTTCAGCCAGGTCACGATCTCGCTGCCCGTGAGTTCGAGCCCCGCGTCGGGCTCTGGGCTGATGGCTCGGAGACTGGAGCCTGTTTCCGATTCTGTGTCTCCCTCTCTCTCTGCCCCTCCCCCGTTCATGCTCTGTCTCTCTCTGTCCCAAAAATAAATAAACGTTGAAAAAAAAAAAAAACAAAAAACAACAAAAAAAAACATGAATCCCTTAGAATAGCATCTGGCACATGGATTAAGAGCTGGTAAGTGTTTATCATATCACTAAAAATTATTTTTTTGTCTTAGAGCCCCTAAAATGGTGAATTTTTAAAATGTAGCTGGTGAATTTTTAATCACAGAGCTGTGATGTTCAGATTTGATTGAATGCGTTACTTTGAGGTATACTGTTGGGCTTAGATCCAGGCATATTGTGAGGTTGTCATAGCGTCTTGTAAGTTTTAGACATGGCCAGCTATGAACAAAGAAAACAAAACCAACAATGATCAGAACAAGAGGTATCTCAGGGCACTTGGGTGGCTCAGTCAGTTAAGCGTCCGACTTCTGGTTTTGGCTCAGGTCATGATCCCAGGGGTGTGGGGTTGAGCCCATGTCAGGCTCCACGCTGAGAGTGGAGCCTGCTTAAGGTTCTCTCTCCCTCTGCCCCTCTCCCCCATTCTTGCTCGTTGTCTCGCTAGATAAATAAATCAAAACATTAGAAAACAAACAAACAGTGCTTTTGGGATTTATCCCCCAGCTTCCCCCCCCCCCCCCCCAATCCCACTAAAAATAAGAGGAGCAGAGTTTGGCCCATCCCGTCAGAGTCTCTGCCCCACAGTGGCCCTTGCTGTTTTGAACGGTAGCTGTTTTGAATCTATTTTTAATCAGGTCCGCGAGGGTAGGGAAAGGCATCAGGTACAACAGTTCTGGGGAAAACCCTATTTTAATGTCACTTGTGAAATGAGAACTGAGATAGTCAAGACCAGAAAAACTCTAGATATGAGGTTTCATGATCTGTATGTCTGGGTTTGAATTGTGGTTTAGGACATAAGTTGAAGAATCACAAGTTCCTTTTTTATGCTTTTGGTGTTTTCTCTTTGTGACATCTGGGAAAACAGTTCTTTGAAAAAGGACTTGTTCAACGTAAGAGAGATGATACCAGTCTTATGTGCTTAGTGTTAAAAAGAGTAAGCAAAGAGAAAAAAAGTTGAATAATATCTTGATGTGCCGAACTATTTTTAGTTTGTGTCTCATATGTTGTGATGCGCTGTTTGTGATAAAAGTGAGGTCACATCTCTTAATAGTCAAGTTAATTAGATAAGCCTTTATGCCTTCGATTGCTCAAAGCCGTCTCTTGGGAGTCTCCTGTCTGGATATTCCCAGGGTTCTCGGGCTGCTAAACAGTTTATTTTTTTAGTTATTATTTTATGATGATTATTTTTTAATATAATTTATTGTCAAATTGGCTAACATACAGTGCGTAAAGCGTGCTCTTGCGTTTTGGGGTAGATTCCCATGGTTCATCGCTTACATGCAGCACCCCAGTGCTCATCCCAACAAGTGCCGTCCTCAGTGCCCATCACCCATGTAAGCCCCCACCTTCGTAGAAAGTGGTCAGCCCCTCGAAGGGCACTGTCCCCCGTTGAGTCCCCTGCAGACAGCCCCGAGCGCTGGCCCTTTCATGGCCGTTTCTCCTCTTTCTAGTAGGTCTTGAAGATGGGGGAGGTGAGGGCAGGTTTTATCCTCACCTCCTACCAGTTCGTGTCGTGCACGGACCTGCCTGTGTCCCTTACTGCGCTTCTCTGTCTTCATTAATGGCCCACAGTATAATTCACAAAGTCCTGATTCTCCTTTTTCTTTTCTTCTTTTTTTCCTAAACCTGTGTTTGTGGAGTGTTGGGGGTAGGGATCGGGGAACATCAGCCCAGTGGAAATCTTTCTTGGAAAACTTCCTTCCAGCCTTATTGCAGTGAGTCAGGACATTTATTCTGTGTTTGTTTCACCGAGGAGAACGTTTGAATTTCACATCTCAGGCTGAACCTGGCACCAGATATAAAAGTGGCTTTGCTTTTTTTCCAAAAGCAGTGTGTGTGCTTTTTCAAAATAATGGTAATATTAATTCCTAAATAGTAAATTTTATGCACTGTGCATTTTCTAGTATTTTTTCATTCATTCTCTCATTACTTTGGCAAATATTTAAGGAGCACCTACCATGTGCTGGGTCCTCTTGTAAAAACAACTGAGAAAAGTCCTGTCTTAATTTAAAAGCCCTTAAAAGTCTAAGGGCTTAGAGTTGGGGAATGGTTGGGGAATGGTGAATGGTGAATAAGCAATACATAAATAGCATCACATGTGTCGGAGGTCAGATAAGAGCCATGGAGAAAAATGAAGTAGAAAACGGGGAGTGGGTGGTGGTTTTCTCATAACTCTGTGTGGAGGCTACTCTTTCCACACCCATTGTACAGATGTGGAAACTGAAGCACAGAGAGGGTAAGTGACTTACCTTGATCCTACCTTGGTAGTAAGTAGTAAAGGTTGAACTTGAATTTGAAGTCAAGCATGGGCTTCCAAGTTAGCTACCTCTAACGTAACTCCACTCAACTTCAACCAGATCTCCCCAAACACTGATTTCCCTGAGAATTTAAAGTCTTCTTTTACCAGGCCCTCTGTTGCATTGGTGTGTACAGATAAACACACTTTAAAAATTAAAATGCTACTTTAATTTCAGTATCAGTGAATACAGGTTTTAACTTTAATTACAATTTATTTAATTACTCTTTCATACAAAATTTAAAAAACTTCATAGCATCCACACAGAGAATGTAGCATTTTAGGCCTTGAAGGATAAGTAGGATTAGTTTTTTAAAAATTACATCCTGGGGACGCCTGGGTGGCTCAGTTGGTTAAGCGTCTGACTTTGGCTCAGGTCGTGATCTCACGGTTCGTGGGTTCGAGCCCCGCGTTGGGCTCTGGGCTGACAGCTCAGAGGCTGGAGCCTGCTTCGGATTCTATGTCTGCCTCTCTCTCTCTGCCCCTCTCTCCCTCTCAAAAGTAAACATTAATTTTTTTTTTTTTTAAATTCCATTGTGCTTGGGGCGCCTGGGTGGCGCAGTTGGTCAAGCATCCTACTCTTGGTTTCCGCTCAGGTCGTGATCTCACGGTTTGGGAGTTTGGGCCCCACATTGGGCTCTGTACTGACAGTGAGGAGCTTGCTTAGGATTCTCTGTCTCTCTCTCTTTTCCTCTCTCTCCCTCCCTCTCTCTCTCTCTGCCCCTCCCGTGCTCACACTCTGTCAAAATAAATAAACTTGGAAAAAAAACACCTTGAAATTACATTATGTTTAAAACATATAAGAGACTGTATTTGACGTTTAAAAGTTGATGAAGAACATGATGAAATACCCATGAACTTGCTACCCATATTGAATGTGTACAGCAGTGAATTTTCACACAGTGGACACAGCTGTGAATATAGTGTCCGTTTGAAAGCAAAGACCAGCACTACTACTGAGAAGCTTGCTCACGCCTCTGTTTTTTCTTGTTTTGGAACTTGTTACAAATGGAATCACGCGGTCGATGCTTTTTTACATCTGGCTTCTGCTCCGTATTGTTTGTGAGAATCTTCCAGACCGTTGCATAGGGCACAAGCTCATGCATTTGATTCCTGCATGGATGCCCGTATGGGAATATAGCACACCTCACTCATTCGTGTTCACGTTTACCTGTATCACCCCATTTAGTTGTAGCAACTACCTGGGAAAGCTGTTTCGGGCTGAGTTTATTCTGCCTGTTTTCTAGCTGACGAGAAGGTGACTCTGGAGAGTTAAGTGTGTTATCCAACATGACAGCAAGCACGGCCAATCCGTGGTGGCACCAAAATGCAGGTTTCCTGACGGATCTCGCTTCTCCTGCACCACATTTCCTACCGTGTCGTGCAAGTAATGCCACTGGGGTCCGCAGCCCGTCTGTCTCCATGAACTTTCATCCTTCCTTCCCTTCCTCGGCAGAGTGGATTCCATGGACCTTCACCGTAATCGCCCCCTCCCCTTTCCTACTTATGCTCTTTTTTTTCACAGTAAAAAGTTTCAGAAATCGGCACTTTTTTTTTTTTAATTTTATCTTTTATTTTTTAAAAACTTACATCCAAGTTAGCATATAGTGCAACAGTGATTTCAGGAGTGGATTCCTTAGTGCCCCTTAGCCATTTAGCCCATCCCGCCCCCACCCCCCCCACGACCCCTCCAGCGACCCCCGGTTTGTTCTCCATATTTATGAGTCTCTTCTGTTTTGTCCCCCTCCCTGTTTTTATATTATTTTTGTTTCCCTTCCCTTATGTTCATCTGTTTTGTCTCTTAAGGTCCTCATGTGAGTGAAGTCATATGATTTTTGTCTTTCTCTGACTGATTTCACTTAGCATAATACCCCCTAGTTCCATCCAGGTAGTTGAAATGGCAAGATTTCATTCTTTTTGATTGCCAAGTAATACTCCATTGTGTATATACACACCACATTTTCTTTATCCCTTCATCCGTCGATGGACATTTGGGCTCTTTCCATACTTTGGCTATTGTCAATAGTGCTGCTATAAACATGGGGGTGCATGTGTCCCTTCGAAACAGCGCACCTGTATCCCGTGGATAAATGCCTAGTAGTGCAATTGCTGGGTCGTAGGGTAGTTCTCTTTTTAGTTTTTTGAGGAACCTCCATGCTGTTTTCCAGAGTGGCTGCACCAGCTTGCATTCCCACAGAAATCAGTACTTCTAGTCTCCTGTTCTTTTAATTTTTTTTAATGTTTATTTATTTTTGAGAGAGAGAGAGAGCACGCATGCATGCGAGTGGTGGAGGGGGCAGAGAGAGAGGGAGACACAGAATCCGACACAGGCTCCAGGCTCTGAGCTGTCAGCCCAGAGCCCGACACGGGCTCAAACTCAAAAACCGCGAGACCACGACCTGAGCCAAAGTTGGAGGCCCAACTGACTGATCCACCCAGGCGCCCTTAGTCTCCCATTCTTTGTCAGCCCCACTGCAGTCAAGCTTTCATCCCCCCCAATCCATCAAAATAGGGTCTGATGAGGCCCTCAGTTACCACCTCATCACCAATTCCAGTGGTCAGTTCTCAGTCTTCATGTTGCTCGGCCTATAAATAGAGTGATTCCTCTTGAAATTCTCTGAGTGGGTTTTAGGAAGCCAGTGAACCTTCTTCTGGAGAGCCCAGAGGCTTCTTGACACTACTTTCAGGGTCCTTTAGTGGCGTCACCTCCTCTCCCCCTCTCAGTTGTGTCCAAGGCCTCCATCCTCAGACTTTGTCTCTGTCTGCACACCTGCCTAGGTGATCTCATCCCAGCTCGTGGCTTTATGTGCCATCTCTAACCTGTGCTCTGCCCTGCACATCAGATCGTATATTTTAATTTAATTTATTTTTTAAAAAAATGTTTATTTATTTTAAGACAGAGAGAGAGAGAGAGAGAGAGAGAGAATGTGTGAGCTGGGGAGGGGCAGAGAGAGAGGGAGAGAGATAGCCAAGCAGGCTCCATGCTGCCAGCGCAGAACCAGACGAGGGTCTCGATCTCACAAACCATGAGATTATGACCTGAGTCGAAATCAAGAGTTGGACATTTTTAACCCAGGCACCCCAGGTCATATATTTTAATTTTAATTGCTGTTTATTTAATTCCTAGTTTATACTCCATTAAAAAAATCGTAGAATTCACACAAAGACGAGTCCATCTGTGCGTTTGATAATCACACGTCTAAAACAATTTGCGTCTCCTCCCTCCCTCCCTCCCTCCGTGTTTCGTACCTCAGTCTTGGTCTCAGGCCCAGGACTTTGGTGTCAGCCCTACTTCCTTTGGTTCTTTCCTGTTTGCCTCCATTCCATCAGCTGGATCCACCTGCAAATCCATCCCAGCTGACCACTCCCCACGATCTTCACAGCCACGCATCCGAGTTCAGGTCACAGCATCCTCCTAAGTAGCCTCTGCCTGCTCCCTTTCTCCCCTACAGCCGATTCTCTGTAGCAGCCAAAATAATAATTGTCAATTGTAAGTCGAATCATGTCACTTTTCTGATCAGAACCCCCTGGTGGCTTCCCAGGGCCAGTGCTTTCACCGTGGCTTATGAGGCCCCTCCCTTCATGCCTCTGAACTCATCGTCTGCTGTTTCCCTCTGGCTCGTTCTGCTCCAGCCCCACAAGTCTTGCTGACCTTCAGCATGAGCCACTCACAAGCCCCCCATACTTCCCAGACACCCACCTGGTTCGCTTCCTCTCTTCCTTCGTGCTTGCAGAAGCCCCGTTTACCAGAGAGGCTTTTCCACCCACCTTATCTAAGAATCGCGGCGCCCTCTCCCCAGCGTGCCCTGCTATCCCCCCCCCCCCCCCCGTGCTTAATTTTTCTCTCAGGGTGCTTGTAACCACCTGGCATCCTTTTTGTCCATTTGGCTGTTCTTTTGGTCTTTGCTAGAATCTGAGTGCCGTGACAGCAGGGGCTGTTGAGTTTACTGTGGTGCTTGATGAGCATTTGTTCAATGAGTGGATATCTGAAGAGGACCTGATATCAAGTCTGAAACACCGTCTGGCCTTTGAATATTCAGTTAAACATTCTTCTGTGTGGCTTTTATACTTCACCTGTCTTGATTGCGTGTATTACTCTTTCCCGTTGTTGAATACGTACAGGGCTGTTATGAGCCTGGCCCTACGCTCAGTGCTGGAGATACGCCAGTGAACAAGATAGATGTGGTTTTCTCAACGGAGCTTCCGTTCTACTAGGGAAACAGATAATAAGCGAGACAGTAAGTAAGAAATAGATCATGTGACGGCAGACCATGTGGAGTGCCTGAAGCATGCGATTGGAGGGCTGCGGTGTCCATGAGCTTGGAGGGGAGGAGAGTGCTAGCTAAAGCCATCAGGGAAGTCCCGTAGGAGGAGGTGACATTTAAGCTGAGAATGGAAGGCAGAGAAAGAACCAGCCATGCCAAGAATTAGAAAAATTGCTTCTAGGCTTAAGCAATTGCAAGTGGCTGAAGGCAAGCTAGAGCTTAGGATGTCTTAGGAACCGTCCGAGGGCTGGTGTGGCTATTGCCCGGAGTGGCATACCGTCACCTGGAGAGGCAGACGTTGGCTCTGTAGAACACAGTGAGGACTCGGTTTTTGCTCCAAGTGCAGTGGGAAGCCATTGAATGGTTTGAGCAGCAGAGTGTGGTTTGTGTTTTTAAAGGATTCCTGTGATTGCTGTGTGAATAGATTGCAGGAGAAAGTTGGAGAGCATGCCTTCTTATCACTTAGCATTTGATTCTATACTTAAGAGTTTTTAAATCGCCCCGGCTCTTGGCAACCGCCATTCTACTTTCTGTCTCTATGAATTTGACTCCTCTAGACACCTTATACAAGTGGACTCCTACAGTCTTTGTCTTTTTGCGTCTGGCTTATTTCACTGAGCATAATGTCCTCAAGGTTCATCTGTGTTGTAGCACGTGTCAGAATGTCTTTCCTTTTTTTTTTTTTTTTTAATTTAAAAAATTTTTAAATTTCTTTTTGAGACAGAGAGAGACAGAGCATGAGCAGGGGAGGGGCAGAGAGAGAGGGAGACACAGAATCCGAAGCAGGCCCCAGGCTCAGAGCTGTCAGCACAGAGCCCGACGCGGGGCTCGAACTCATGGACTGAGATCATGACCTGAGCCGAAGTCGGACGCCCAACCGACTGAGCCACCCAGGTGCCCCTCGAATGTCCTTCCTTTCTAAGGCTGAATAATATTCCACTGTGTGGCTGTGCCACATTTTGTTTTATCCATTTATCCATTGGTGGACATTTGGGTTGCTTCCCCGTGTTAGCTCTTACAGATGACTGCTGTGAACACGGGTGAACGAATGGCTGTTTGCGTCCCTGCCTTTTGTGTGTTTCCTCGGCGTGGACTTACTGGATCGTGTGGTAATTCTGTTTGTAATGTTTTGAGAAACCACCAAACTGTTTAAAATGGTGCCTGACCGTGTCACCACCATTGCAGAGGGCTCCATTTCCTCCACATCGTCACTAACACTTGTTACTTTATGGTTTTTCGATGGTAGCCGTTTTCATGGGCGTGAAGTGTGACCTCCTTGCGCTTTGAGTTGCCTTTCAGAAATCTAAAGCTTTGAAAGTGTTCGAAGAAAGGAATACGGAGCCTTCGCTTTTACCGGGCCAGAGTGGATGCAGATAGGTTGATGAGGACCTCTTGCAGAGGTCCTGGGGAGAGAGGGTGGTGGCCTGAATAGGGTGGTGGCAGAGCAGCTGAAAGGAGAGTGTGTGCCGAGGGTGCAGCGAGGAAGCAGGGAGCCCAGATCCAGGGGCTCCGGCTTGAGTAATTGGGTCAGGAACAGGTTGCGGTGGGAATTTCTGGTTCGCTTTGCCCCACCCTCCACCCCGGGTAAGTGTTCTTGAGAGAAAGACTTCAGTGATTTCTTTCAGAGAGTCTTTTCATCTTCATACCACGTCTCCCCTGGATGATCTGTGATGACCTTCACTGTTCTCTGTTCGGTTCAGGTCAGGGAGCCTTGAGCACCTGTTACAGACCAGGTGCCATGCTCGACTATAAGGAGATCAGGACGTATGAGAGAGAGGCAGCCTGCCGGTCAGGGGTTTGGTCTCAGGACCCCTTTACGTTCTTATAAAATGTTGAAGATCTCAAAGAGCTTTTGTTTAGGTGGGTTGTATTCTTTGATGTGTACCATAATAGAAATAAAGGGTGAGCAACTTAAAAACAGACATTAGTAAAAACAATAATGTATGTTAATAGAACTTTAAGAAAAAATTTTAGAGAGAGAGAGAGAGAGATCACGAGCAGGGGAGGGGCAGAGGAAGAGAGAGGGGCTCTGAGCTGAGGCAGGGCCTCATGATCCATGACCCTGGGATCATGACCTGATCATGGACTCTGGGATCCATGACCCTGGGATCATGGCCCTGGGATCAAGAGTCAGATGCTCAACCGACTGAGCCACCCAGGCACCCCTAAATAATGTGTTTGTAACGAAAACGACTACGTTTTCCAAAACAGTTGTAGTGAGAAGAGTGACTTTTTCAGGTCTTTTTAATGTCTGATTTACTAGAATACAGCTGAATTTTCATGTTAACTCCTTTAATTTGTTGCGACACGCCATGCCATGCAGCCTCTGGAAAACCCCGTTGGACGCTTGAGAATGAGATTGAAGAGGCAGATATCTTAGTGATACTGTAAAAATAGCTTTGGCCTCAGCGTGCTCTCTGCGAGGGTCTTGGAGACCACAAGGGATCCCCAGGCCGCTGGATTGCTGGTAAGAGCGTGGGCGCTAGAGCCGGACTGCGTGGGTTCGAATTCCAGCCCTACCACTTATGAACGAGGCAAGTATCTAACCCCTGTGCCTCAGTTTGCTCACATGTAAAATCGGCCTAAGTACCCACGAAGGCTCGTGACGAGGATTCAGTGAGTATAGATTTACAAAGTGTTGAGAACATTGCTGGGAGATAAAGTGCTGCATCAGTGTTTAATTATTTCTTCACTGTTTATTTCCAATAATTAAGACCTAATCTTTCCTTCGAGGGATTTATCCTAGTGATGTAGGTAGATGAACAACCAAACCTCAGGATTTTGTGTAAGGTCACCGAGGGATGTATTTGCAGCAGGGACACAGGAGTGGGCTTCTCGGGTTTGGGGTCAAGAACTAGGATGTTCTTGGTTGTTTGAACAATAAAAGGAGCAGCTTTCCCGCAGGGTCGGAATGGCAGGTTCTCGGTTCAGATTAGGTCCATCCCTGTTAGCATTTGTCACAGGCTGACTCTTTCACCTTCCTTATCTGTAACAGAACGAGCATAAGCAGCCTCGTTGGTTTGCGTCTTTGATGCCTGCTCAGAACAGAAGCCTTATCACGGTTGGTTAGACATCCTCACTGCCTGTGGGACAGCAGGTGGTCCGTGAGAGTTTATTGCCTGGCTATAAATGAATGACTGTCAAAACGTGAGGGAAACATTTCTGTGATGCGCTGGGATTTGGTGGTAGATATTTGTAATCACTTGTTAACTCGGGAGTATTATAAGGAAGCAGCGGCCGATTATATTTTGATTGCAGTTAAGCAAGAAGAATCTAATCACTTTACTGCTGAAAGCGATGGTAACGTTTGTGTCTTACTGTAACGTTTGTTACTTTCGAAACTTTTGTTTCAGTGAATCTAATTGGGTATTTATTTAAAATCTCGCTTACTTAAAATGGCCAAGTTACATAGTTGTATTCAAATAACGAGCTTCAGCGTGTTTAGAAACGTAGTATGCTTACGGTAGCGTCACGGTATCGGCCAAGGAGGTGTGATAAACAGGGATTGTAAGGCACTAGGAGGTGTGTACCTGTCTGCCACGTCAATACTTGTCTTGAGTGGGTCCTTTTTTCCTCCAGGCATATTTAGTTGTTAAGCTCCGGCGTGGTTTTCGATGGTTATTGATGACGTTAATGTTGTTCTTCTCGGGCAGAATTGGGTTTTCTGCGGTTGAGTTACGGGTCTTTTCTCCTCTCACGTTATAGATCCGACGGAGGCGCCTCGCACGACTTGCTGGTGGACAGACCTCCCAGCCCACCACCCCGCTCACCTCGCCCCAGAGGGAGAACCCGCTGGGGCCTCCCATAGCAGCATCAGCCCCGGGCCCCTCCCAGAGCCTTGGTCTCAATGTCCACAACATGACCCCAGCTACCTCCCCAATAGGTGCATCAGGTAAGCCTTACTTTCATACCTGGGACGTTTAGTCCTGGCTTTCTGTGAGGCTTATGGTTGTGACAGTTTCACAAGGGGGTAAGATTGGGCCGCATGTCCACAGACGAGAACATGGGACAGCAGCTGTTCAACATCCTGCAAGCAGTAGTTTAAAGATTAACATCATTACGTTGGGTTTTGTTCATCCCTATTCGTTTTGATGGTGAGCTGTTCAAACTAATTGTTTTCCTTTCTGTAATTTTTATCCTTTGTTTCAAACAGGACCAGGTCTTAATTTCTGATGGTAAGGCAATTAAGACTTAATTTGGCTCAGCCGATTTTATGAGTTTGGTTGATGCTTTCCTTCTATGATAAAATCATCTGAAAAGGCAAGATTGAAATAATGGTCAAAATAACAGGCCTCTAATTACGGATTTCCATGTCTTCATTTAATGTTGTCAACAGAACTCTCTGAATTTTTGCGGTATAAAAGTTCACCTGATGTGATGTTTATAGCGGTCTCATTGACAATTATTTAACTATTGTGAAAATTTCTTTTTTTATAATTAATGGGCTCATCGTTGATATCCAGGTATGTCTTTGTTGGGAAACAATGATACTGATTCATCCTGCGTATTTGAAAATATCTTTTGTCAAGTGAACTTTTCTATTGAACATGAGAATTATTATCATTATAATTATTACAATTACTTAGGATTCTAATTTGAAAAAGCAGGTGCATTCAGACCTGTATTCATCATCACATCGTTGAATAATTGAATATGATTGTTATTTCTGCATTTAATGCACTCTCCCTTAGTTGCCTTCCACATAATCTGTCTTTCTGAACTAGGTAAGTCGTCAATTAAAAGTATTTGCAGAGGGGTGCCTGGGTGGCTCAGTCGGTTACGTGTCTGACTTTGGCTCAGGTCATGATTTTGTGGTACGTGAGTTTGAGCCCTGCATTGGGTTCTGTGCTGACAGCTCAGAGCCTGGAACCTGCTTCAGATTCTATGTCTCCCTCTCTCTCTCTGTCCCTTCCCCACTTGAGCACTCGCTCTCTCGCTCTCTCTCTCTCTCTCAAAAATAAATAAACATGAAAAAATTTTTAAAAAGTATTTGCAGGGTTTCAGTTACTGTTACTCTTGATAGGCATTATCGTAGACTCTTCCCCAGGTAAATATAAATGCTTATGCGTCCTCCTGTTGACTCTAAAAGTGAGAGAGGTTCAGATTAAATCATCAGTTAGCAAGAAACAGTGACTTTGCCTGAAATGTTGCTGCTGAACACCTTTGAGAAGCTGTGATCGTCTTCCGGTAGGGGACGGACTCAGGATTCCAGTTGGGTTTTTACCCTTTCCTTGGGAAGGGTGCCACCAACAGTGCTGTTGGTTCCACCATGGCCAAGTGCCTCCTGGAATGCTGGAGAATGTCCGGGGAGAGCTAGTGGGATGCGGAGGGGCTTAAGGTCACGCTGCACCCGTGGTAGTCAGGCAGGAGACCGAGCTCTGCGTGTGCCTGGTCACAGCACCCTGTCTCTTTGGGACCACCAGGAATCGTTTCAGCACGTGCCCTGTCCTGCTTATGTCAGCCACTGGGTCTCGCGGGTCCTCATCCCTTGCCTCTCAGTCTCCGATCTCCATATGGCTCGTTATGGACACCTCTCCCCACGCAATCCCCTTCTCCGAAATCCTCACCGTCAGTCCCTGGAAGAGTCCTTCTCTGTGGACGGGCTTTCCCTTTAGTGCTCTTGCTGAATTTATGCCCTTCCTCATTTCTTCTAGAGCGTGCTTCCTCCTCCCTAAGAACACATCGATTTGAACCTCGTGTCATTAGACCGTGTTCCCCATTCCTGTCCTTGTCACAGCTGACCTCTGAACCCACTCACCCCGCCTCGTTCGGTCCACTGTCTCCCTCCCCAACACCGTGTCCTGGTTTGTGGTGATCTCAGTAGCCACAGGGATGACCTTCCAGGACTCTGCCCTCGCGCTTTTTTGAGCTGCTTTCCCTTAGTAACCTGGTCTTCCATCCGACATCAGCCACTCGCTGCCTTGGTCATACTCTAGATCTTGCCATCTCAGTGACTTCCTGACTGCCACCTTCAGCTTTCTGGCTCACCCTCTCTGTCCCACTTTCTTCACTTCTCCCTTCCCTGGTGTCCCCATGTCCCTCCTGGACCCATTTACATTCCACAGTCACTCATTGTCTCTCCCCTCTCTCACCTCTCTCTCGCTTTGTCTTACTTCCTGGATTAAACCACGCTTCTGGTTTTGTTTTGTTTTTTAAGATTTTATTTTTATTTATGTATTTATTTATTTTGAGAAAAAGAGAGCATAATCAGGAGAGGGGCAGAAGAAAAGAGAGAGAGAATCTCCCAGAGTTGGGCTTGAACCCACAAGCCGTGAGCTCATGACCTGAGCTGAAATTAAGAATCAGATGCCCAACCGACTGAGCCACCCAGGTGCCCCTAAAGATTTTATTTTTAAGTAAACTCTACATCTAGTGTGGGGCTCAGACTTGCAACCCTGAGATCAAGGGTCATATGTTCTACTGACTGAGCCAGCCATGTGCCCCCCATGTTCCTGGTTTTGTTTTGTTTTTTTTTTAATGTTTGTTTATTTTTGAGAGAGAGAGAGAGAGGGAGGGAGGGAGAGAGAGTGAGGGGCAGAGACAGAGGGAGACACAGAATCCAAAGCAGGCTTCAGACTGAGCTGTCAGCACAGAACCCGACGTGGGGCTTGAACTCACAGACCGCAAGATCATGACCTGGGCCAGAGTCAGACACTCAACTGACTGAGCCACCCAGGCGCCCCCCCCACCCCCACCCCCACCCCCATGCTCCTGGTTTTCAATCCCACTCCCCAGCTCCCGTCTGTCTCATGCAGTGGAACAAGGCTAGAGAAAAAACCAGAACCATGCTGTCTGTCTCATTTCAGATTCATGGTCACGTGCTCCAGCAGACCCTTCATACTGGCAGGTAGTTACAGCGTATTTCCTGTTTGCTCTCCAGCTCCTCAGGTCTGTTTTGAACCCTCTCCTTCAGTCCACAGCACCTCATTCTCTGTGCAGCTCTGGCCTGATGGGCTGCCTTCCTAGGTCATGGAGAAAGCAGGTGCAGGCAGCGACGTAGTAGTGATGTGAGCTCCCATCGTAGCGTCCGCCTACCTGCGTGTATGTGTGGCCTGCTTTTGTTAAGCTTGAAGCTCCCTGCCCTTCCTGAATTCTGTCCCCAGGTCCCACCTCCTCTCTCCAACTCAGAGCTGTTGCCCCAGCACTTCCCAGCTTTCCTGCTCCGGCAGGTTTTCCATCTTAAGTGGAAAACTTATTTTTTTAACATTCTACATGTGGTTCCTCCTCCCATCCTGGGAATATACATATAAAGGAACTCTCTTGATCTCATTTCCGCTGCCAGCTTCCACCCCACTGCTCTGCTCTGCATCACAACAGAACCTCCAGAGTGAGTTGCTTCCTGGCCTCTGTGTCCTTCTTCTGTCCTTGCACCCACTGCTGATGCGAATCCAGTCAGGTGAGGACTCCTGTGATGTGCTCTGAGTCAACGGCTCAGCCCCAGCTGATGGGCTCTGGCCTTCTTCTTGCAACACTTTCTTCTTTTGGCTTCCAGAGCTCTGCACTCTCCTGGTTTTCCTCCTGTCTCTGTTTCTTCTTGGGGCTCCACATGGTTCTTTGTCGTTTCCCTGACGTGTAAATGTCAGGGGTCAGGGTCGGGGGGTGGGGAGCTGGGTGTCGATATTTTAACCTGTTGTCCTCTCCATCTGTGTCGATGTTCTTACTGATTCGATCTGGTTTCCCACCTTTACTTACCATCTCTAAGTTGCTGGTCTGTAGGTTGATCTCTCCAGCCCAGAACCATTCCTTGAACCTCAGACTCACACACTGTCTAAGAAGCATCTCACAGAGAGCATGTCCAAAATTGTCTTATCTTCTCCTGGAACGCCCTCTCAGAAAATACCAGCTCATTTTTTTTTTTTTCTAGTTGCTGAAGCCTGAAACGTTCCCTCATCTTTTTACCTCATATTTTAGATCAGGGGTCAGCTATCCCTTTCTGTAAAGGGCCAGATAGTAAATATTTTGGTTTTGCAGGCTGCATAGCCTCTGTCACAGCTATTTTCTGCCCCTGTAGCACAAAAAGCAGCCACAGACAAAACATAAACAAAAGAGCATGGCTACGTTTCAGCAGAACTCTACTTACAGAAACAGGCAGTGGGCCTGATGTAGGTTCCAGGGCACCAGCATGTCTTGCTTGGGTTACTGGAGTGGCCGTGCCTTCCCTCGCGTCACTTCAGTCTCAGGGTAGCACCAGTCTGAAGCGGAAGCCCATCCTTGTATAACAGCAGGGTTATTTTTCACAGCCAGCTCGTTACATTGCCGTCACAAACTAACGGAAGACTCGGGCAGCTCCAGCTGGTTGGTTCTGGGCAGCACACCTCGGTGCTGGGAAGTCCTGATGGGGTCTCTCCCATAATCACTACTATTCATAATCGCAGATCAGTAGATATTATTAGCTATGCGCCTGGCAGGTTGGATAAAGAGAGTTTCACAGATTTATCAAATAAACAAGTTTAAACAAAATGAAACAGAAAACAAGCACCCCCTAAGATGGGTCATGTCAGCGTTCTGTTGGTTCCCTCCACTGGCTCGCCGTCTCATGGAGAATGAGAGTCAAAGCCCTCACCTTGACCCAGGGCTGTGTGTGAACCGGCCCCGTTTCGGCTCTGAGCTCCTTTCCCACTGTGCTCCTCCTCCTTGCTGCTCCTCTGCTCTAGCCATACTGGCTTCCTTGCTCTTCCTGAACATTTCGGCCGTGACCTCTGTTGCTGGAAGGCTCAGCCCCTAAAGTCCATGTGGCTTTTTCATTCACTTCTTCAGATGTTTATATACAAGGGTGGCTTTTGTTGGCCTTACTGTCTGAAGGTGCTACCTCTATCCGACATGGGTAACTTTTTCTCTGAGCTTTTGTCACCAGCTGACGTAGCACACACATGACTTGCTTATCCTGTTTTCTCTGCTTCGCCTGCTATCGCGTAAGCCCCACAGGCCAGGGACTTGTATCCATTTTACTGACTGCTGTATCCCAGTGCCTTTAACGGTACCGGCCACGTTCAGTCTGTTACTTGGTGGAATTAATAAGTGGCTCACAAGAGAAAATGCCCCAAATGACATAGGCACATATAACTTAAGAGAAAATCTCAAGAGGGTTGCGAGAGTGTTATGTTAAAAAAATGTGAAAAGCTGCCATGAGCAACATGATGGCCTGTGCTTGTTTTCTGTGGTCCTTGATGGTAGACGGAGGGCCAGCGGGTAGATTTATTGTCCACTGAATAGGAAGGAGAGACTTCTGTTCCAGAATGGAGACGTGCTCTCTGACAGACACAGATACGGGTAGACCACTGCCCGTGGAGAGGAGGCCTCGCCCAGGAGTGACGTGGTAGTCCTGTGGCCCCCTTCTCAGTGGGCATGCTTTGTGCTGCAGGGAACTAGAACAAGGGCCGGGGAGCTCCAGTGAGTCTTCCAAATTGCTCTCCCATCTGTGGTCCCAGCTTCTCGCAGCGCTGCCTGCTTCTGTATGAAGTTCCTCGGGCCACCATGACAAAGTATCGCAGACTGGGTGGCTTGAAACCACAGAGTTTTATTCTGTCACAACTCCAGAGGGAAGAAGTCGAAAGTGAAGGTGTTGGCAGGGCCGTGCTTCCTTGGAAGGCCCTGCTGAAGAACCTTGCCTCTTCTAGATTCTGTTGATTGCCGGCCATCCTTGGTGTTTCTTGGCCTGAGGCAGCACCACCTCAATGTCCTCTGTCTTTTCACGGCCTTGGCTCTGTGTGTATGTATCTGTGTTCACATAGATTGCCCTCTTCTTGTGAGGACACCAGTTACTGGATTAAGGGACCATTCTGATCCAATGTGACCTCATCTTAACTTGAATACATCTGCAAAGACCCTGCTTCCCAGTGGAAATACCATTTATGGATTTTTTTTCTTTAATCACCATCCCCTCTTCTCTCTTTTTTTTTTTTTTTTTTTTTAATTTTTTAGTGTTTGTTTATTTCTGAAAGAGAGCTCCAGCAGGGGAGAGGCAGAAGAGAGAGGGGGCCAGAGGATCCAAAGTGGGCTCTGCGTCAGCAGAGGAGAGCCCGATGTGGGGCTCAGACTCACAAACTATGAGATCATGACTCAACCAACTGGGCCACCCAGGCGCCCCTCTCCTCCCTTTAGAACATAAGGTTAGAGCAGGGACCTCATCACTGCTGTTCATTCCCTTGTCCCCAGAACCATGCTGGCACATAGTAGGCAGTCTGTTAGTGCCACTAGTTAAGTGAATAAATGAAAGAAAAAATAGTTTCTTGGGAATGTTAGACGCAAAATAAGACTTGAGCTTGATTGATTGATTAAACTGATGTTTTTAAAAAGTAATCTCTACGTCCAACGTGGGGCTCGAACTCACAACCCCGAGATCAAGCGTCGCATGCCGCACCGACATAGCCAGCCAGGTACCCCTTGAGTTCTATTTAGAGAACATTTACTAACATAAGTCTTTCACTGTGACCCACTTTAGTCTGTCTCTTTGCTTTTCCTGGCACTCGGAGCAGAGTTTAAAAAGCCCATAAGCCAATTTTTTTCTAAGATTTTGCCAAAAAGCTTACTACAGAATATTCTGGACCTACACGATAGATAACGTATGTGAGACATAGTAATGCCTTGAACCCCTGACGGAGTCTCTGGCTCTCCACTCCTCTCCCCCACACCAGCAGGTCACTGCTGTTCAGAATTTTGCATTTATCATGCTCAGACATTTTTTTCTTTCTCTCTCTCTCCCTCTCCCTCTCTCTCTCTCTCTTTTACCGCACTGTTACTATGACATTGCTTTTGCCTGGCTTAAAACTTTGTGCGTGTGGGTAATATTTTTCCTACAGCTAATTGTCACTTTTTTACACCTGTCATTGATTCTGTTGCGTTTACGTGTCCGTTCACTGACGTTTATTTAGGGCTTCCTGTGGGTCAGACCCGGCAGTAAGTCGTGGGAACGTGAAGATGAGCGAGGTCCAATTTCTTTCCTGGAAGAACTTACCATCCGGGCGGGGAGAAGGTGTTCTTTCATTTCCTTTGAAAAACCTGTGCTCATTAAGTTCCTGGGAGGACAAACTGGTTTTCTTAGTTCCTTCCCCCATCTTTAGATTGCTTTGCCCAGCCTTCGGGAACTCTTAACCCTCCTGGAGGATTTTTATTTTACAGTTCTGTTTTGAAATCGTACTTATCTTCCTTCTGTTCCCTCTGATGTCTACCTCTCAGACATCTTGAATATATCCAACTGAAGCCTCACCCTTCCTGGCTGTCGTGACCTCTCTGAAGACGTGGTCATTCTTGCACAAGAGTCCCCAGTGAGTCCTTTATCAGCTGGTTTTATCTTGACAGGATTATTAAGTCTGGCGGACCAAGTTCTCCGGGTGCCTTATCTACCCTCCGGAGCTGGCGTTCTTAAAAGACTGTTGTCATTCCATGAGTTCTGGCAAACCGGTGAAGCCTTTGATCAGCCTCTCCAAGCGTAGTTTTAAACGTATATCATAAAACGGAGGGTTACAAAGGAAACCAATTATACAGAAATACGGTTATCACAATGTTTTTAAAGATTGTGACATAGTAATTTATGTGCTTCCATGATAATGCTTTAAATAAAAGATCTAGCAGCTAATCAAACAGCTACTGTAATTTCGGCCCCCTGATTTCCGTCTCCATCTGTGGAAAAGAACCTCTGCTCTGGGAGCAGAAATGAACAACAGGGCCTGTGTGCAGGGAGCGAGAAACCAGATGATGTGTTTGGCCTCTGGGCTAGTTCCAGGGTTTGGATCAGAAAGAAACACAGAAGCCCTTTCCTCTGTCTGACTGCTAGTCTTTAACATACTTAAAACTAGTTTAACCTAAATTCTTCTTACGTTTGAAGATGGTCTTGGTCCTGTTTCCATCGATGCCTTCGAACACTTGCATAATGCCTTCCATTTGCTAGGCACTGTGGTAGGAGCTATGGATGCAGGCAGAGATGGGCAAGTCTCACTCAGCAGCAGTGTCCGAGGACCCTGTGTCTGGCAGAAGGGGATGTCCTCGTGTGGAGATCTCCATGCTGGTGCGGTCACAGGTAGTCTCTGCCTCCCGCTGCCACCTCTGTGGTGTCAGGGTTTTTTTTGGAGAATTTTACACAAGTGTTTATCGGACTGTGAAAATTCTGCCTTAAACAAACAAACAAACAAACAGGATTGGAGTGCCTGGCTGGCTCAGTCGGTAGAGCATTCGACTTTTGATCTCAGGGTCATGAGTTCAAAGCCCCACGTTGGGTGTGGAGCCTACTTAAATACCGCCCCCCCCAAAAAAAAAACACCCCAGGATTATTACTTTTTTTTTTAATTTTTTTTTTTTTCAACGTTTATTTATTTTTGGGACAGAGAGAGACAGAGCATGAATGGGGGAGGGGCAGAGAGAGAGGGAGACACAGAATCGGAAACAGGCTCCAGGCTCCGAGCCATCAGCCCAGAGCCCGACGCGGGGCTCGAACTCACGGACCGCGAGATCGTGACCTGGCTGAAGTCGGACGCTTAACCGACTGCGCCACCCAGGCGCCCCATATTACTTTTGAAAATAGGGAACATCCTTCCATATCCCATTACAGTTGTTATTCCAAACCCTCCAAATTTGCTTGACATGTTTTATTATCTGTTTTACATTTTGGTTTGTATCGGTTGTTATCAGCTACCCACTGAGTGCTGTAGGTTCATGCAGCCTTTATTTAATACCTTTGCATTTAAATCCTGTCGTGTGTTTGTTAGGTTCTGTTCTGGGTCACGTCACGTATAGTCTAGTAAAGAAGACAAACTGTGTTTAGAAACCATAAAATCTGTCAGGTGGTGAGAATTCTTGTGGAGAAAAGAGAGAATTATGTTGGGAGTCAGTATTGGCGAGGGAGGAAGGCATTGCTGTTTTAAGGTAGAGACGACTGTAGGCCTCATTAAGAAGATGACATTTCAACAGAAGCCTGAATGAAGCTGGGGAGCAAACCAAGTGGTTATCTGTTGGGTGTTCTTTCCTGACAGAAGGAACAGCAGATGCGAGGTCCTGGGGCAAAAATGGACTTGGTGATGATTGATGCAGAGTGGTCGTCTTCAATTTCCCTTCAATTTCCTTCTCCGGTTTTGATACAGAACTTTGTTACTTAATAGTGGTACCTTTGTAGAAATTTCAACAAAATCAGAATCATGCTTTTATAATAAATTGTCTTTGGCTAAGAATGCTGTTAGCAGTGACAAAATTATAACCCTTCGTCCTATTGTCGATTGCTAATCCAGTATTTAAATCTTTTTTTTTTCTTCTTCAGAAAGAAGCCCTATTGTTTCCACTTGGTCTATAGCTTCGTCTCCCCCCACTTGGGGGAGAGAGAGGGCTGGAGGGTGATTCAGAAGCAAGCTGGAGGCCCAGCTCAGGCACAAGTCCCAAGGCCAGAGGGCTGTAGTGAGACCCCTCACATCTGCGGGGCTTGGGAGGCTCTTGGTGGTGTTGAAATCTTTTTTGCTTTAGTTGTACCTGGTGTACCCTATACCATCACAGTCATTTCGTCTCATTGGGGTGACTTTTCGGCTACCCATGGGGGTCATGTTTTGCATGTATTTTGGCCACCAAAAGGGGGAGGATGTTCTGTATGTTTTTTTATTATAATGGGCTGCATTGTATAGCAATAATGTTAGGATCATGATATTTATTTTGTGAATCTGGAGGAAGTCTGACGTCCTCTTAGCTCTGGGAATCAGCTTCCTGTTTTGACCTGGGCTTGATCCCTTTTTTCTCCTCCTCTGTCTCCATTCAGGTCAACCTGGTCCTTGAGCTTCTGTTGCCTCTGACTCCAACCAAACTCCCCGCTAGCACTCTGCCCACATAGTGGGACGTGAACATCACAAAATTGCTGCTTCCACTGCTTAGTTCGTGCTCTCAAGTCTAGGGAAGGCACAGAAGTAAATGGTGTGTGAGAGTGGTTTCCAGAAAATGCAGTTCCTATCCCTTGAGGGACTTGATGGCTCAGTAGGCGAGATCAGACACGTCACCTGCTCAGAAGTCCTCCTTGTCTCCATGTTTGCACCTGAATGCAGTCCAGGAACTTTCAGGGTCCTCTGTGATGAGCCCCCCCCACCCTTCATTTAACTTCATTTCCTGTTTTCAGAGCAACTCTGCTCCTGCTCCAGTAACCATCACACTCACTCCAGACACTTCAAACCCTTAGAAATTGTGCTGCACATGCCATTCTTAATTTTGTGTGCATTTATCTTGTTTTGCTAACTAGATTGCAAACTCTGAATAAAGCTATCTTACATTTCTCTTCTCTGTTGAGCTCATAGTAGGTCTGCATCCAGGAAGTAATTCTCTTTTTTTGATTTGGGAATATGCTAGCAGTTTTTCTCCCCATCTGTCTCCAGGCTCCCGATTGGAGTCTAAGGGCGTGCATTTAAGAAATACTAATGTTTTTTTTTTTTTTTCAACGTTTATTTATTTTTGGGACAGAGAGAGACAGAGCATGACCGGGGGAGGGGCAGAGAGAGAGGGAGACACAGAATCGGAAACAGGCTCCAGGCTCTGAGCCATCAGCCCAGAGCCTGACGTGGGGCTCGAACTCACGGACCGCGAGATCGTGACCTGGCTGATGTCGGACGCTTAACCGACTGCGCCACCCAGGCGCCCCAGAAATACTAATGTTTTAATTAAAACAACAACAAAAAGAAATACTAATATTTTGACACACAGCCTTCTAAGATGGGATCATGAAGAAACAGAAAATCTAAATAGCCTGATTACTAGTAAGGAGACTTGAGTCTGTAATCAAAAACCTCCCAACAAACAAAAGTCCAGGACCAGACACAGCTTCACTAGTGACCTCAAGGAATTAATACCAACCCTTCTCTAACTCTATCCCCCGCCCCGCCGCCGCAAAAAAAAGAAGAGGAAGAGGGACGGATACTTCCAGACAGTTCTGTGGGGCTAGCCATTACCCTGGTGTCCACACAAATCAGGAAAGGACACCACGAGAAAAGAAAATTATAGGCCAGTATCCGTGATGAATATGGGTGTGGAAATCCTCAACAAGATATTAGCTAACCAAAATCAGTAGTACGCTAAAGGATCATACGTATACTGTGATCAAGTGGGATTTATTTCTGGGATCTAGGGAGGGTTCAAGATCTGCATGCCAACCAGTGCGATACACCACATTAGCAAAACGAAGGATAAAAATCGTATGAGCTTGCAGAATGAGCGTTTGACAAAATGCAACATCCATTTATGATAAAAACTCTCAACAAGGTGCGTATAGAGGGAATGTGCCTCAGTGTAATAAAGGCATGTTTGACCGGTCCACAGCTAACGTTACACTCACGGGTGAAAACCCAAAAACTTTCCCTCTAAGATTACGAACAAAAGAAGTTTGCTCATTCCTGCCACTTTTATTCAACCCAATTTCGGAAGTCCTAACCAGGCAATTAGGCAAAAAAACAAAAACAAAAACCACACATCAGGATTGGAAAGGAAGTAGAACTGTCACTAGTTGCAGGCGACTTGATACTATGTGTACAAAATGCTGAAGACTCCACCCAAATACTGTTAAAACTTGACAATGAATTCAGTAAAGTTGTCAGATAAAAAAATCAATATACAAAAATCTCTTGTGTTTCCATACGCTTGTAATGGACTATTGGAAATAGAAATAAAATAATCCCATTTACAATTCCATCAAAAAGGACAAAATATCGAGGAATACATTTAACCAAGGAGGTGGAAGATGTATGCACTGAAAACTACAAGGTGTTGATGGAAGAATTTTAAAAAGACACAGATAAATGGAAAGATCTTCTGTGCTCATGGATTGAAAGAATGAATATTGATAAAATGTCCATACCAAGCTAAAGCAATCTGTAGATTCAGTGCAATCCCTATGAAAATTCCAGTGGCATTTTCACAGAAGTAGAATAATCCTAAAATTTATACAGAACCACAGAAGACCCCAAATAGCCAAAACAGTCCTGAGAAAGAACAAAGCTGAAGGTGTCACACTACCTGATTTCAAGCTGTTACAAAGCTATAGGAATCAAAATTGCATGACCTGGCATAAAAAGATTCACATAGGTTAATGGCAAAGGATAGAGAGCCCAGAAACTGACCACCCATATATGGTCAATTAATTTACGACAAAGGAGCCGTGAATGTACATTGGGGGCAGTCTCTTCAGCAAATGGACAGCCAGATGCGACAGAATGAAGCTGGACTGTCTTACACCACAAAAAGTAGCTGAAAATGGGTAAAGACTTGAATGTAAGACTGGAAACCATGAAACTCCTAGCAGAAAACATAGGCTTATGGTAAGTACCTTGACATCAGTCTTGGCACTGGTTTTTGGCTCTGACTCCAAAAGCAAAGGCAACAAAAGCAAAAATAAACAAGTAGGACCATATCAAAGTAAAAAGGTTCCGTGGAGCAAAGGAAACCATCAACACTGAAAAGGCAGCTTAGAGAGTGGGAGAAAAAATTTGCAAATTGTGTATCTGATAAGTGGCTAATATCTAAAATACACGAGGAACTAGACCTAACTGTGAGACCTGAAACCATAAAAATCTTTGGTATACTGCTATTAACCAAACTAAAGATGAATCTCCTTTGGTCTGTGACAGTTTCTCAGTGTTTCTGTGCTTTTCATTTTCTTGACAGTTTTGAAGAGCATTGTATAGAATGTCTCTTAATTTGGCTTCGTCTAGTGTTTTTCTCATGATTAGTCTGGGGTGTGGGGTTTTAGTGGGGAGAGTATCACACAGGCAAAATGCCCTGCCGCACTGCCGGTCATGTTGACCTTCACCACCGAGTTAAGCTCCAGTCTGCCAGGTCTCTCTACTGTGAAGTAACGATTCTTTTCCCTTTCCAGACTCAATTCTTCAGTAGTGAGTTCTTAAGTCCAGCCTACCCCACTCAAGCAGTGGGAGCTAAGTTTTACCTTCTGGAGTGGGGAGTATCTACATATAGATACATTATTTGGGATTCTTCTGTAAGGGACGTTCACCCCCTTCTCCCCAGTTACTAAGTTAATGCTTACATACATTGGTATGAACTCATGTATATTTATTTTGTACTTTGAGTTATAATTCAAATTATTATTTATTTTTGCTTTATTATTTTACGCAAATTGTTCTAGCTCTGGTCATTGGGATCTCTTTTGGGTGGACGACTCTGTTTGGCACAGTCATCCTTTTATTTTTATTTTTTTTTTTGAGCACTGTCTTGCTGGCACTATCAGATGCCCCAGGCTCATCCCATCTTTGTTTTGCACTAGCTGTAGACTCCACCGTTTCTCCAAGGAGCCGTCAAGATCTTTTGAGTCCAGATGTATGATTCTTGGCACGATCCACCCTTTTGACACTAAGGAAGGGAATACTCTGTCATAAATAAGAAGATCAAACCATTTTTCTAATTCGAGTTGTTGGTCGTCTTGTCTCGATATTTTAGATACCACTATATTTCTTTACACGTTTGAAATTTCATTTTATTTGTGTTTAGTCACAAGAACAAAATGTTTTCACTAGGAAGTTAGCTGCTGACTGAATATATGAGTCGGTTTTATGGAGTAGAAAATGTTCATTATAAGTCGTATTGAGAGGGTGAGTTTGGTATTGGCCAAAGAAAGTACTAGTGTACTTTGTATTTTCCACGAATGTTAGCCTTTTAGCTTAGTTCATTGTCAAGATCTATGTTAAATAAGCCTTAGAATTTTGATAAGTAGTGGAAGGAATGATTCTTTTTATAACACTAATACCTTTTTAAGTTTTGCTTTTATAATTTTATTTATTTTAATGTTTATTTTTGAGAGAGAGACAGAGCACGAGTGGGGGAGGGGCAAAGAGAGAGAGGGCTCCAGACTCTGAGCTGTCAGCACAGAGCCCGACACAGGGCTCGAACCCACAATCCTTGAAATCATGACCTGAGCCAAAATTGAACACTTAACCGACTGAGGCACCCAGGCGCCCCAGCTTTTATAATTTTAGGATGTAGAAACATGTAGCTTTGATTTAAAATAGCTGTGATCAAAGAATTGTTCAGCAGTTTGGGGTAGAGGAAATAGTAGCATTTTCCTTGGAGTCAAGAGACATGTGTTGTAATCTTGCCTCTGTTTCTGACTTGCTAAAGGAAGTTCTTAGACTTCACAGGTCTCTGTGTTCTCATCTGTAAAAGAAGAAGATGGCTAAGATTGTAAAGTCACTCCCCACCACCCACACACCTTTTTAACAGTTTTATTGGGGCTTTAAGGTACCTTCTGGCAATTCTGTGCTTCTTTTTATACAATAATTTAGCAAGCCCCTTTGTGTGTGTGTGTATGTGTGTAAAATACTGGACTAGATCTAGTGTTACAGCTTAAATAGGCACTTGGTCTGGCTTATACCTGAAAGGAAATAGCATTCAGGAAATACTACCGTTCTGGGAGGCAAATCTTAGAGAAATAAAATCCTCCTTATTTCCTTTAAAATTATGGCCTTCCCACACAGAATGGATAATTTACCTTTAACAAGCTCTTATTAGTAATAAAAGTTTGGATAGCTGCCATCTTGAAGGTTTGTAGTTCATATTTTATTAAGCAGGCAAGGCTTACTTACACACCCTCATTTTTTGAAGAATTGTTTTTAAAATTTTAAATCTCGTCAAAGAGAACCGGAGATTATATCTGTTTTAATTCTTCAATACCTGCCCTTACAGAGATGAAGAAGTGGGGTTCTCCATTCCTTGAAATTTGGCTTCCTGACAGCGATTTCCCAAGTTAGGAATGGTAGAGAGTGAGGACCGAGGACCACCGAAGCCTGTGTGTGTGATTTGGAAACAAAGCGATATTTTGTGTTGTTGCTCGATTTGGCTTTAGCCAAATCAATAGTTGATTTATATGGATTCAAAGACACCATACGTTTTTTTAAGTTTAAGACCGCAACGAGGTCACCCAAATTCTGGAGGGTGTGGACAGACCGAGGAACGCTGCGATACGTAGTAAATTCTGGGGAGAACTGCCCCACTGGACCCAGGATGTGAAGAGCCCGTGGGGAGGGTTCAGGAAAAGAATTCAGATAATATACTTGATGTTTTATAAAAATATCGCAACCACAGTATCCTGGACTCTATGGTGAACTCTGGCACTGTGTTACTGTAGGGTTATTGTACACGTAGCATAGAAGAGTGTGCTATGTTATAAACACAGTGTTTTTGAACAACTTAGTTTAATTTTAAGACTGGTTTTATAAGGTAGAAATTTTAAAGCTGCTTAACTGATATCCCATAAAAGTTGCTGAACTTTATTATTGATTAATTTTATTTTAAAATGTCAGACCTTTCCTTGTGATACGTGTCATGATTCTAGCTATCAGGAATGGATGGATGTTTTGTGATCTTCAGTAAATAGTTACTGAGAACTCACTTTGGGTTACATTCTTGAATGTTTAAGAAAACATTCTTAAAGTTTTACTGTCTTCCCTGAGCTTAGTTCAAATTCTTGCTACATCAGATGTTTTCTGTATTTTCCTTGAGTCTGCTTAGGAATAGTCAGGATTCAGTGTCTTTTCTCTTTCATGAGTCCCGAGGGAGCCTTAAGAAACAGACACGTTAAAACCTGTGAAGAATGGATGAACGTTTAGTGATCTTCTTCAATGAGAGAGACACATAGGAGTGGCAGGTTTACTCTCCTGGAGTGCTGGGAGGGTTAAAGGTTATCCACTTGGTAGTTATTTTAGCTACAAATGGCAACTCAAGTTTTTTTGTTTTGTTTTGTTTTGTTTTGTTTTTAACGTGAGTCTGATTTTCCTTGCAGCAACATAGGTATATATTTTCTAAAGTACTTGCAAATGCCTGGGTAAAACTTTTTTGTGCAAAGATATTTGTAGAGTTAAAGTATTTTTTTAAATTCTATGGGTTAAACATGGTTTCAAAGACATGGATGAGAGATAATCGGCCCTGTACGCAGGGCTGTGGTTCACTGTACTGTAGGTTCCATGAAAGCAAGGTCAATGTCAGGGTTTTTATTTTCCCCATCATCAGAGATGTTCAGTCAGTGAATGATCTGTATTTAAGGACATTGGTTATCGATGGCTCTGTTTGCATGTTGTCAACATTTTTGTGCAGATCGTAAGCATACAGCAAAGTGGAAAGACTTGGAACGAACACCTATATACCTGCCATCTAGCTCCTACCGTTAACATTGTGGTCTATTTGCTTTATCACACATCTGTCCATCTGTATATCTCTATAGCCATTTATTAATTTATCTTATTTCTGGCACGTTTCAAGGATTTTTTTCTGGACAATCATGGTAGCTAATTTGTATTCAGGAACCATATTTGAATTGGCGAAAGAAAAAGCGACGAGGAGTCCGTTTTAGTTACCAGATGTAGCTCTGTCGCTGACCTCAGGTGACGTATATGGATGCACTCTGATTTCTTGCTGATGTTTCCATGACTTTAACGTTACACTGTTAGCATGATCTCCCGATAGAGAATCCTCATTCGCTGACTGTTTTGGTGGTGTGGATGCCGATTGTGTATGACTACTGTTGCCATTACGAGTGGCTTTCATGTTACTTCACAGGAAACTTAAATTTCTCGTGTCTTTTCTGGTTAGGAGTAGCTCATCGAAGCCAGAGCAGTGAAGGAGTCAGTTCTCTCAGCAGCTCGCCCTCCAATAGCCTTGAAACCCAATCTCAGTCTCTCTCACGTTCCCAGAGCATGGATATCGATGGTGTCTCTTGTGAAAAAAGGTAAAGTAAGCCAGTTGTCCGATAAGCTGTGGGATTTATGGAAAGGGAAAGATTCGGTCACTTCATCCTCTAGTCCACCCAGAGATTTACACCAGTCCTTATCAGCAAATTGGTGTGAGATCTGTGAGGCTTATAGGTCTTTGTATTGTTCTGAAATGTTCTTTATAAGTTGTTTAGCTTTTTGTATTGAAATGTCTTTTATGAAATAATGGTGTAAGTGGTAAAAAAGTTTTTTGAAAAATGTTTTCCAATGTCCTTACTTTGTACATACCATGTTGGCGAGCATATGTCAGTCCCTAAGAATTTCTTCCAAGTTTTACTGATCAGTGAAATGTAAACGTTTGGAAGGGAAGGGTACACACGGGGAAGCCAGATGCCTTAGGAGCTCCATAAGGGTCAGGATGTCCAGAGCAGAGTGTTTCGGTGCTGTAAGTGTGCCGTGAATGGTAATAGAGTGGCTGAGGTATCGGTTCCTTTATTCCTTGGGCAGAATAAAGAACCCCCTGCGCCAGGACCCGTCTCCTCTGCCCTGAAGCAGCCCCCACAGTTTGTGTCAGTGGACCAGACAAATAGTATTTTCTGGGTGTGTTATGAAGTGAAAAAGGTTGAGAGGCACCGGAACAGAGCTTCAGCAGTTGATGGGTTGGGGTGAGGAGGCCGATCAGAGATCGCCTCACCTTAGATAAGAATTCCGAAAGGACGACACTCTCAGGGAAAAGATGAAGTAGAAGAAAATCAATCCCACAGAGTAAAAACAATGGTGTCCTTACCACCTTTGCTCTGAGTAGATACATTTTTTTAAAAATCAAGTCAACTGTGTAATTTCATGGCCAGTGGGTGACTTCATACGGGTTTAGTACCTCGATTTACACTATTGGTACAGTCTGACGAGCCTCAAGCTGAGAACTAGCAGTGGACCCAGGCCTATACTGCTTTTTTTTTTTTTTTTTTTTTTAATTTTTTTTTCAACGTTTATTTATTTTTGGGACAGAGAGAGACAGAGCATGAACGGGGGAGGGGCAGAGAGAGAGGGAGACACAGAATCGGAAACAGGCTCCAGGCTCTGAGCCATCAGCCCAGAGCCCGATGCGGGGCTCGAACTCACGGACCGTGAGATCGTGACCTGGCTGAAGTCGGACGCCTAACCGACTGCGCCACCCAGGCGCCCAGGCCTATACTGCTTTTAAGGCATCTTACGGAAGCAGATGTAGATCATGTCTTCAGAGAATTTCCTTAGAAAAATTTCCAAGAAGTATGAACTCATGGTCAAAACTCAAAGAACACACCAGATGAAAGCCACCATGAGTAACATATGGCAGTACCAGTAACAGTAGAATTATTCATGTATATATTTTTGGTTTTTGGAATTATCAGGTGGACAATACAAAATACGTATGTTTAAATAAATTACAAAGGGAACTGAAAACGTGAAAAGGGAAGAGCAGCTATAAAGACAACCAAGCACGTTCGAAAAAGAACCAAGTAGAATTTCTAGAAATGAAAAGATAATTCAAATTGAAAACGTGATGTGAGAGTTAAAACAGTCGATAGGACATAGCTAAAGAGAGAGTTAACAAACCGAATGGTAGAGCTGAAGAAATTACGCAGTGTGTGCCTCAAAGAGAAAGAGATAAAAGTATGCAAGATATTTAGAGACATAACGGACACAGATCCAACCAGTATCTACTAGACATTTCAAAAGGTGAGAACAGGGAGACTTAGAGCGATTCCCCCACGTGTTTTCCTGTACTGGTTTGGAAGCCATTATCCAAAAGATGAATGGCTAAGAATTTTCCTAGAGTTGATACATGATATGAATCCTCAGATCCAAAACGCCCAGCAGCCCGCCTGCTGATGAAACAAAGAGAAATTCATATCTAGACATTTTATGGTAAAATTTCAGAACATCAAAGACAAAAAGACCTTTAGTGCAGCCAGAGAGAAAAAAGAGATCGTCTACCAAAGAATGATAGTTAGATGTCTGAATGATGGAAGTCAGATGGTGGGATAATAGTGTCAAACGCTGAAGGTAAATTAACTGTCCACTGGCAATTGTGAAGCCTTGGGCACCAGTCTCTGAGAAGCACAGGTGAGATAAAGATATTTATAGATTCAGAAAACAAACACACGCAGACATCCTGGTAGTCTGCCACTTCTGAAGACCCCAGCTGTTAACAGATGTAGTTGACGAAGAAGGAAAATGATCTCAGGACTAATGTCTGAGATGCACGAAGGAAGGGTGAGTGAATAATAAATGTGGTAAATCTAAACAGACAGGGGTAGTGTAAAACGATGGTAACAGTATATACAATAATATCGAGGGAGAGAAGTGGAAACACGAGTTAGGTACAACATGCTGGATAGCAGTAGCATGGAAGGGCAGGGGCCGGGGGGAGGTCAGTAGAGCAAGCACTAACGTCCCTGTGTACTTGGGAGAGGGGTGAAGATACTGGCCAACTTTTAGATTTTGAGTTAAGGGTACTTGATACAATTTCAGGGGTGGCCACTAAAAGAACAGAAATGGAGTATGTTTTCCAAAGCAGTGAAGGGAAAATATGGAATGGGGGTTGGGAGTTTGGGGGGACGGAAACACAAATTTTAAAAGAAAGACAAATGGCACAAAATAAGATGGTTGAAAGAAATGAAGACTAGCTCAGTAATCACAGTGAATCACAGTGAAAGGCTTAGATCCGGGTTAAAAATGAAACAGAACCCAGCTTTATCTGGGTTTACAGAAGACATACCTGAAGCAGTAGGTTAGAACTTTCAACGTTTTGTTGGAAGTGAAAGAAAAGGGAAAGATATTCCGTGCAAATACTAAACAAGAGAAGATTGGGGTAAACAATAGATTAGTCTTCAAGGCACAAAATACTACTAGACATAAGCACTGTGTATTGTTTAACAGTAGGATGTAACAGTTTCCAAAGTATACACACATACTTGTGTGACAGCAGCAACAATAAAGCAAGTAACGGTAGAACTAGAAGAAAGTGACACATATTCATAACGGGAGATTTTGACACATTCCTTTGGTGCATGGATAGATCAAAAAGAATGAGCGTCAGTAAGCATGTGAACAAATGAAACAACACAGCTAACAAGGTGGATCTGATCCTTTGCACTCTACAGTTGGACAATGCACATTCTTTCCTAATATCCAAAGAACAGAGAGTTTCAGAATGCAGGATCAAACTGATCATGTTTTCTGACTAGGACATTAGGTTAGGTAATTAATACAGGGGAAAAAATTTTAAAATCCCTCACACATTTGGAAAAATTTTTTTTTTAATTTTTTTTTTCAACATTTATTTATTTTTGGGACAGAGAGAGACAGAGCATGAACGGGGGAGGGGCAGAGAGAGAGGGAGACACAGAATCGGAAACAGGCTCCAGGCTCTGAGCCATCAGCCCAGAGCCCGACGCGGGGCTCGAACTCACGGACCGCGAGATCGTGACCTGGCTGAAGTCGGACGCTTAACCGACGGCGCCACCCAGGCGCCCCATTTGGAAATTTTTAAAACAGAGCATGCGTCTAACTACAGGTCAAAAAAGAAATTTGGAATTACCTGGAACTGAACGATAACAGATATGACACATTATGAGCTTCATGTTGCAGCCAAAGCGGTTCTTAGGAGAAAATATAAAGCTCTAATATAAATGAAACAAGGAAGAAGAGAATATGACTAAGTATTGAAAATAGGAACCCTTGTCTTGGAAGGCTCTTGCCCTGGATATGCGCATGGCTAACCCCCTTCCTGTTTGTACTCATGTGGCATTTCTCAGTGAGGCTCACCCCATTTAAAATGGAAAGTCCTGCACTCTCCGTTGCCTTTTCCCTACTCTTTTTGCTTTATTTTTTCTGTAGCATTTATCATTATATGATATGTTTTACTTACTTATTATATTTATTGTTTATGATCTTTCACCCTCTAATGAGAAGGTAAGCTCCATAACACAGGGCTTGTATTGTCTCTTTTGTTTGTTCGTTGACAGACACCTAGAACAATGCCTGCATAGAAGGGGGAACTCAGTGATATTTGTTACTGAAAAAGAGAATTCCGTGAAAAATTGTAAATATGCAACATGCAAGTAAATACGAAAATTTGGATAAAAATCAAATTCCTAGAAAAACATAATTCTCCCAAAATGGGCTCAAGAGGAGAGAGAAAGCCTGAATAATCAAAAACCATGAAATGAATTGAATCAGTGTTTAAAAATTTTCCAAAGAAAGTAGCTTGCCCATATAATTTTATAGGTAAATTCTACCATTCCAGTTGTACACAGATTTTTCCAGGTAATTAAAAAAAAATAGGGACTGCTTACCAACTCCGTTTACAAAGCTAACGAGACCTTAATATCACAACCAGACAAGAATAATATAAAAGAAACAAATTACATGGTAATCATGCTCGTGAACGTATTTGCAGAAATCTTGAGATACTGACAAGTCAACTATTGCAGCACATAAAGAGCAGACAGAACTTCTCTGGGGCTAGATGCCAGGATAGCGGTTACTGTGGGCTAGCGTAGTTGTGACTGGAAGCATTCGAAGGGGGCTTTTGGGATGCTGGTCACGTTCTGTTTCTTGATATGGGCCCTGATTACATTAGAATGTTTCCTTTGTGAAGCTTTATTCAGTCAAACACATACGATCATCTGTGGACAGTTCTGTGCAGATATTTCAATCATAAGTTTAGTTAAAAGTGTCAGTGTAACATAACATGAGCAACATGGATTTATCCCAGGAATGCAAGGGTGCATGCAGCATTTGAAAATCTACAAATATCATTCACCACATTATATATTAAAGAGAAAAACCATACGATCTTGGTAGTTGGAAGAGTTTGATAAAACTCAACGTCATTTCATGATAAGAATCTTTGCAAACAGCAAACAGAAAGGTGCATCCTAAGTGGACAATACGGCAGAGACAGAGTTGAGCAAATATTTCACATGCTCCCCTGCATTTCCAGTTTCCTGTGCAGTTAGATTGGGGCCAAGTACCTCGTTTTGTCCAGTAGACTGTGCGTGGAAGTGACATGTGTCACTTTTAGGTGAAGGCAGTTGAGCCGATATTCCTCCTCCATCGCTCTCTTCTCTCGCTCCAGTGACCTTGGAGGCTGCGTATTGCAGATGGCATAGATTAAAGGTGGAGTAAGGATGCTTCACTCTCACCAGACTTTGCATAAGCAAGAAATAACCCTTATAGTGTTAAGCCTCTAAGATTTCCAAGTGTTTGTGTAACCACAGCATAGCCTACCTTATTCTGACTGATATAAAGGACATCTCTCGAGAAACTACAGCAACTCTCATACTCAGGGGTGAGAAATTAGAAGCACTCTCTTTAAAATCAGGCATAAGAACAAAGATGGCTGCTGTTTCTACGTCTGGTCCACGTGGGGATCCTACCTAGTGCAGAAAAACAAGTAAGGATTGGAGTGGAAGAAATAAAACCGTTCTTATTTGGAGATGAGATTATTTTCTACCTAGTAAATCCTATGTGTAAGTATACAAGTTGCTCCTAAGAGGTCTGTATCAGTTATATTACTAGGTACTAGCCACAAGAGATTAGACAAGTTAATTTTTAAAAAGGTACCATGCACAGTTTCAGCAAAAGATACATGGTACCTAGGTATACGTTGAGAAAAGAAGTGAAAGACTTACGGAGCAAATTATAATAGTTTATTGAAAGACTAAAGAAGGCCTAAATAGTTGCAGAAAGATACGTTGTCCATGAATAGACGCAACATAATGATGTCGTTTCTCCCCAGTTGGATCTCACAAGTCAATGAAATTCTAGTCAAGATGCCAACAGGACTTTTAAGGAGTCTGTGAAGCTGATGCTTAAGGATGTGTGAAGAGTAAAAGGCCAAGAATGGCCAAGACTCTCTTGAAGTAGGATAGTGAGGTGCAGGCTTTGACCTAGCAGATACCGAGATTTACTGTGAAGTTTTAGTAAGATAGGATGGGGGTTTTTTTGTGGGGGGAGGGGGAGACAAATTATCAAATAGAAATAGACACATACATACATTGCAGTTGGACCTGTGAGAGGTGATTTCATATTAGTGTTACAAGGACGGTCATTTCAATAAATGGTGCCGGGAAAATTTTTATTTAATGTGGGGGAAAAAAGGTGTTTGGACTTAACCAGGTTTTTGTAGTAAGGCTCTGATTGTATATATAGAAAATACGCTCTAATTTGTTTTTGGAAGTGAGCCTAAGGAAATGACCACTTAGGAGCACTGCTCCCACCAAATATAGGAGACAGAGTGTTTCTATCCTAATATATGAAGTGCTCTTAAAAGTTAATCAGAGAAAAGATGAACCTTTATTATTTTGCTTTCCTGACTGATTTTGATCGATGCTTGAGAACTGGCCCTCAGCCAGCAGCTATGACACAGGGTGGATTTATAAAAGGTAAAAGCCTTATTTGTCTTTTGTACTTAAAGCATGTCCCAGGTGGATGTGGATTCAGGAATCGAAAATATGGAGGTTGATGAAAACGATCGGAGAGAAAAAAGGAGCGTCAGCGATAAGGTTGGTAAGAGATGAAACCCTCGCTTCTGTTTTTAGTACAGGTAATATAAATAAACACCCCTTCCTTTCTTATGTCTATGGAGTCTGTTAGAGCAGGCCACCCCAAGTCAGCAAATCCTCTCTTTTTTTCTTCTGAGGAGAAACGCACAGCCTAGATTGCCCTAATGGAAGGGTAGCTCACTTTTTTTAGTCTGGTCAAATCCCTCCATTCCTTTGTGTTTCAGATCTATAGTTTTACCAGTAAATGTAGTTTGTGATGAGAATGCATTTAGAGGTAGTTTGGACTTTTTCTGTTGATCTTTTTTGCTTAAGCAAGTAGGTCATCACATTTTTGGTAGCATTCTGAGGAAAATGGTTGTGAAATCCAATAGCACTTAGAAGCCGAGGTCTTTATATTTTGTTATCATCTGAGCTTAGTTCCCTATGTTTAGCAAAAGAGATGTTTTCTTGGGGCCCCTGGGTGGCTCAGTCGGTTGGGCATCCAACTTTGGCTCGGGTCATGATCTCATGGTTCATGAGTTTGAGCCCCGTGTCGGGCTCGGTGCTGACAGCTCAGAGCCTGGAGCCTGCTTCCGATTCTGTGTCTCCCTCTCTCTCTGCCCCTCCCCTGCGTGCGCTCTCTCTCTCTCTCTCTCTCTCTCTCTCTCTCTCTCTCTCTCAAAAATAAATAAATAAAATGTTTAAAGAAAGTGTTTTCTTTGGGGGGTGTCATGGTGTAGAACTGGTGGAGATAATTGCATCTCTTTCTGTGCAGCAAATTATGAGTGTTGAGCAACCCGTTTTGGTGATTCTGTTGGACTGTGGCCTTCTAGTGGCATGATGCTTTGTTTTGCAGAGTTCTTTTTTGCTGATGGAGCTCTTTTATATATATATGATATTTTATCTGTGATGGAGACTAGTGGGTAACATTAAATTCTGGAGAATTTTTTCGATGAAAACGGGTTATGTGGGTAGAATGTTTACCTGGTCCTTTGGAGCTCAGAAAAGGAAAGAGATAAGATGTAGGTATATCCTTTATTCATTTACTCCCTTGGTGATTACTGGTAATTCTGCTCTTTTGTCCCCCCACGCCCACCCCCACAGCTTCTATTGTAAACTCGTGAAATCGCCATGTCACAACTTTGCAGTCATAGTAACCAGCTTCTTGTTGCCCAAGTCAGTCGGCGCACAGTTGCATGCATTTCTAAAATCCCCTCATTCATAAATGAATTACTTGAAATTAACCCCCCAATCTTCTTCCCCACAAGGAGCCTTCATCAGGTTCTGAAGTGTCCGAAGAACAGGCCTTACAGCTGGTCTGTAAGATCTTTCGTGTCTCCTGGAAGGACCGGGACAGAGACGTCATCTTCCTTTCTTCTCTTTCTGCACAATTTAAGCAGAACCCAAAAGAAGGTAGGAATCTAGCTCAGCTGTTAAGAGAAAATAAGAATGTAAGATCCTTGGCCTTGGCCATTACCCACATTCACTTTCTCTTGCTTTGGGGTTGTAGTTTTGGCCATCAGAGGTGCTGTTGTTTGGCCACTTTCCGCTGATCTTCCTGATACATTGGTTTTGTACTTTGATGATCTCTCTAGAAGAAAACCGTACAAATATGCTAATGGTCTCCATTGTTTCCGAACTGAAGTTATTAATGTCTCTAATGAAGTAGGAGTATACTGGGTGGTCTCCAGGGATCCCGAGAGCTGCTCTGTATGACCTCTACCTGCTTTAAGTGCCTACCAACTCCTGTGTAGACAGTGGAGTACATTAACTTGATTGAATTGCTTCAGAAGATAGAACATATTGATATTTTGCTGTTTCCAGGATTCTATTTTAAGAGGCTACCCTAAACCGCACTCGTATAACAAATTAATAAAGCTTTTAGCAAGACACCAGCATTAAAGGGCACTGTCACTCTTCTTTACAGCAGTCATTTGGAATGCAGAAGAGAGAGGGGTGGTGTGGTAGTGTGCCTTTGCCTGTCACTAGAATATAACCTCCCCGGTGGCAGGGATTTTTGTCTGTTTTGCTCACTGATATAGTGCTAGTGCCTTCTACAGAAGGCTCTTAATAATTCCTCAGTAGATATACTTTAAACGAGTGCACAGAAGATCATCTTTCCCTTTTCTGTGCTGCCCATCTTCCATGGCGAGAAAAGTCCCCTGTGTTCCTGGCAGACACGTAGTTTACTTCTGATTTTACTGGGATCTTCTTATTAACGGGTCATAGACACGCTTAGCACCTGCATGTTTCTATCCCTGCCACTTGTTATTCTTACTGGAAACCTTAAGATTCTTAAATCTGTCTTGTGCATATGTGAGTGATAATTTTTAATAACCAAATCAGACAAGATTTACGTCGGTTACAACTTTTATCTATTTAGTGATATATAAAATGTATTTAAAGACTTACAGTAAGGCATTGGGGAGCTGCAAAGAATTAAGGAGAAAGTTAGAAAATAGAATTTTCTCCGGAAAGCCAGATGGTGACTAAATGTTAGACCCTTCATAAAATATTTTGAACCTCGCATTTGATAGTTTTACTGTACATAAAACGTACGTAGGTGAAGAAATACGAACCCAGCTTTGTTTCCGGTATATGATAAATAGACACCTGTATTTGGGAGTGGCTTCTTTTTACAGTTAAATGTATGTCAACAGCGATTCTCATTGGCTACACTCCAGTTTTCTTTCTTTTTTTAAATAAGTTTTGTATTTTGGAATAATTTTAGATTTACAGAAAAGTTTTAGACACCGTGCAGGGAGTTCCCGTATATCCTTCACCTAGGTTTCCCCTAACGTTAACATCTTATGTAACCACAATGTATTTGTCAGGACTAAGATCTTACTATTACTTCCACTCCAGACTTCATTTGGATTTCACCGGGTTTTCTACTAACGTCCTTGTACTGCTCCAGAATCCAATCCGGTTGCCGCGCTGAACCTCTGGTTTAATGTGGGTTATTCAAGGACTGCCTATGTATATGAGGAACCATGTGTAACCTCTTCTTTCTTCTGCCTTTCCAACAGTGTTCTCCGATTTTAAGGACTTGATTGGCCAGATTTTAATGGAAGTGCTAATGATGTCTACCCAGACTAGAGATGAAAATCCATTTGCCAGTCTGACGGCCACATCGCAGCCAATTGCGGCGGCTCGGTCCCCGGACAGAAATCTCCTGCTAACTACCGGCTCCAACCCAGGAGCGAGCCCCATGTTCTGCGGTGTGGGCTCCTTCGGTGCCAGCTCGTTGTCTAGGTCAGTGTGGTTCCTTTCGCACATCTACTTGGTAGTAAAACAGCCACAAAGTATGTAAGACAAGGGACTCTTCCCTCATGGGCCTTTGTCATGCAGACTATGGCATGTATTGTATGTGGGTGGATGCATTTAGCCATTGCAGGAGGTGTGGTCTTTTCCGCTGGTCTGTTTGGCTTCCCATGGTTAGGCTCTTGGTAAATTTTGGAAACAAATGGCTGTATATATCGTACATTAATCCTTGGGAAGAGAGCTTTACCATGTTGTAAATGTAGCCTCTAGATCCGTACAGCAGTTCGATTCTAATGATTTAGATGAGCCTGAAAGACGCGTACACTTGGCGTGTAATCACACTATTCTTTCAGAGCTTGAGATTTTCCTTTGCAGCTGTTTACCTCAAGTTTGTCTTCCGTTTTCTCTCCTTTCTCCTCTTTCTCAACTGCTCTAGCCTCTATGAAACGAGCCCCGCTCCCAGTACGAGTTTCTGGAGCTCGGTGCCGGCGCCGAGCCCGTCCGTTGCCTCGTCCCCTTGCCGTGCAGCCAGCCAGCCGGCTGCGCCTTCCGTTACCCTCAGTCCCCACGGGGCGGCTTCGGGGGCCGCCGCGGGGAGCCAGCCCTCCTCTCCACGGTATCGCCCCTACACGGTCGCCCACCCGTGGGGGCCTTCCGCTTCTGCCCCTCGGCCCCCAGGCATCTCCACTCTGTCCAGCTCGCCCGGCCGCCCTGCCCTCGCTAGTAGCCCTCAAGCAGTGCCTGCCAGCTCTCCCAGCCAGAGACCCTCCAGCCTGGGCCCACCTTTACTGGCCGCCTCGCCCAGTGCCGCGAGCAGACGCCCCTCATCCCTAAGGACCTCTCCTAGGTATTTATTTATTCAGCAGGAGAGCTGGGTGCGTGTTTGCAGTGCAGGGAGAGGCGATTAACTCGGTTTGAAAGAACTGGCGTGTGACACTGACCTCAGTTGCGTGTGTTTTTCCGTTTTGGGGTCATTAACCCGTGCGTCTAACTAGTTCGGTAGGCTCGCGCCCGGACTCCTCGCTTCTGCCAGGCTTTGCTAACTGTAGAAAGTGTGGGTGCTCCGTTGTGTGTCCCTTTCTTCTTGCCCCTCGCTCTTCCTCCTGACCATACCAAAAAAGAAAAAAAAAAACCAACAAGAAGTCGCTTCACTTTCTGAAACCTAGCTCACCTGTCAGTCCTCATCACAAATGAATTCCAGAGGCTGGGGGCAGTTTGTAGGCGAGAGCTGGGGCTCGTCGGAGCCTCTCTCAGCTCTCTGTACTTGTACTGTTGCCAATCATAGTTGAAACGCAGTCAGCCCGGGGGGTGGTGGGAGCAAGTCTGGGCTGGTGCCCCTCACCCCCGATCACTGCGGCTGGGCCGGTGTTTGTGCCTTGACGCTCTGATTCGAGCCTCTCAGAAAGAAGCGGCGTCAGCATTCCGCTAACCGGTGTCCCCCGCCCCCTCGCGGACGCACCTGTGCATTTATGTGATGGGGGTGAATGGTGTTCCTGCATGTCAGCAGGCAGAACTGTTAGCGTAACATTTAATTTAAAAGGGACAGGAGTTGCAAAAGCTTTCCATCTCTTGTTTTGTCTTTGTTCCCTCATGACCTTTTTTGCTTTTGTTGTGGTAGCATGCACGACAATCCTTTCTCCTTCCTCTTCCTCGCGCTTTCTGGCGACAGTAGTGATGACGATGAAGAAGATGATGATGATGGTGATGATGGTGATGATGAAGGTGGTGGTGGTGGTGATGAGTTTTCTTGTGTCCAGTTTGGGTCCAGGTATCAGAGGAATGGAGTCTCACCCCTGCATGTGCCTAGGTGCTTAGGAACTAACTTTTGCGAGCCCTCATTAGGGGTGTGCTTTGAGTCTAGACAGGATAGGGTCAGATGAGACAGTCGGGAGAGTTAAGACTGGGAAACCTGCATGGACCGAGGTGGTAGGACCTTATCATGGGGTAAAGTGGCACATTAGGAACACCCTCATCATTGTTGCCCGGTAAGTTTAGAGGAAAACTTACACGTAATCATTGGTCAGAAATACAAGCAGCAGATTAAAGATCGGTTGTTGAGTTCACCCACCCTGAGATCAGAAACGAGGGGCCCTTCATCTACCTATCGCGAGTGTTCTTGTGAGCTGCCGGATATGAGCAACATGTATTCCGTGAGGCATGTTTTCTTACATACAGTTGCATGGATTGCTGCTACTTACGAATGGCAGAGGGGCCGGGATGGCGTTTGTGTGTGTGCGTGTGTGTTTCCCCCCACCTTTTCCACCCCCACTCTGTCTGACGGTCAGTCTGTCGAAGAGCATGTTGGGCCACACTGTCTGTTATAACCGTGAATCTGGTTTCACTTTTAGCCTGCAACTTCACCAATCACCACCTTGGCCTCAGCGAAGCTAGACCCTTGTTTAGACAGCCTTTGGAATGGCAGCAGAGGCTAAAACACAGTTCACGATGCTGCTGACTGTTCGTTCCCCCCTGAAAACCTGAAAACCCCCCTGAAAACCCTGAAAACACTGTTTGGGGTTCTAGGTGACTTTGGGCAAGAAAATATAATAGCACCTTCTTTCTGAACCTCTGACTCATTGTCTTACAATTTTGCTCTGAAATCGAAGTTTCCACTGGACCGACTTGGTATTTGTGCCCAGCACTGTTCAAAAATAACTCCAGGCTATAAATAGAGACAGCAGTAGGAGTTAGGTACACTTCATTAAATTTGACAGTGTTCAGAAGAATCATTAGAGAGAGTATATAAAGAGAGAAAGGAGTGTGGGTGCAAGGTTGAATATTGATTCAGGAGGGTTGATATTTGTATTAGGTTGAACATTATATTACTGTTTTCTCAAGTAAATTTCCCAAAGGTAGAAGTGTCTTTTTCATGTAGATAAAATCCTACTTCCCGATTACAGTAATGCAGCAGGCATCCTTTTTTTTTTCTTTAATGTTTATTCATCCATTTTTGAGAGAGAGAGAGAGAGAGACAGAGAGCACGAGTGGGGGAGGGACAGAGAGAGAGAGAGAGGAAGGCACAGAATCCGAAGCAGGCTCCAGGCTCTGAGCTGTCAGCACAGAGCCCGACACAGGGCTCGAACTCACAAACCGTAAGATCATGACCTGAGCCAAAGTTGGATGCTTAACCGTGTTGAGCCCCCGAGCCCCCGAGCAGGCATCCTTTTTAGGAGTCAGTTTCCATACATGATAAAAGTGCTTTGTTACCTGTCTTACTGTAAATTGTAGGAGAAATGCTGTCTCTCCCTGGCCTGTTTAATTCCAGCGTGCTCTCACAAAGATTTCAGATTGTGTGCTGCTTTCACTAGCGCTGCACTCCCAGCATCCTGACCTTGTCTCTGATCTAGATTCTGTGGCCACAAGGAGAGAGAACGGACCGTGTAATAATAGCTCCAAATACTTACTGAGCCTCGTGTGCCAGACCCTGAGCCAGCACACTGCTCACATTATCCCTTTATCCTCACAACGGCCCTCCCAATTACCGTAAGGAACGTGGGGACAGGGAGGTCAGTCACATAACTGGTACGTGGCAGGGCCCGAGTCCAGAACTCACCTGCCTCACCCGTGCTCGCAACAGGACCTGTGTCGTTCTTGCTCCTCATACTAGTTATTTCGCTGCCCAGTGTTTATGCTTCTACTCTGTTCCTTGGCAAGGAAGCACCAACATTTTACTCGGTAATTACAAAATTCCATTCAGTTGGCAGGTCCTTTGCTGGCTGTTAAAACAGAATCTGATCTCTCCAGATTTTGGCAACTTCGAGTTTTTGAATAGATCTCAAACAGAATGTGAAAGGATGGGTAAAAAAAAAAAAAATGGTAACTGATTAAAGCACACGGAGAGGAACTCGAGAATGCTTGTGGGATCAGAACCGAGAAGAGGTCATAAAAAACCTTGTTAGTTTGAGTGAGCAGGAAATAAATAGTTATTTTCTTTCTCCCCCTTTCTAATTGATCTTCCCAGAATTTTGTTTACTGTGAAGTAAGCAATTTCAACACCTACTCCTTGCCCAGTGATGTTAACGTCGTAGAGGAAAAAATCAACAGGGGCCGCATCTGTCTCCCCTTCTGCTTGCCCGGTGCAGTTGATGCTGGAGTTGACGCGTTAAGAATGTTTTTGGAAATAGTTGGGAATACATTCGTATGCTAATTATCTATAGTGGTGATGAAAAGGACTAATTTAAGAACGGTGAAACATTCCTGGGGCGCCTGAATGGCTCAGTTGGCCAAGTGTCTCACTTTGGTTCAAGCTCCGCATCGAGCTCTCTGGTGTCAGCGCGGAGCCTGCTTGGGATAGTCTTGTCCCCCTCTTTCTGCGTCCACCCCCCCCCCCCAAGAGCACAGGCACGCTCTTTCTCAAAATTAAACATTTTTAAAAATTTGAAAGAAAGAAAGGTAAAACACTCCTTCCGTGATGTTCTATAGCCCTCTGT
Source organism: Leopardus geoffroyi (assembly GCF_018350155.1). NCBI lineage: Eukaryota > Metazoa > Chordata > Mammalia > Carnivora > Felidae > Leopardus > Leopardus geoffroyi. The sequence continues at coordinate 7,219,093 of NC_059328.1, forward strand.
GAAGAGAGCTATAGGAATTAGGATCTGCTTGTTGTCGGAGCGGACACGGGGAGCGAGAGCATCTTGTATAAGGAGAACACAGTGGTTCCTCTGAGAATTTTTCCAATTGTATCCTAGGAAATTGATGATGGGAAAGAAATCTGTTTTTAACTGCTTAGATGTTTCAGCGAAGGAGAGAACATTTTGACAGTCGTGAACCTGTGTGAATAGAGAAAGGGAAAATCAGCAAGTAGTGAAAAATGTTGACATTTACATCACCACTTGGCAATGAAACTTGGAAATAGTTCCACCATGTGTGTGTCCAAACCCTCCGGTAATGTCCCTTGTCGTGCAGAGTAAAACCCAAAGCCTCGCCCTGGTGCACGAGACCCTTCGTCTCATGTACACCCACGTGCGCACACACGTGTGCATTCCTCCTTTCTTTTTTTTTTAACCTTCATTCATTTTTGAGATAGAGAGAGACAGAGCATGAATGGGGGAAGGTCAGAGAGAGAGGGAGACACAGAATCTGAAACAGGCTCCAGGCTCTGAGCTGTCAGCACAGAGCCCGACGCGGGGCTCGAACTCACGGACCGCGAGATCATGACCTGAGCCGAAGTCGGACGCCCAACCGACTGAGCCACCCAGGCGCCCCTGCAATCCTCCTTTCTAACCTCTCGTGCCTCCGCTTGCCTCCGCCCTCTGCTGCTCACGACCCTGTTCTTGACCTCACTTGGCATATTCCCCGCTGCCTTAGGCCTTCACGCTTACTTCCTCTCTTTGGATGGCCTGCCCCAAGAGGGCTGCGTGGCTTGCTCCCCGCTGACTCCCTCGGGTCTCCGTGTACATGCTGTCTTATCAGAGGGTCATATCACACAGCGTATAAAATGCACGTGCGCGCTTCCTGCCCGTCTCTGTCACCATGCTCTGCTTTTATTTTTCTTCGTGGCGTCTCTATGTTGTTTTGGACTGTTCCCCTCTAGAACCTAATCACCACACAAGCAGGATCTTGATCTGTTCAAGTTAGTGTGCTGCCCCCAGAGCCTACGACAGTGCCTGCCATACAGAAGGGACACCGTGAACATTCGTTCGATGAATTGACATTGCTCGAACCTGTACAGCTCTGACTTTGCCTTGCAGTGCGAAAACACAAAACACTAAAGTCTGCATTCCAAAAAATGAGTAAATAGGAGGGTGCATTATAGAAAAAATGAAACTGCCGTGGAATCCTTTTAAGGAACACTTTTCTTGGTGCATTTCAAATGGGATTCGATTTGCACAGGTCTAATGCATGCGTGACTCCCCAGGAAGATGTTCGTTGGCTTTTCAGAAGCATTCAGCTGTATTTCTATTATGCAGAGTAATTACATTTAATTGGACTGTTGATGTAGTTATCAGAAAATGGCTCGTAAATCCTCCCAGAGGGCAGTGTAACTTTGTAGATAACTTGTAGGACTTAAATATGACATATTTCCAGCGTGGTATTCCACGTGTCGCAGTTGTAAAAGCATCACGAATTCTGGGATGATTTTTTTTTAGGGAAAAAAGTGAAATGTCATTTGAAAACTTTAAAGATGTTTACTGGTAGCCTGAACGTACGCACATAAACACGACACCACTTTCTCCCTCAGTGTCGTGTTCAAAATGTGAGTACGGCGCTTTCACTTGGAGCCTGAGGAGCCTTGTCAGTTTTGCTCGTTGAGACCTCTGTGTAGCATAGTTGGGACTGGCTGCCTTTCCTGCTAGGGTCGTGGTTTACTTTAGGATTGATTCTAAAATTTGTGATATATGGACAAGTACTGGAGTTTTCTCTACAGTTCCAGTTCGGTTAAATTTTGTTTCACTTTTTGGTCTTCCTCTCTTCTTAAAAAGTCAACTGAAGTGTCACTTGGGGTCTGACCGACGATCACCAAAACGTAGCCACCGCTTTTAGCTTTGAACATTCTCTCATGTATTCTGAGCGCCTTTGTTCGCATTGCCTGGCATAAGACCAGCGATCTTCTACATACACTGTTGCTTTTCATGATCTTAGCGAGATCATCGTGGAGATACCTCAGCTGGCTTTGAGGTGTTCACATTTAAGTTAAAATTAAATGGCAAGCGTTGGCTAACAATGGAACCCACAGCACCCAGTGTCAGTGCATGACTCCATGTGAACTGGGTCACACTGACCCCTTGCAACTGGCAAGAACCTGTCGACATCAAATAGGAGGTGCTTTTCTTTTCTTTTCTTTTTTTTTTTAATTTTTTTTTTTTTTAACGTTTATTTATTTTTGAGACAGAGAGAGACAGAGCATGAATGGGGGAGGGGCAGAGAGAGAGGGAGACACAGAATCGGAAGCAGGCTCCAGGCTCTGAGCCATCAGCCCAGAGCCCGACGTGGGGCTCGAACTCACGGACCGCGAGATCGCGAGATCGTGACCTGAGCTGAAGTCGGACGTTTAACCGACTGAGCCACCCAGGCGCCCCTAGGAGGTGCTTTTCATTTCAGAAATGTAAAAACGTGAAAAATGTGGGTCTCGTTACCAAGGAAATTGTATAGTTGAACTTTCTCGTTTTAAACAGGAGGATGGTCTGTTTTCATTCTCTTCCACAAGAGCCACTCAAAGGAAGATTAGCCTTAGTTGTGTGTAGGTAAAGCCTGTGCTGGTAAAGTTCATCTTTGGAAGCACAGGGAATAATCTAGTCACTGAGTCACCAACATCAGACAGAAGAAGAAAGAATTGCAGTTAGTTTGAAACTAAAATGGTGCAGTAACGGAAATAGCTCTCGGGGCGCCTGGGGGGCTCAGTCGGTTAAGCGTCTGACTTCGGCTCAGGTCATGATCTCACGGCTTGTGAGTTCAAGCCTCGTATCGGGCTCTGTGCCGACAGCTCAGAGCCTGGAGCCTGCTTCAGATTCTGTGTTTCCTTCTCCCTCTGTCCCTCCCCTGCTCACACTCTGTGTCTCTCTCGCTCTCAGAAATAAACATTAAAAATACATCTATAAAAAAAGAAAATAGCTCTTTTTCTCCTTTCTACTTCTGGGGATTCATCTCTTATATTTATATTATATTTGTGGGTGGGTTTTTCTGTTTTGTTCTTATGGTCGCTTTTTTTTCTTTTTTTTTTTTCTCCCATTGCTTTCTATTTCCTTCCGTTCTGTCAGACTTGTAGAGTAGGTTGTAGGAATTCAGATTTGTAGACTCTGGGCTGAAAGCCTTGGATTTAAAACTGGCATTGTTTTCATCTTTTTAATGTTAATATACTTTCATTCCAAGGTCAGTTATGTATCCACTTGACCCTTCAGCAACAGGGTTTGTTTGACCCACGTATGTGTGGATTTTTTTGGTAAATACAGTATGGTATGCCTCAAATGTATTTTCCCTATGATTTTCTTAATGTTTTCTTTTCTCTAGCTTGAGAGTAATACTTAAGAATATGCTGTAAGGATACAGTATATAATACACATACAAAATGACATGTTAATCGACTGCTTGGTTGTTGGTAAGACTTCTGGTCAATAGTAGGCTGTTAGCAAAGTTTTGGGGGCGTCAAAAGTTAAATGCATGGAAGTGGCATCCCTAATCCCTGTGTTGTTCAAGGATCAACTGGATTTTTCTGAAATTCTAAGGTCAATTACATATATATTCCCAAATTAGTTATGTATATATATGCACCTGTCTGCATAGCGTATTGTTTATATCTCAACCCCTGTTGGTCCTGTGGGTTTCTAGCCTTTAATTGTCTGCCCCAGTTGAAGGAGTCTGGGTCTCCAGTTTGCGATCTTTTTCCCATCCTTTATCATCTTTCCTATATAATTTTGGGGGCTAAGTTTATCTTTTCTCATTTTCTTTTCACCTCCAAATTTCTGCCCTCTCCCTGTGCCGTGATTACTCTCCGTGTGCCTTTTGTGGGGATCAAATAAATCTGAGTTAAACATCAGATTTGGTATGTGACTTGCTGATGGACGATCTGTTCTTTAGTTTCCTCACACCCGACCCCTGAGACAGTGTTTGGCGTTGGTCTCAGAGAATAGTTAACGACCAATCATAACCGTGCTTCGTGTTGTATCCTGCTTCTGATTTACAAAACGCTTCCACTTGCTCTCACTTCAAGCCTCGCTGCTGATGGGACGGGGTTGGTTCTAGGCTCGGGCAATCAGGGAGCAGTACGGCTGGGATCCAACCCAAGTTTGGATACTCCTAGTGCAGGATTTTTGTTTCGTTTGTTTTTTACTGTACTCCCTTGCCTCTGTCGCTGAAAGTTTTGGAAGTCTTTGTGTTCATAACAAATACTTTTATGTTTCCTTCTCTAACTGGACAGATTTCCTTTTCTGGTTCTATTGCCAAATGGTGGGTGAAGGCCTTTGAGATTTATGGCAGAAGTCACGAGGAGTATTCTGTTAGTCTTTGTCACTTCACTCCCGAAGCGTTTGATCACAGCAGTAGCATAGTCTGGTTTCCACTTACCAGTGTGCCCGAGTGGAGCCGGCCAGCTTGGTTTTAGTACACGTGATATCCCTTCAGATGCCTGGCACACGGTGGCAGTTCTTAGCCCTCCTGGCTTCGTAAGCTGCCGTTCCCAAAATGATAAGAAGTCGGATTTCTGATCCAACTCTCTTCTTAGGTCAGTAAAATGTTTACTAAGAGTTACTGTTGTTGGCCTTGGAGCAGGTGAAATCAGAGGGCAGCTCCAGGCTTGGCTGCATGGGTGTCTGTGTTTTGTCCTGGGTGCAGGGATCCTAACAGGCTTTCGGCTACAGAAATGCAGACTCTAGCAAAAATAATCGATTCCGAGAAGAGATAAGAATCATCGATTTTCTTTTCTCTTCTCCAAAGTTTGGGAGCCTCTGGTGGGACAGGTACTTGGGATTCCTACAGTGACCATTTCACCATCGAGACCTGCAAGGAGACAGACATGCTGAACTACCTCATCGAGTGTTTTGACCGAGTTGGAATAGAGGAAAAAAAAGCACCAAAGGTAATATGAAATAGATGCATTTGAAAAACCCACAAAAACCTCGTTATTTTTTGATAAATAATCATCCCTCCCGCCCTTCCAAGGAACATTCATTCATTCGGTCAGGAAAATGGTTCTCAAGCATGCACTATGCTCCAGGCACCGGACCAGGAGCTCGAGGTATATTAGGGAACAGAACAGACAGAGATCCCTACCCTCAGGGAACTCACATTCTAGTGGAAGGAAGAAGTGATGGGGGCAAGTGCCATTGCCACCAGCGACTTATAATAATTCCAATAATTACAATTTCCCCGATAATTTCCGAGAGCCTGTCGCAAGTGTAATAATCACCCGCATTTATGGAGCGCCAACACTGTGCGAGGTTGGGTGTTGTTTTTATTGTCTCGGTAAGCACACGAACCTCAGGGACATTAATTGTCCATAATCACATAAAAATTACAAAATTGGCTTTAAACTCTGGAAGCTATACTTTCTCTGCTGTTTCGTGCAGACTCTATTATTATTTCCTTCCCAGTTCACTGTCTGCTTCTAGTTTTCCAAACTAGTCCTCTTGTCCACCTGTTAGTTATGCTTGTGAAGGGCTTCCCCGGGCTTTGTTGCTCGTCACCATAGCAAAAGCAGAGAGCATGCCCACATCTGTGCGGTCCCCCATTGGTCACCCCGCACTTCTGCTCTTTCTTCTCTGACCGTAGATTTCAGCGGAGGCAGCACACTTGGAGGATAGGGTTACTCTGGTTCGTTCATTGTGAGTAAAGCAAGAGAAAAACATGCCGTTTCCCGGAGATCGATCTCCTCTGACTCTTGTCAATTTTCAGCAGTACAGCATTCTTTTGTTTGTTTGTGCAGCCCTGACCTGCGCCTTTCGTTTCAGATGTGCAGCCAGCCAGCGGTCAGCCAGCTTCTGAGCAACATCCGCTCACAGTGCATATCCCACACCGCGCTGGTTCTACAAGGTTCCCTGACACAGCCAAGGTGGGCAGAACCGTACTTGTTCCTGTTAACAGGGAGAGGACCCTGTGCATCAGCGGACGTCAGGCTGCCCAGCCACCTTGCGCCACCTTGGATAGTGCGCCCTCTCACCTGTAAAACAAAAGTGGTGACTTTGTTGAGGTCGCTTTGACTAGGTGACCGCTGAGGTCCCTTCCCTTCTCTGAAACAGTGTGAAAAGAAAACAAGCCACTCTCTGTCTGCTTTCTTTATGGACCATTGTTGAAATATGTCAACGTCAAGGCAGGAAATGAGTATTTAGTTTAACAGCAGCTGCTTGAAATCAGGGGAGGTACTTGGAAAAGTGTGTAGGTCATCGCTTTCCGTATATCATGCAATCGCTTTCTGTTATTCAGTAATAAACAAAAATGGTAGAATAGTTAATTGGGGAATCACCAAAGTATGCTACATTATTCACTGATTGTTTCTGAGGGTCCCATAAAGGTTCAATATAGTTCAATAAAAGTATTTGCAGATTTCATGTATTTTCTGAAAAATATCTGAAGGAAACATGATGCAGAAATATCTAAGTTAAAAATGGCAAAGTTACAACATTTATTTGTTCTGGATGTTGTTCTGTTATTTTCTGTACCATAACGGTATGTTTTTGAAACTTGTCACAAAGAAGGAAAAGGAAGGGGGTGCCTGGTTGGCTTAGTCAGTGGAGCATACACTCTGGATCTCAGACTCGTGGGTTTGAGCCCCATGTTGGGTGTAGAGATAAATAAGTAAACTTCAAAAACAAAACAAACAAACAAACAAACAAAAAAGAAGGAGGAGGAAATGGTTAAACATGTACCAAAACATTAAAAAAAAAATTCTATTAAAATTAATAAGAGTTTTGAAAAAGTCCTCAGCTACTGCTGATCTTTTCTTTTCAACTGGATGAGACATAAACAAGTAAAAGGGATATATAAGGCTTCCTTTTTGGGGGTACTGCTTTATTTTTAAAGGGTCGAATGTAGGAAAAGATGGATTCTTTGAAACTTTCCATAGTCTCTCGTAAAAAAGACCAAAAAGGGATTATTAACAATAGGAAAGGTGATCTTTTGCCTAAAACCGTTACGTAGAGTATTTGGGAGATTCCAAGTTTGACTTTTGACCGGACACTTCCGCTGACGTGACAGCCCGTGTGCCGTGTTGTCACCCAGTGGGGAGCTGAGCCATCACAGTCCTTGTCTTTTTGTGGGTTGGCAGGTCCGTGCTCCAGCCGTCCTTCCTGGTGCCGTATATGCTGTGCCGGAATCTCCCGTATGGCTTCATGCAGGAGCTGGTGAGAACCACTCACCAGGATGAAGAAGTGTTCAAGCAGGTGAGGGTTTGTGAGTTCGTTACCGAAGCTTTTAGCCGAGGAGCTCCTGTGCTGATTTCTAAAGGCACCATGTATTGGAAACTTCTGTTTCTGACTGTGATCTGCATGCATTATTTGCTCAGAGAGCTCTACTTGAGCTTGCTTGCTTGCTTGCTTGCTTGCTTTCTTTCTTTCTTTAATGTTTTATTTATTTTTGAGAGAGATACTTGGCGTATGAGCAGGGAAGCCGGGCAGAGAGAGAGGGAGACACAGAATCTGAAGCATACTCCATGCTGTCAGCACAGAGCCTGACGCGGGGCTTGAACTTGTGAACCGCAGGATCGTGACCTGAGCTGAAGTCGGACGCTTTCTCTCTTGAGATGATTGGATTGACAGCTGCATTGTTCCAATCATTTGTCCACCTCAGGCAGTCAAGCATCGAGTGTTTTAAACAGTGCGTTAGTGCCATGGGAGGGAAGCACTAGCAGGCCCAGTCCCCGATTCCAAGGCTCTTTTAACACAAGAATACCGAGAGGTAGCATGAGACACAATGTGCGTTTGTCGGTTGAGTCATATTGGAAATTAGTTCTCTGAGTTTACAGAAAAAGAGCAGTAAGTCAGTGACTAAATTAGCTCCGTGGCAGTCTGCGCACCCATAGAATCTTCTGTCTTCTCACCGCTAAACTGGGAATGAGATCTCATGTCTTGCTAATGACTTCTCTCATTAAGTAGTCATACAGTTTTTATATCTCGCCGTGTGAAGTCAAGTGGAAATGCAGATAGGGGATATTTTGTAATAAAGCTATTTATTTAGCCTCAAAGGTCTCTTCACGGTGAAACTTTGGCATCGCTTTTGGTGGTTGTTTTCCGGCCTGTGTTGTGAACACTTTGCCACAGCAACTTTCACACAAGCCACATCCCTTGATGGAGGGATTTTTAAGACATTTTCTTACAGTAGACTGTGTGATCATGAAAGAGTAGCTGTCATTGATAGGATTCCTTGTCATCTATTTGAATACCTAGTATTATTTGTCCCTATTAATTTTAAGGCCTTTGAAATCTCAGGAATCGTGTTTTACCAGCTTCCCAAATATTAGTAAAGGATGAATCCGGGAGCCAAGCTCCCAGTTAGTATTGTGACTATGTCTGGAATTCCTCGAGTACTTTCCTTGGATGTGTCTAGAATTCCTCGAGTACTTTCCTTGGATGATGGTCTTGTTGACTTGCAGGAATACTTAACGCAACATAGTGAGCTTTCCTTCTCTAGAAAGGTAAGCGAACTCTGTTGAAAATAAATAGCTGTCTCGCGAGGTTCAAGCACACACTCTGGTGTGTGTGCGATGTGCACTAATTAGATTCCTTTTCCTCTTCTACGAGACCTCATTTGAGGAACCCAGAGTAGCTTTAGCTATATAAAACCAGCCCAGTGATCAAGGGCGTGGTGGTGGGGGATGGGGGGGCTCAGTCAGTTAAACGTCCGACTCTTGGTTTCGGCTCAAGTCATGGTCTCACGATTCATGAGTTCAAGCCCTGTGAGGGGCTCTATGCTGACCGTGCAGAGCCTGCTTGGGATTCTCTCTCTCCCTCTCTCTCTGCCCCGCCTCTGCACTCACACACACCCTCTCTCTCCCTCTCAAAATAAATAAATAAACTTTAAAAAACGTTTAATAAAAATAGAAAGGTATAGCATCAGCCCAGTGATCAGCTGACAGGGGTACTGTGCCTATTTTATTCTAAAGAAACTTACACAGAGTTAACGCAGTGGCCTCTTTTTTTTTTTTTTAATTGAGATGAAATTCCCATAACATAAAATTAACCAATTCAGTGGCATTTAGTACATTCACAGTGTTGTGCAACCACTATTGCTTTTTAATCACAGCATTCTGATGCCTTTTCTCCCACTCAATCTCGAACACTTCTTCTCTTACAAGTTACCTTGTATTTTTTCTAGAGAGAAATAAATGATGAGTGAGTGGACTTTGAATCACCAACAAACATATACCGCATAAACACCACACATATACCATACATAAAATCCATCAAAAAATAAAAATAAAAATACATAAGTCACAAATACCATAATGCTTGACTATTTGAAAAATATTATACCTAATAGTACCTTGTCTACCGTAAATTAAATCCTACCTGCAGAAAAGGATAACTCTACTAGAAGGATAAATATGATAGCATTCTGGGGGGAAAAGTTTGAGAGTTTTCTAGTGACCAGTTGTGAAATTTATTTTTGGTGATTTGGGAACTTCAGTTTTGTTTTTTTCTTGATTGTAATTTTGTCATTTCCCCGACCCCACACCTAAGCTTTACCTGTCCATGTTTAGCTAGCTTCCAACAGCACGTTACTTCTACCCTGATAGTTTGAGTTGCAGAAACTAGAACCATCTTTTCCAGAGCTGTCTTTTTATCTCAAGACACTCCACAGGCACTTTGTAATCCAGGGTACTTTTTTTTTTTTTTTTTTTTTTTTTTTTTTTTAATCCTGTGCTCCTTAAATGAAACTGTTTGATACAATGGGACGAAATTAGTAGGAGAGGGAATTTGTCAGATTTTCTAGTGGCTTTATAGAATACTCCCATTTCAGCTTGTTGGCATTTGGATTGTCAGCTGTTGTTTATACCATTTTCTACTTAATGTTATTAGTCTGGAATCCCAGCCAACTCCCTAAGTGTGTCAATCAGTGGGCGCATTGTGACATTTGAAGATGAGTTGTACTGAGCACATCTTACATGGTGATAATGGGCCCTGGCATTAGTGATAAACGTGTAAAAATAAACATAGGTGCCCTCCTTAAGCTCTGATCTCACGTTATTGTATTAATTATACCACACATGGAGGTAAGTCATTCTAACCAAGTTTTCTTTTATATTTTCAACATTTATCAACCGTCTTTTTACTCTGCATAAGTAAAGTTAATATCACGATAATAAGATCCATTACAGGTTTATTTTTCTTGTTCTCTTCAAAATAAATAGGGAGAGGTGAGAAGAATCAGATGGAGGTGGGAGAGCGGCAGCAAAGACTTTTTCAAAATACTGATAGAGCTGGGAAAATATTGGAACATTTAGTCTAGTTTCTGTACAGATTACAGGTGCTTGGTAATCAGAAACCTATTCATTGCTGAGATGTACAGAATTGAGTTGATAAGGTGAGGACCCCTTGGGGACTCCTAGAACAGGCTCGAAAATTGTGAGTTTCTGCTGAGTCCCTCCGAGTCCTGGCAGAGAATTAGGACTCACCGAATCCTGTTACTTCTGGAAAATTCAGCTGTATTACTTTATGGTTAGCCTCGTCGAAGGATAGAGCCACACGCCATGGCTAGATACTAGACCTCTTTATAAACAAAACAGGTTTTCCCTGGGGAAGGTGGAAATGCTTGGACATTCAGATTTGGCACTTTATTTAACATGCCTCCTGTTCTTACGTTTTCCTGAACTTACAGTTCTGATTTATTTTTTTTCTTACAGATCTTTATCCCCATTTTACAAGGCCTGGCTCTCGCTGCCAAAGAGTGCTCCCTCGATAGTGACTACTTTAAATACCCCCTCATGGTAAAACTTGGCTCTTTTTCTTTAAGCCATTCATTAGATGCTTTTCTTGCAGATTATTTTAACGCACACTTTTCTTTCAGGTCCGCGATTAACCTTGTTTTCACATTTAAAACATGAAAGCATTGCGTTGGCCTTGCGGTGTTTGCTGTGAAGAGAGTTTTAGCGCTGGGACGTGTTGCGCCCATCCGAACCCTAGACGGGAGTCGGGGACGCACCCTTAAAATGCACTTCCCCTTCTAGCGTAGCTTATGAAAATGACAATTCTGGGCGGTGTCCTTCTGATTCTCCTAACAGACATATAATAACTGCAACGAAATTTTGTTACTGAAAAAATTTAAAAAAGCTATTACAAATTCAAATAAGAAGGTAGAGCTATATACTAGGAAAACTAGTCCAACTTTATGTAGTGACTTTCTACGGAAAAGCCTCAGTAGTTTGCTTGTTTATCTTCCCTGTTCCCTTCAAGCTTCATGTGGGAGACAGATCTGCTCGTCTCTGTAAGGTACTTAAGAGCAAGCATTGAGTCATGGACAGAACTTTCCTCTAGATTCCCATCGAGGGCCTTGATTGTTGTGAAAACAGCTAGAACCAGGTAGAAAAAAAAGGCAGGGGCTGGGGAGGCTCTTCTCTGAATTTGCTTCTTGGAAATTCTTGGAGAAAACTACCCTGAAGTCTATTTTTCACTCTAGAAATGTGAAGGAAAAAGGATCAAAATACGAAACGAGCCAACTCTGAATAAACACAACCTTGTGTAAGCCAAGGCCCTGGTTACACTGATATTTTTACTGGAGTTGTTCCTTTTACTCATTCTTCCTACTGACTTAATTCCATTTTCCCGTTAACTCGGTACCCACCGAGGACCTATTCTGTGCCAGATACCGGGGCTGCTTAGACAAGTGCCCCTCTGCGAGTTGCTCCTGACCTACCGCAAAACTCAAGTCCACAGCAGCACAATCAGATCATCACAACCGTGATAAGTGCTAACACGGAGCGGTACACGAGGGGTGCAATTATCTCTTTTAATACATCGATTTTAGTATGTGTGCTTAATCAAAACTGAGCTAAAAGTCTTAAGTGCTGGGAAATCAGAAGGTGAAATGGGAATTCTTAGTTTTAAAAATAACTTTGAATGGCTACATGTCAAGGCTCTTTCCACTGCACATGCTATTCAAGTTTCTAATAAAATTCTGTTAATCCTTATGCACTTTCCTGTCTGTGCCAGATAAAGGGAAGTGAGATCATCTGATTGTTTGAGTTCAGTGATGAAATGAGTGCACATTAATTATCACTCTATTATGTAAATGTTCCTTCATGGAACTGTGGGCTTTTCTGTTGGGGACTGATGTGGCTTGATGTTTCGGTAAGGAGCTTTTAGTGTCAGATATCAACAAAACGTTCTTGGTCAAAAGACAAAGGCCTCCATTATGACAGACAATAGTTTGATTTTATACCATTAGTGCCGCTCGGATGGCCATGAGAGTGCGGTGCAAGGAAGGACAAGGGGGGCAGGAAGAGGAAGACCGCTGCAGCTAGAGTCAGAAACAATCGTGATTATTCTCTGGCTCAGCGCATCCCTGCGTTGCCGTACCCTGGAATCAACGGGGGATCTTCAAAAAATACCGCCACCCGGCTCCTAGCCGTGATTCCCCCCATCATGGGTGTGGTGAGGGCGGGGCCTGGCATATTGGGCTTTTCCAGCTTCCCAGGTGATCCTCTTGGGCAGCACCGTGTGGGAACCCCTGCGCTAGGCACTGAGAGCTTTTCCTTTTCGGTAGCTCTCTGAGCCTCAGTGGCACCTCGAGGCACATCGGCGCCTAAGTGCGTCGACTCAGAAGCTTCCATTGACTGGTTTAGCAACTTGTGTAGCTCTCTTCAAATCACAGAAGATTAAGCTCACTGTTAAAGTAGCATTTGACTGGAATACTATGGCCATGTTAAGCTGTGTTCATGCCCCTAAAAAACAATTTTTCCTGCTTCTCTAATGTGAGAATGATTGGAGCTCCAAAGGAAAGTGTTGGAGTTCTCAAAAACATCAGAGATCTTGAAACCATGTAATACTTTTATTTTTTTTTCTATGTAATAGTTTTAAATATGTTCTGAATTTGGTTGCTTATTAGATTGTAATTAGTTGTAGTGCCAATTAGCACTGGAAAGAGTAGTCATCTAAAGTTTACGAAGCATATCTTTTTTGACACGGAGAGATGTTAAGTGAAAACATCATTTTTTTATAAAAATATACACATTTATCTCCGTGTGTGTATGCACAGAAATATCTCTGGCAAGCTATTAACTAAGATATCGATAGAGGGTAAAGTTTATGAATGATTCTTAGCTTCATTTTCTATTTCTGTTTTATCTGAAGTTTTTACATTGAGCGGGAATTAACTGGTTCATCAGAAAAGCAGTGAGGCTGTTAGTGTTTTGGAAGGAATGCATATAAATTTATAGCAGCATTAAAGCTGTGCCTTGATAGTACACGTGGCAGTCAGTTTAAAGTGAAATACGCTTAAGCGACCCTTTCTGATCTTATTTCTAGGCTTTAGGTGAGCTGTGTGAAACCAAGTTTGGGAAGACACACCCTGTGTGCAATTTGGTGAGTGCCTTCCTAACGGACTTTCATATATTCGGGGGGTGTCTAACTCAGAAGATCTCCCTTGAGTAACATTATCTGAAAGACATCGCTGACAGGACATTTAGATGAGATGTAGGCAGCACGTCCGGGGCGGCTCGCAGCGGTTCAGTCAGTTAACCCTGCACGTTACTGCCTGGGATCGTGTTATTTATCTTCTTGTGTGGTTTCTGTAGAAGTATGGTGCAACTCGGAAAGCAAGTCCTATGGAAAACTTGACCTGGCCTTTGAGAGTGGAAGAGTAGCTCATCTGAACTCTGTCGAAGAGCTTCTTGAAACGTAAAAGTTCAGAGACTATCTTGTAAAAACGTAGAGGGGTTGGAAGCTTCTCCTCCTCCGTCGGAGACGAGAAAATACCAACAGGGTTCCTAGCACATTGTGAGCTTTGGGTTTTTGTGTGTTAGCTGTCAGCCGTCGTACTGGTGGCTGAGAGCCAGCTGAACAGGTTGGCTGGGGAGAACTCTGTTCCTCACGTTTTCCCCTCACTTGCCGACTTAGCAGCTTGATTCGCTTCTTCCTTTTTTTTTTTTTTTTTTTTTTAAACGTAGGTTGCTTCTTTGCCGTTGTGGTTGCCTAAATCCTTAAGCCCTGGCTCTGGGCGGGAGCTGCAGAGACTCTCTTATTTGGGGGCTTTCTTCAGTTTCTCAGTCTTCGCAGAAGATGATGTAAGTACGGTGGCCATTTGCACTCGGCTGCTCTTCTGTTGAGATCCCTGCTTAAATGTATGTTGTGTGTGGGTTGAATTCTTTCCTTCTCTTTCCAGGCTAAGGTGGTTGAGAAATATTTCTCAGGGCCTGCCATTACCCTGGAAAACACTCGCGTGGTTAGCCAGTCACTGCAGCACTACTTGGAGCTGGGAAGGGTAGGTGTTTGAGAATTGCATTCAAAGGAGAAGTTGCATGTCAGTAACCTGTGCCCCGAGTGAGACCTGTCGCAATACTATGTGGCATCACGGGGTACTGGTTCTGAGGTTAGTGGCCACGCCGTCTCTGCAGCTTGTCCTCAGGCCTTTAAAATACGAGACTGAGCGAGCGCTGTTAGTTTGCATATACTCCTTGATGACCCAAGTATAGTGTGTGTCCCAAGTATAGATTAATGTGTCTTCAGTTCTGAAACTCTAGCAGCAAAACTCTAGGCTAACGATAGCATAATTAAGGTAATTTTGATCCCATCCCTCAAGGAAACGGCGAAGGCCATTTTATTACAACCGTAACTCCTTCCCCCCACTCCGTAATCCACTTCCACGTGAATCGTCTTGACACAGTTGAATTTGGGCATTTCTGTTCCTCTTGTAGTCAGCTTCTCCTAACGTGAGTGGAAAGAGTAGAGGAGAGAAAGGCGGAAGAAGCCCAGCTGTTCTCGAGGTCAAAAGGAACAATTTATTAAAGTAAAATTTTAATTTTTTTCTTCCTTTAAAAAAATAACTTCAGCAAGAGCTCTTCAAGATTCTGCATAGTATTTTGTTAAATGGTGAAACCCGCGAGGCGGCTCTCGGGTACATGGCAGCTGTGGTCAATGCCAATATGAAGAAAGCGCAGATGCAGGTAGGACTCCGAAGGACTTTTACTTCTTGGTGTAATTCATTCACCTAACTTGTGTTTACTCGGAAACAACACCAGGCACTGTTCTGGCAAATGGAGACGCAGTGTCGAGCAAGATAGAAGAGCTTCCTGCCTCTGTGGAGCTTACGTTCTCCAAGCTAAATGGTAGACACATAAACATATTATCTCAGGCCGTCCTAGAATCTGTGAAGCAACTAAATCAAGGTCGAGGACTGAGAGTAACTGGACGTACCAGGAGGAAGGTATGGGAGTGATTTTTGATCAGGTAGTGGGGAAGACCCTTCGAAGGAGGTGCTGTGTGATCAGAGACCTGGCTCGTGTGAAAGTCAGCCATTACAAGGCTGGAAAAAGAGTTTTCTAGACACGGGTGAAGCGCCAAAGGCGGGAATGAACTAGCTTCGGAACAAGCTACACGTGCAGACGTCAGTGACTGAGAGTGTACAGGAAAGAGAATGGCGGGTCATGGGCTAGCGGGATGGGCAGAGGCTCCCTCAGACCAGGGCTGACGTGGTAAGAACCGGAATGGGAAAACACTGGAGGCTTTTGCGGCAAGGAAGCCACCAAATGTGCTGTGGGAGGAGGGACAGAAGCAGACCCGAGGCAACCAGTTACAAGGTTATAAGCATACCAGATCTGGTGAGGAGACTGGTGGCTTGGACGACTTTGCAAAGGTAGAAAAGTTAGAAGGGCATCCTTCCTATATTATTTATAAGTAATGAACGAAAGGTGTGACCTTCCTACTCAGAAGAAGAAACCGGTTTAGAGAACTGCATGAGACTGCCTGGGCTTCCTGCCGTAGCCCCACCATTTACTAACCTGATGGTGGGACCTTAGATAGTTATTTCTCTGTGCTTCAGTTTCCTACGTGCTAAGTGGGAGTGATAATAGTACCTAACTGTGGATTTAGTATCTGTAAAGCTGTTAGAACAGTGCCTGGTGCACCGTGGACACTCAATGGATGTTAACTACCATTATTACAATTATTCTATTACTGATACAGGACTTGGCTAATGATGTTGACCAGAGAACCGATTAGCCAAATGGCAGTGAGCAAAACTAGGGATTTGATGCTCTTGGGGGGGAAATAAAGAAGAGAAAGGAAGCAACATATATTGTGTTTCTACTTAATTAATTTTGAGGATCTTGGGCAAGTCACTTAACTTCTCTGAGCCTTAGTTTCCCCCTCTGTAAAATGGGAATGACAGTGGCACTGACTTCCAAGGGCTGTTCTGAAGATTCAGTGAGAGGATGTATAAAATGCTTCACACCTGCTAGTAGAATGACAGTGGTGACGATACTTGTCCTCTCTGTGACTTTGGGGTGAATGTCTGGTCTCCTTATAAAGTTGTGCCCAAATTTCCATCTAAATCATTGTTTTAAATCCCCCCCCCCCTTTTTTTTGTATTTCACAGACAGATGATAGATTGGTATCTACAGATGGATTCATGCTCAATTTCCTTTGGGTGCTGCAGCAGCTAAGTACAAAGATCAAGTTAGAGACGGTGGATCCCACGTATATATTCCACCCAAGGTGTCGGATTACTCTTCCTAATGACGAGACGAGAGTGAACGCGACTATGGAGGATGTGAACGACTGGCTGGCTGAACTTTGTGAGTGACGCACGCATTCATTATTAGACCGTTAAAGCGCCACCCTTTTATTTGAAAAATTGTTTTCTGTTTAAAAAAAATTTTTTTTGATGTTTATTTATTTTTGAGAGAGAGAGAGAGAGAGCAAGCAGGAGAGGGGCAAAGAGAGAGGGAGACCAGAATCCAAAGCAGGCTCCAGGCTCTGAGCTGTCAGCACAGAGCCCAATGCGGGGCTTGAACTCACGAAGCAAGAGATCATGACCTGAGCGGAAGTCAGTCACTTAACCAACTGAGCCACCCAGGTGCCCCTGAAAAATTGTTGTTAACTTATTTTATTTGGATGCTAGTGATTCCTCACAAATTGTTATTTTTTCTCCAGAAGATGAATTTATGAGTCAGAGATACACAGTAAAAATTAATGCAGTAAAAAAGTTCTTGATTTACCCGAATAGAAACACAGAGCAACTGGAAGGAAATGTACTCACAGTAAAACAAAAAAGAAGTAATACAATAAAAATGATAGTGGAGACCTAATTATTATATGGAGTTTGCATATACCAATTAAAGTTCTCATGAAATATTCATAGATCTTGACGAATTGATGGTATTAAAATAGGAATATCTTCAAGGTGCTACGATTGTTGATCTTATTTCTTTGTTAGAAAACATGTCAATGACAGATGTCAAAACCCTTTGGCATTTATTTTTTCACATAGTATAAAATCGTTCATGGAATAGGAGAGAGATTCCATGCTTACCCGGCAGCATCATGATCAGGTGTGTGTACATGTTCCAGAAGAACATTGTTTTTTAAGTTTATTTGTTCATTTAATTTTGAGAGAAAGCGAGAGGGCGAGAGAGAATCCCAAGCAGGCTCTGCACTGTCAGTACAGAGCCCGTTGCTGGGCTAGAACTCACGAACCATGAAATCATGACCCAAGCCGAAATCAGACGTTTAACCGACTGAGCCACCCAGGTGCCCTTCTAGAAAAACATTTAAGCTACAATAAGAATTAAGCAGGGGCACCTGGGTGGCTCAGTGGGTTAAAGGTCCGACTTCCTCTCAGGTCATGTTCTCACGGTTCGTGAGTTTAAGCCCGGCATCAGGCTCTGTGCTGACAGCTTGGAGCCTGCTTTGGATTCTCTGTCACCCTCTCTCTGTCCCTCCCTCACTCATGTTCTGTCTCTCTCTCACAAGAATAAATAAACCTTAAAAAAAAAAAAAAAGTATTAGTATTTTTTAATTATTAAAAACATTTTTTTAATATTTATCTTGGAGAGCGAGAGACAGGGAGTGAGTGGGGGCGGGGCAGAGAGAGAGGGAGACACAGAATCTGAAGCAGGCTCCAGGCTCTGAGCTGTCAACACAGAGCCCGACGCGGGGCTTGAACCCACGAACCGTGAGTTCAGTGACCTGAGCTGAAGTCCAACACTTAACCAACAGAGCCACCCAAGCACCCTATAAAGTTAGAATTTGAGTAGTGTGATTTGAACAAGTAGCTACTGGTATAGGCTTGGACTCATATCATGGACTAGTAAGTTCCAGAAGAATCAAAGGGTTAAACATTAAAAATACATATATTATATAATATTTATATATTAATATTAATTTTTAATGTAACTAATATTAATATATTATATATATTACATATATATAAAATAAAACATGGAAAAAAACAAACAGGATTTGACCCAGTCATGAAGAAAACAAATTTATAATGGTTTAAGAAATGAAGCAAATCATCAGAGACAATATGTATATAAACGGCATCTTAATATGTAAATATACTTTTTCTGGAGTGAGACTAAATGAATATGTAAAATTTAAAAACGGGTCAAAATATGTGTCGTTGTTTGATAAAATCATGCCTTACAAAATATAAAATTGTTAGAAATGTAGAAGGCCCAAGCTAAATGCTACCAACAGACAGTTTTCTTTTAGTTTGGGAAAAAAAATGTAAGCAGTATATAACCTAAGGAATAAAATACACTTTTTGGAAAAGATATACATACTTCCAGGAATTAGATACAAATTGAAAGAAATTCAGGTTACGGTTGTGTATCTGTAAATTATCCAAAAACAAAGTGAGGGGCGCCTGGGTGGCTCAGTCGGTTAAGCGGCCGACTTCGGCTCAGGTCATGATCTCGCGGTCCGTGAGTTCGAGCCCCGCGTCGGGCTCTGTGCGGGCTCTGTGCTGACAGCTCAGAGCCTCGAGCCTGTTTTGGATTCTGTGTCTCCCTCCCTCTGACCCTCCCCCGCTCATGCTCTGTCTCTCTCTGTCTCAAAAATAAACGTTAAAAAAAAAAAAAAAAAATTAAAAAAAAAAAGTGATAAGATGGAATGGAACTTTGTGAAGAAATACACGTCATTTAATCAGTTTCTTTAGTGAATTCTGATTTATATCAAAAATTAGAACACTGTCATTGTCAGTAATGCTACATTTTAGAATATGCTCCCAATGCTGGGGGTGGGGTGAGGTCGTAAGTTTTTGTACGTAGATCTTCCAGGTACTATTTATACTAGAGAAAAAATGAGAAATGACAAATGTACCCGCAGTGGGGAAATGGCTGTGGAATCTGTAGCTTATTAACATAGTCTAATAGCATTTTGAGATTTAAGGTGATGTTGTGTGATCCGTGTTGAATAATAGAAATGGTTCTATAAAATACATCAGGAAGACACAGAACAAAAGATTGTCGAGGTACATCTATGTAAACATTCAAGCAGGGGGGCAGAATCCCTACTCATTGGACAGAACTCGCAGGCATTCTGTTCCTCTTATAACTGGTCTATACTTTTTAAAAAGCATCCTTAAACTTCGTGACAATTCAAGTGTAATTTTGTCTTAACTGTGCTTTTTCTCTGATTTAGTCTTGTAGTAGATTTTATTTAGGGAATTATGTTATTTTTTTCTAGATGGAGATCAGCCTCCATTTTCTGAGCCGAAATTCCCTACGGAATGCTTTTTTCTTACCCTGCACGCCCACCACCTCTCTATTCTGCCAAGTTGCCGTCGCTACATCCGCAGACTCCGGGCCATCCGGGAGCTCAATAGGTATGTGCCTGAATCCGTGTCCTGGGATCACCTGAGTTACCACTGCTCTCGCAGAGCAAGCAGTTCCATTGTGACCAGTAGATTTTTTTTTTTTTAATTTTTTTCAATATTTATTTATTTTTGAAGGAGAGAGAGGCAGAGCATGAGTGGGGGAAGTGCAGAGAGAGAGGGAGACACAGAATCCGAAGCAGGCTCCAGGCTCTGAGCTGTCAGCACAGAGCCCGACACGGGGCTCGAACCCACAAACTGTGAGATCATGACCTGAGCCGAAGTCGGCCGCTTGACCGACTGAGCCACCCAGGCGCCCCAGGTGACCAGTAGATTTGAGTGTGGGAAGTATGTACGTTACAGTACACCACCTGCCTCTGCTTCCACGTCCACATTCCGTGGTCAGCCAGAGCTCTTTATGTGGTGAAGTGACCCAAACTTTGGCTTCTGAGAGTTCTCAACCCTTGGTGCGTGGTCACTAGACGTCCATTAACTCTTTCCATTGGTCATGGTATTGACCGGGAGGTACTTTCAAGGATCTCCCGGATTCCAGACATATTCCTTCCTCCCTGGACTCTGAAGCAGTAAGTCTAGTTCCCCTTGATAAACAAGATCATTTACTCCTGCCTACATGTAATTCTCTTTTTCACATGTTGTCTTGTGGCATAAAGAATTCACAGTGACCAGATGGTAGCCTCAGTTTCACATTCATCAGCACCGTTGTTGAGTTTCTTTTTTTTTTGTTTATTTATTTTTGAGAGAGAGAGAGAGAGAGAGCTGGGGAAGGGGCAGAGAAAGGGAGACACAGAATCCAAAGCAGGCTCCAGGCTCTGAGCTGTCAGCACAGAGCCCAACGTGGGGCTCGAACTCACAAGCCGCGAGATCATGACCTGAGCCGAAGTTGGGATGCTTAACCAACTGAGCCACCCAGGCGACCTTGTTGAGATTCTTAATCTAAGCATTTCTCCCTGTGTACCAACATCTCCAACTAAACAAATCACAGGAACAGGAAGCAAAAATATTTTTGAATGGGTCCTCTGAAATGATAACAGTGTGGCCGCTTCATTTGGTCCAAGACCTATGTACACGTCTGGCTGTGAGAAAAAGTATGTCATGTCTATATCTGCAACTGTGTATCTCTATCTATCTATCTGTCTTGCTAATCTCTTGTTAATGCTGATGATTACTCTATAGATTATTACTCTGAAGATTTTCCTTCTACATGTATATTCGTGTCGTTTGTAAATGATGACAGTTTTCTTTCTTACACCTTTTCTCTTTTTGTAACACTGGCTACAATTTCTAGTACAATCTTGAATAGAGACAACCTTCTTTGTATATCCTCATTACCAGATTAAGAAAATTTCGCATTATTTTTAGTATTTTAATAGTTGCTATTCCTAACAGAGGTTGAGTTTTATTAAATGCTTCTTCCATAGTTGTTGAACAGTCAGATTTTTTTCCCTCCTGTATTCCGTTAATGTAGTTGAATTACATCAACTGGGTTTCTGATATTAAACCAGATTTCCCTTCCTAGAGTAAACTCAGCTTTTATATCTCATTGATACTGCTTTTATGTCTCATATTCATTTTGCCAATGTTCTGTTCGGGATTTTTGAGGTTGTGTTCGAAAGAAAGATTGACCTGTAATTTCTTGTTAAGTCTTTCTCAGATTTTGGGATAAGTGTTATGCTTGCCATATAGAATGAGTTGGGAAATACTCTCCCGTTTTATATCCTTGGAAGAGTTTATTGTACAACAGTTATGTTATTTCTTTCTTGAAAGTTTGGGAACATTTATTGATGAAGCTGTCTGGGATTAGAGTTTTCTTTGTGGGAAAGTTTTTAATTATGTGCTGTATTCAGTTGATAGATACAGGACTATTTAGGTTTTTATTTCATCTTGTGTTAAATTTCTGTAACTTCTAAATTTTCAAAATCTATAGGCCTAAAGTTGCTCATAATGTTTTCTTTCTATCATTTTAATGTCTGCAGCACCTTCATTATTTCCTTCTACTCTCTTTCAGTTTAATTTGCTTTCTTGTTGATATTTTTATTGCCCCTCGAGGTTGGTACTGAAATCATTCATTTTCGGCCCTTTCTTATGTGCATTTAAGGTGTCTCGTTTCCCCAAAGCATGGTTTTGGCTGCATCCCTCATATTTGGCAATGGCACATTTTACGGTTCAGTTCAAAATATTTTCTAATTGTTGCTGTTTCATTTTTGACTGTGGGTTATTGAAAATATGTATTGTTGAGGGGCGCCTGGGTGGCGCAGTCGGTTAAGCGTCCGACTTCAGCCAGGTCGCGATCTCACGGTCCGTGAGTTCGAGCCCCGCGTCAGGCTCTGGGCTGATGGCTCAGAGCCTGGAGCCTGTTTCCGATTCTGTGTCTCCCTCTCTCTCTGCCCCTCCCCCGTTCATGCTCTGTCTCCCTCTGTCCCAAAAATAAATAAACGTTGAAAAAAAAAGAAAATATGTATTGTTGAAATTCTGGATTCTCGGTGGATTTGTCTCTTTATCTCTAGCCAAATTTCATTATGGTCAAAAGGACATGTTCTGATTTGTGTCCTTTGAACTTTTTGTGGAATTTGCTTTCTGGCCTCACATTCACAAGTAAACGTTCCATATAGATGTCGAAAGAATGTGCTTTCCGTGTTGCATATTGCACAGCTTCACATTTGTCTCAATAGGTCAGGTTTGTTCATCTATCATTCACATTTTTCTCATATTTGCTGATTTTATCGGCTTATACTGTCAGTTCCTGAGAGGCATATATGCATTTCAAACTGTGATTGTGAATTTGCTTCTTCATCTTGGAATCCTGGGATCCCATCTCTTCCATTGACTTTGGATGATCCATTTCATTGGTACCAGTTACCACGTTCACTCCAACTCCCAGTGGATGGTCAGAGATGTCAGTGTTCCCCTCACCTGTGTACTTTCCAGTGCTGTGATAGGAGAGATGTCCTCTAGGGGATGGCGGGGCGAGAGGGCATGTATTGGGAAGAGGGGTTGTCTGAGCTGGTCACACATGGTATATTTATATTAATCTATATTAATGGTCTCAGCTCCTTTTTTTTTTTTTTTTTAAGTGTATTTATTTTGAGAGAGAGCAGGGGAGGGGCAGAGAGAGAGAGAGCAGGGGAGGGGCAGAGAGAGAGAGAGAGCAAGGGAGGGGCAGAGAGAGAGAGAGGATCCTAAGCAGGCTCTGAGCCATCAGCACGGAGCCCGATGCCTGGCTTGAACTCACAAACCGTGAGATGATGACCTGAGCTGAAACCAAGAGTTGGACACTCAACTGACTGAGCCATCCAGGCGCCCCAATATTCTCAGCTTTTTTTTTGTTAATGTTTTTTATTTATTTTTGAGAGAGGAAGAAATACACAGAATGTGGGGGGGGGGGTGCAGAGAGAGAGGGAGACACAGAATCCGAAGCAGGATCCAGGCTCTGAGCTGTCAGCACAGAGCCCGACGCGGGGCTCGAACTCACGAACTGTGAGATCATGACCTGAGCCCAGGTTGGACGCTTAACTGACTGAGCCACCCAGGCCCCCCAGTCTTCTCAGCTTCTTAAGCATTAGATTCCTTCCTCCGAATTGTGATAGGGGATGTCAGATGGCTCAACTTCACTCAGCGTAGGTCACTGTCAATTCCAACTTTGAGTCAATTAGCTGGGCACACATTTAAAACCCATCCCAGCTACTCAGGACAATCTTGAATCCAGGATCTCTGATAGGTGTAACGTGTTGATGAACTTAGTTCTACATAGAAAGATGTTAACATGCTTCACTCTTGCTGATCAAGCATCTCCAGGATCCATTGCACACACAGTCCCATATTGTGTCACTATTGTGGTAGATAGAATAACGATGTCCCAAGAATGTGGAAGGGAAATAGTAATTCCAAGTGCATTGAAATCTATAGCAGTTTGCTTAGAAAGGAACAAATATGTCAACCACACATTGTCATGACCACCCAGTTAGAAGCTGGACAAGGCTGCCTCGCACTTTTCCTCATTGTTCCATGTGCCTGTCCAGTGTGGCTCCCTAGAGGCAGGCTGTCAGGCCCGTCTGCCCTCCCATAGTGCTTCTAAGCATCTTCCAGTGTCCTCTCGTCCTGCCATCTGCAGCATAGACAGGTGCCACACGGCACTTTCAGGGTGCTATCGAATCATCGCCATTTTTTTGAGAGCCGGGTATGTATGTACCAGGAGTTCTCTCTTGATCCTAACCTGGCAGGAAGCTGCTTCAGGGTTCACCCTGAGAGTAGGGCCTCTGTCCCTGCTCAGGCAAAACTCGGTGCACCACCACTGCGCGTCCAGAAAACCCGCGTGGCTGCCCCCCCCCCCTCCCCGTATCCGCTTCTGCCTTCGCTGAGGGCTCACCTCTTGATGGAAGCCAGGTCATGGGCAGAGTTGCTGGCAGCGAGGCAGTCTGGGAAAGTGTAGTTTCAAAAAAACTTAGAACCCTCTAGTTTTCTATGTCTCGATGGAGGGGGGTTGAAATCGCATTACGTGGGCCACTCTTTCAAACGTGCAGCCTGTAGTGTGACTGGCAGGCGATCTTTGGGCAGGCACCTAAAGGAAGTGAAGGAACAAGCCACAGAGATTATCTTAGGAGCATTCCCAGCAGAGGGAACGATTGCAAAAGAAGAAAAGGAACTGCCATGACTGAACTCGCCTTTCGTTTTGGTAAATTGACCAGACGAAGTAACCTTGAATTTCCACGAAGGACTTCTTTTTTCCCTCTCTGGAAAATAAGGAGACAATGTGTTTCTTACTGTATTTCATTAACTCTAAAGTACCATCAATTTTTTTTTTTTTTTCAACGTTTATTTATTTTTGGGACAGAGACAGAGCATGAACGGGGGAGGGGCAGAGAGAGAGGGAGACACAGAATCGGAAACAGGCTCCAGGCTCTGAGCCATCAGCCCAGAGCCCGACGTGGGGCTCGAACTCACGGACCGCGAGATCGCGACCTGGCTGAAGTCGGACGCTTAACCGACTGCGCCACCCAGGCGCCCCTAAAGTACCATCAATTTTAAGACCTCGTTATTTGAGGAACCAGTAAGAAAGAAAATTTCTGCCAGTTCATGATAAGAGACACTCTGATTTTAAAGATGCTAAAATGAGGGGGGAAACGTGAATCTGAGAGTCAACAAAATGGTCGAAACGAACAGATAAGGTGGACCCTGTGTCTTCTTGCATTTGACTGTTAGTCTTTGGTTTTAGAACCGTGGAAGATTTGAAGAATAACGAAAGCCAGTGGAAAGACTCCCCGCTGGCCACGAGACACCGCGAGATGCTGAAGCGCTGCAAGACTCAGCTTAAGGTTTGTACAGTTAATTGGAGCAATTGTAGATCAGCCTCGTAACGATAATCCTCCCACCCGCACGTGTGCCTTGAGTGAGCCCTTCAGTGTCCCCTTTCCCTTCATGATTCTGTTCCCTGAAGAGAAAACGCTACACTCTCCCACTTGGCTGGTACCTCGCCCGTGTCTAATACGATATCGAAATCTCAGCACAGAATCTGCACACGCTCATGCCAGCGACAACTCGAATCCTTCCTGGTTTTATCACCCTCAGTGTCACGTGTCACGGCTCCGGCCTCTCTCACCCGTCTGCAGGGTCCTCCCCTCTGCTGCCCCCCAGCCCCGTGACCCAAAACACACCCGGCCCAAAACACACAGCCCCGTGACCCAAAACACACCAGTGCGCCCGGCCACGCGCCTTCGCGATGTTTCACCAAGCGGGTTTGTGGTAGTGGGAAGGCCCCCTTCCCTTGTCCCTCGTTCTCCATTTGCCACCGAAGACGATCCACGGCACAGACCCTGACTGTAGACAGGAAGATTTCTGCTGGTGGAGGCCGGGCGGAGGCTGTACGAGGGAGCGTAGACAGCGGACTTACGCATTTTTCTCACGCTCTTGTTCACATTGTAAAACTGAGTACCAGCTGGTTCTGCTTTCTGTTGATTAGGAGGAGGATGTGTGGACATGGTAACTTCGATTTCTGGTGCAAGTTAAGATAGATTTGTTTCATTTGCCAATAGACGTAGTCGAGATGCAGGATAGACCAGGGCCCCTTAACTGGCGTCTCTAGACCCCTGCGCTCATGCCACAGACATGTTGTTAGGAGTCCGGAAACTGTTTAAACGGATGTGCCAGTGCGCGTGCGTGCGTGCATTTCCTTCTCGCAGTCGTCCTCCCAGGCAGGTGTGGGACCCTCCGTGGACAAGCATTTTGCCCAGGGACAGCTCATTAGTGGTGACCTGGAATTCAGATGCAGATTTGACCGGCTTCTTTCCACGAACCGTCTCTGACGCCAAAGCGCCTCCCCCGGCAACCTTGTCCCCCAGTCAAGCTATTTAAACATGACAGTAATAACTACCTTCTTGAGCCCCAGCTTCGGGCCTAGTGGTTTGCATGGCGTACGTTTTGTTTTTCTCAGAGCAAAGAAAGCTCCTGACACATGACCAGCTTACTATCTAGCTAGTTAGAGATGGAGCTCACAAAGCCTTAGAACTTCGACTTCCCATCTCTTGGCCCGTTCCCTGGCCGGTCAACGCTGCGGGCAACTCGCTCCCAACTAATGTGTGGGCGGGGGCATGCCTCCTTCCACAGAAACTGGTACGGTACAAGGCCTGTGCTGACGCTGGTTTACTTGACGAGAGCTTTCTGAGAAGATGTCTGAATTTTTACGGCCTTCTCATCCAGCTGCTGCTCCGTATCCTGGACCCCGCCTATCCCGAGTGAGTGTGCCCCCTCCCCGTCACCTCCTCTTCCCTCGTCTGGGCCGTGTCGTCTTCATTGTTCTTTAGTCGATAGCTAAAACCCAAGCCCTTACTTAATCCGTTCTTTAATTTCTAGATTGTACTTTATACAGACTACAAGATTAGTAATAGTTTGGATTCCTCGTAATTACAGTAAGAAGGGAATGTCCGCACCTATTACTTAGATTTTGACCTAGTACTTTTTTACCAACTGGCTGTAGATTGACAGAAAAGGAAATCCCTGAGTTAGAAACTAAAAACCGGAGATAACCAGCTATCAGGTAGGCCCTTTAAGCACTGGGTCCAAGAAGATACTCAGCCAGTCGTTATTATTTTATTGTTACTACCAAATCTCCGGGTCACCGATGTGGGTGAGGTTGACCCAAGGCCCTCTGTAGGAATGGAAAATTTATTTAAAGTATATCTGTATCTCTTTTGTCTCAACACAGCTTGAGTTGCATAAAATGACCAAATATGACCCTTTTATTTCTTTCGTATTTGATTACATTAACCTTAACAGAAAATCAACAGAAGGAGACATTTCTCGTGCCTGCCCTAGTATACCCGCTGTCTTCATTCCTCCCTGCTCATTTCTGGTTCTGGTCTCTTAGCTTGTATCCTTTTCCCATAGCTATATTATATAGAAGGAGGTCCCCCCCACCCCCCCAATAAAATACTTATCCATAATGGTCGCGTGATGTTCCTTATAGTTTCCGGTCCCAGGTTTTTGTTTCATAACTTGTGCTTTTATTCTCTTTGACAGCATAACACTGCCTTTAAATCCAGATGTCCCCAAGGTTTTTGCAGCATTGCCTGAGTTTTATGTAGAAGATGTTGCTGAATTTTTATTTTTTATTGTACAGTAAGTGCCTTTGACATACTCCATCGCTCTAATGTGTTTTCATGCATAATGTGTACATTGTATTATGAACTGTATTGCCAACCTCCATTTTATGCCTGAAATTCTGTGTGATGGCTGTAACCGAATGCTTCCTGGAGACTGGAAAAATAAATCCGACCGTGGCACGAAGCCAGTTCCAATAATATCTTCAAGACAGAAGCAGGATTAACAATGCTGCTAAGAATGTACTCTGTGAAAATTGAGTTGAATTTCTAATAATTGAGTATGTGTTTCTGAGAAACAGAAGGAGCAAACAGTTTATAAATATCTAAGTGAACATTCAAAAGCCAGAAATACCCGTATCTGTATTTTTGTACCAAAATTTTTCTCAATTATAAAATTGGAGAAAGCTCACAAAGAAGTGGTTTGAGTTTATAACTGACATTTGAGGTTTTTTTAAAAAAAAAAAAAACAAAAAAACAAAAAAAACCAGCTATCAAAAAAATTTGTTGGGGCACTTGGCTGGCTGAGTCAGTGGATCATGCAACCCCTGATCTCAGTGTTATGTGTTCAAGTCCCTCACTGGGTGTAGCGATTACTTAAAAATACAGTCTTTAAAAAAATTTTTTTTAAGTCTTTTTGGTAGCAAAGATCTTTTGTAAAGTCTACCTCATAATTTAATCATGGCTTTGGCTTATTTCCTTAAACGTAATAAGTTAATATGACATGCTTCAGCCGGTAGACCCAATAGATTTGAAACCTATCTAGTTATAAAGTAAACAGTCACTTGAAACTCCGCAAGTTCAAGGTAATTCAGCATCTTGGCTCCTTGACCTGTTGGCCCCTTCCCTACTTAATGATGCCAGCATCCAGTCAGGTGGAGTTTTTCGAAGCTTTATTTCTTGCTCTTTTTGCCTTCTTCAGATACTCTCCTCAGGTGCTTTATGAGCCCTGTACTCAGGACATTGTGATGTTCCTCGTTGTGATGTTGTGTAACCAGAACTATATCCGAAATCCATATCTGGTGGCCAAACTAGTAGAAGTCATGTTTATGACCAACCCTGCTGTTCAGCCACGAACCCAGAAGTTTTTTGAAATGATTGAAAACCATCCTCTCTCCACCAAATTGTTGGTCCCTTCACTGATGAAGTTTTATACAGGTAAGTTTCAAGTATTCAGGTGGGCAAGGTCGTCTAAAGCTAGTGGACGGAGTTACTCTAAAGCTGGTAGCTAATATCCCGATGGCCACGTACAGGTGTGACCTACTAGCCCACCGCTGACAGAGCATGTGCTGTTGCTTAATTTTCCCCGAATAGTGGAGATACCACATTGACCGTTCTACGCACAAGTCCCTGATGTTGCAGCAGGATCCACGGTAAGCCACGTGGTTAACACTGAGCTCGGATTGGTGTCGACCGCACGGATCAGTTGTTTTGTCTGGAATCCTCTGGCTCATTTTAGCTTTGAGCTTTCAGAGCACGGGTCGCACAGGGAGCTTATTACAAATGTTTCTTCTTGAACCCCACTCAAATCAATGGAATCGGGATACTGGGGAGCATTCTCTCATTCGCTCTTGTCTACACATATTTGCTGAGTGCCTGGTAATAACCAGGCGCCGCCGTTCTGGGTGCTGGGTTTTATGCGGGTGGCCAAGACCCGAGGACACATCAGACACCGTCCTCCACTTCTGGATTGGTTGGATTCTGAATTTTTATGTTTAATTGGGCTTTTGAACTGCAGATATGCTTGCATAAAGCTGATTACCTTGGGACCAATTCACCCGTCTGCTAGCAAAGGCGTAAGATTGTCCCAATGCCACATTTTCCTTCCGGTTTGTACATTTTGTAGGAAAGGAAGTATGTTCTGTCTTCTGTCTGTCTCAACTTCTGTTGAAGCTAGCCCATTCTGGGCACTCAGTAAGTGTCCTGAGCATACAGTAGAATGTACTTGCCATGCTCTTGGAAGAAACACGACTCCTCCAAGAGTACAGCTGCTTGCTGTTTGGTGCAGCGACCAAAGTTTGAGGATTCCTCTGTGTTCAGTGACAGCCATCCCCTCCCTGACAACCAAGATCTGCTCCTGCTCGTTGGGGGCTGGTGCTGTCACCTGTCCTTTCACTTCTGAGGGTTCCGGCAGTCTCTCTACCTCCTTTCGCCTTTGTCACTATTGCTTTGTAATATCTAATAAGATATCTCTCTGGGGCGCCTGGATGGCTCCGTCGGTAGAGCATGATCTATGATAGAAGAATCGGTAAACTCTTGATCTATAGGTCAAGTTCAAGCCCCACTTTGGGTATAGAGATTACTTTAAAAAAAAAAAGAAAAAAACAGTTTCTTTCCTTCCTAGCCTACCTGTTATCATCTTACACCTAAAGTAAGTAGATGAGCATCTTGAAGTTTTGTTAACATCCTCACTTTGACAACAGCAGAGAGCACTCCTGGGTCAAAAGCCTCTTCCTGGCTCCCCAGTCCTCCTCTTACATTCTTTAGCCCTGGTGGGGCACGGCCTCCCTCCCTGGGAAAGAGGGCCATTCAAGTGCAAATGATGAGTTACACGTGTACAGGACAGGACCTTATTCAGTGCCTTGCACATATCAGACTTCGTTGAAGATAATTCTGCATTTCTTTTTTTTTTCTTCTTTAAGTTTATTTATTTTGAGAGAGAGCTCAAGTGTAAGTTGGGAGGGGCAGAGAGACAGGGAGAGGGAGAGAATCCCAAGCAGTCTCCATGCCATCAGTGCGGAGCCCAGTGAGGGGTTTGAACCCACGAACTGTAAGATCGTGACCCGAGCCAAAGTCAAGAGTCAGATGTTTAACCAACTGAGCCACCCAGGCGCCCTGAAGATAGTTCTGCATTTCTTAAAATAGCATAAGGGACCTCTTTTCACCTATTTGTTTTTTAATTTATTTTTTAAGAAGAGACTACCTAGTTGTAGCTAATAACGTAGTTGCCGAGAAACACATTAACCTGCAAATACCTCTTTCATTTCCCCCATAGCTAGTGGGCAGCTATGAAACTCTATGAGAATGTAAATCGGTAAAACCTTTCCGGAGGGCAATTTGGCAGTCCACACCAGAAGCCCTAAAAATTTATAGATCCCGCATATCAGTCAGGGTCCAGTAAGGAAGACAGAAACATGCCAGTTATTTTCACAGAATTGAGTATGTACAGAAGGCCCTGGAACAATGTGGGAGTTAGGAGCACGCCCCACACGGTCAAAAATCTACATTTAACTCCCCCAAAGTTCATTATTAAAGCCTACTGTTGACCAGAAGCCTTATCAAGAACAGTCAATTGACACATCTGCTGTATATGTATTAAGTGCTGTATTGCTACGATAAAGTAAGCTAGAGAAAAAGAATGTTACAGAAAAATTGTAAGGAAAATACGTTTACAGTCCTGTGTGTATTTTTATTGAAAAGACCACGTAAGTGGACCCGTGCAGTTCAAACCCATGTTGTTCAAGGATCAGCTGTACAAGGACCTGGGCAGACGGAAGACAGAAAGGCAAATAAGGGACTTTGGGGTGAAAGGCAGAGTGTAGGTGCAGAAGTGGCAGAGCTGGGGGCACTGAGGCAAGAGGCTGCAGGTAGGAAAATCTAGCGGCGCGGATGAGGGCTTGGCCAGGCCTCTCAGCAATGACAGCGGCCATCTGGCCTCTCTGAGGGTGTGCAGGCTGGCTAGTGCTGCGAGCCCTGAACAGAGCTGGAAACCGGAAGCGGCTGCTGGGCAGGAGAACCTTTGCTGATGGGAGCAGCCAGCCTACCCCCAGGTCCAAGCCCCTTCTCTCCTTCAGGTTTCCGGTTCTTCTGCAGCGCCCCCTGTTGGCGAACCCAACAGAGGGCCAGCTGGCCAGGGGAAGCCTGCAGAGTCCCAGCCCCAGCATCACAAAGCCATAAAGGGTGGATTGGGGGCTGAGGGACAGCAGCTACGTAAACAGCTCACCCTTTTGAATGTGAACTTAATTTCTAGTCATCTGTTCTACGGGGAGAGTTGTAAATGTACATATACGTTTATAGTGATCATTACTGCAGCATCGTTTACGGTGCAGTATAGTGAAAATTCGTAAAACTGCCTAAATGTCTGCCAGCTGTGGATAAAGTAAATTAGGTATCCGATAGTGGGTCTCTCTGAGCTATGAAAGATGATGTGTTATTTACAGTAAATGGTGAAGCGATTAAAGACAGTGGCTAGTAATGAAACAGTATGTACACAATGACCATGTGTTGGTGCCCATGTATGTGATGGAAAACAGTGTGGAAGAACAGATGCCAAAATATTAACAGGGAGTCAGTTACTTTTGAGTGGTAGACCTGCGAATGGTTTTCTTTCTTTTTCTTTTTTAAAAATTGTCTGAACTTGGGGCACCTGGGTGCCTCAGTTTGTTGAGCATCTGACTTTGGCTCAGGTCATGATCTCCTGGTTTGTGGGTTCGAGCCCCACATCGGGCTCCATGCTAGCAGTGTGGAGCCTGTTTGGGATTCTCTCTCTCTGCCCCTCCCTTGCTCACTGACTCTTTTTCAAAATAAATAAACTTAAAAAAAAAATCTGAACTTAATTATTCTGCAGTAAACATGTATTGTTAGTATTAAAAACAAAAGTTGTTTAGTTAAGTGTATTTTTAAAAAAATTTTTTAATGTTTATTCTTGAGAGAGAGAGAGAGAGAGAGAGAGAGAGAGAGGAGTGGGGGAGGGGAAGAAAGAGAGGGAGACACAGAATCCGAAGCAGGCTCCAGGCTCTAAGCTGTCAGCACAGAGCCTGATGCGGGGCTCAAACTCATGAACTGCAAGATCATGACCTGAGCCGATGCCAGACGCTTAACTGACTGAGCCATCCAGGCGCCCCTAGTGAAATGTGTTTTATACTCAGTGCCCTGAGCCTGTCACTGGGACTTTGGGATAAAGCATGGGGGCGGAGTATAAGCTTGTGCCAAGGGCTGGGCTTCTTCCTGGGAGACCAGTGCTGGTCCTGGTGGAGCCCCACTGGTAGGATCGCAGGGACGGCTGGATGAGTGGTGTTCTCCCGTTCCCTTTGCCACCAGGCAGTGTACCGTCTGGCCCTGGACCACACCTGCAGTCCTAGATAGATGATACCCGCACTAATAATAGCCGCCGTTTATTGAATACTTTCTAATCCTTTCACTTAATCTGCACAGCCGTCCTCAAGATGGGTCCTATAAATATCTCCATGTTACAAATGAGGAACCTGAAGCTTAGAAAGGTCAAGCAGCTTGCTGAAGGTCAGCAGCTAGTGAGTGGCAGTAACCTCTGCAGTTGGGACCTTGGCACAGGTGCTCCTGACTGCCGTGCCGTGACTGCTGTGGTCACGTGGGACCGGTGCCAAGAGAACCCTGCGGTGGGGCATCCGAGGCAGCCCTCCACTCGTGTCTGAAGCCCATAATAAGACCTGCTGACTTGGGTCCTGACTCTTAGGCGTGAATTAGAGATCACTGTATGGAACGAGCTCCTCTTTTCTGCCCCAAGAGACTACCCTGGCTTAGGAAATGCTGAAGATCAAGTTTTTATTTCAAAAAGAAAATTAAGCTTCAAAATCAGAGTATTTTACTTGTATCAGCAGTCAGTTCCTTAAGGAGCAGCGTTCCCCACCTGGCTACTCAGAACCTGGAAGAACACTGATAACTAAGACGTATTTCAAGACTGTCCTCTTCCCCGGGTCAAGCTGCATTGGCAAAGCCAGCATTAGCCCTAGTAGATTCACTCACTAATTCTACAAATGTTTATGAAGCTCCTATAGTGTGTCAGCCCTGGTTTTGATGGTAAGGCCTAGTGGTGAAGATGTCACACAATCGCCGCTTTTGTGAGTCAGGTGTTCTAGTTGGGAGACGGATGTTGAACCAATAAATAAGATCCTTTCAGACAGTGGGTGTGGGAGGAGGGCATGATGCTACTTTAAGAAGCGTAGTTAGGGAAGGTCTAACGAGACAAAAGAGTGAATCACACGAAGGTCTCAGCCACAGTGTGGCAGACAACCAAGCCAGCATGTGTAAAGGCCCTGAGGCCTGGGCAGTTTAATGAACTGAACAAGAAGACCTGCAGGGGGGAGCATGGTGAGTAGTGGGGGAGTGAGGCCAGCCAGTGTCTGGTTCATTACAGACCTCTTAGAACTTGGACTTGGGAAATAGAACTTGGGCTGCTGCAGTTTTGCGGGAGCATTAGGAGTGAAATTTATAAAATGTTGGGAGAGGTGTATATTGATCATAAGTTAACAGTCATTACCCGGCTTCTGCAGCGCTCAGGATGTGGTGCGGGTATGATGGGCGACTTGAAGGATACGAGACGCTCTGTATCAGCCCCCAGTGTCTTTCCCAAATAGACTCTGTTTAAATCAGCTCTCCACACTTTATTTCACACTTTCATACAGTGAATAAAATGACACTTAGTTCATTGTAAAGAAAGTTTGACCTCATGAAGATGTGTTAGTGCTTTTAGGTCTTTGTATGGTAGGTGTTACCTTTTGCCTTTCATTTTTAAATTCTTGTCACAAAAATATGTTCTTTGCAAAATATAGAAAATGCCAAAAAGAAGATAAAAGTTATTGATAATCTCTGTATTCAGAATCTCTGTTAACATTTTGCTCTGTATTTTTTCAGCCAACTTACATATATGTAAATTGTGTGTGTGCGTGCATGCGTGCGTGTGTGTGTGTGTGTGCACACGGCACAGGCTTTAAATATGACTGGCCCCATTTGGTAGCCTGTGGTTTTCTTTCTTTCTTTATTTTTTTTGTAATTTTTTTTAATGTTTATTCATTTTTGAGAGACAGAGATAGAGCATGAGCGGGGGAGGGGCAGAGAGAGAGAGGGAGATTCAGCATCGGAAGCAACCTCCAGACTCAGCTATCAGCACAGAGCCCGACTTGAGGCTCGAACCCACAGACTGTGAGATCATGACCTGAGCTGAAGTTGGACGCTCAGGCGCCCCGGTAGTCTGTGGTTTTCACCTACAATATCACAAATACTTTTTCATGTTCTCGGGCATTTGCATTTATATCTTTTCCCTAATACAAATAGTACTTTAAAGAGTATCCTGGGAGATGTTTGAACATGCCAGCGTATGTTTTCTGGAATAGAGTTGGTGGGTCAGAGAGATGGGCTTATCCATAGCTTGTGATACATTGTTGTCACAAGCTTGTGATACAATGTTGTCACATTGCCTTCAAGGGATCATATTGCTGTTCATTCCCACCAGTGGTCAGAGGGTAACTTTCTCCCACATGCTCACATGGTCTTTTTTATAATATCTGCCAAGTTGATAGGTTAAGAAAAATGACATCTTATTTTAATTTCCGTTTTTAACTTTCTCGTGAGCCTTATTGTGTTTACCTGACAGCTTTCCCTTTTTTTAAAACTTGTCATAAATTCAGGAACTTCTCATGCTTAAGCTATTTGTCTTTGGAAAACTAAGCTTGATCTTTGTTCCATTTTAACAATATATGGATGTTGGTAAATGAGCAGTGAATACATAGGGTTTTACTATGCTTTTCTCTACTTTGGTAATGTGTTTGAAAATGTTAATTATCAAAAGTATTTAAAATAATACAAACATATTTCAAACATATTGCAGGTTTGGATCCAGGCCACTGCCATAAAGCAAATCTCAGAATAAAGAGAGGCAGATTAATTTTTTTGGTTTCCCAGTGCATGTGAAAGTTATGTTTATACTCTAGTCTGTTAAGTGTACATTTTCATTGTGTCTGAAAAGCCAATGTATATATCTTAATTTAAAAATATTTTATTGATGGGACGCCTGGGTGGCTCGGTCA
Source organism: Leopardus geoffroyi (assembly GCF_018350155.1). Classification (NCBI taxonomy): domain Eukaryota; kingdom Metazoa; phylum Chordata; class Mammalia; order Carnivora; family Felidae; genus Leopardus; species Leopardus geoffroyi. The sequence goes on from NC_059328.1 coordinate 7,254,090, forward strand.
GTTAAGCACCTGGACTTCGGCTCAAGTCATGATCTCACGGTTTGTGGGTTCAGGCCCCACATCGGGCTCTGTGCTGACAGTTCGGGGCCTGGAGCCTGCTTCTGATTCTGTCTCTCCCTCTCTCTCTGCCCCTCCCCTGCTCACGCTCTCTGCCTCTCAAAAGTAATTTAAAAAAATGTTAAAAAAATAAAAATCTTATTTTAAAAAATAAAAATATTTTATTGCTAACAATGGTATCATCTGAGCTTTCAGTGAGTCGTAATACCTATCACAGGTCACCGTAACAAATATAATAATAATGAAAAGGTTTGAGATATTGCAGGAATTACCAAAGGTGAGACAGGAAGTGACCAAATGCGGAAAAATGGTGCCGATAGACTTGGCGTGACACCGGGTTGCTACAAACCTTCAATTTGTGTAAAAAAAAAAAAAAAAAAAAAAAAAAATGCACAATAAAATGAGGTAGGCCTGTAGTCAGGTTTAATAGGTATGTGGCCCCTAAGAAAACTTAACCCATTTCTTTTCTCATCATTGGCGAGTTGATGCTATGCTGGTGGCATTTTCGAGCCCGATTCATTTTGGTATCGTGTCACTGCCAGAGCTTCTCTGCGAAGCTTGTGTCTTTAGAACCACCTCATACAATCTCTGTCTTGCCCTTACATACGAGATACAGGTGCACATACAGATTCGTATTCACATCGTGGCCACAGTAACTGCTTTTTGAAAGGTAAGACTGTATCCATCCTTCAATGCCTTTGTCTTTCTTCTTTAGATGTGGAGCATACCGGAGCCACCAGCGAGTTCTACGACAAGTTTACCATTCGCTATCACATTAGCACCATTTTCAAGAGCCTTTGGCAAAACATAGCTCACCATGGCACCTTCATGGAGGAATTCAAGTGAGTATCTGGCCCCTGATACTCACAGAGCAAGTCACAGCTTGCTCTCTTGCAAACCACAGGTAGGGTGGCTGCTTAAAAGCTTTCATAGCTGGTTCTTATTGACTGTTTGCTTGATCTCAGCCTCCTTTAAGTTTTCTAGGTGGTTCTGGTACATGAGAGCAGGGTTATTGAGATGTCTGTGCTGGCCAGACTTTGCTGAACTTTAGATTTGTTGACATACTTCGGGGATGGTATGTATACATTAAAGAAAGAATTTATAAATATTCGAGATGATGTGTTAAGTGTCTTTTGCTGTTTCTGTGATTACGGTGTGAAGCGAAGTTGTCAGAATGACTGGAACCAGATCTTCGAATGTTCTGGAATCTGATGTCTCGCTTTAGATGAGAAACGTTAGGAAGACTTTGGATTTGGAAGCGGTCAGGTTGGGGTTATTATTTCCAACGTCATTCTTTGTAACAAGGCCCTAAACCTTGACTAAGGACCTTTCATTACCTACCTGGAACTTTAGTGACTACTTTAACCCGGACTTTAGTAATTTTGTTTAAATTACTTAAAAAATTTTTTTCTTAATGTTTATTTTTTAGAGGGGGAGACAGAGTGTGAGCAGGGGAAGGGCAGAGAGAGAGAGAGGGAGACACAGAATCTGAAGCAGGCTCCAGGCTCTGAGCTGTCAGCACAGAGTTCAAACTCACAAACTGTGAGGTTGTGACCTGAGCCAAAGTCAGACACTCAACTGACTGAACCACCCAGGCGCCCCTCGTCTAAATTACTTTAAACAGAAAGGTGCTTGAGAAAGAAAATGGATGAAAATGTTGAACTTTCAAATTATTCTTAAGAAATTTTATCCCATCTACTTGGATCTTTTGCAAACCATGTTAGAGCTTTGATTAAATCCAGTTGTCGCTTGTTAACTAAGTCACTCGTCGACAATATTTGTTAGCCGTTTGCTAGGTAACTTTCTGCAGAGTGAACTCTTTAAGCCAGTTCTTTTCGTGAGCTGCTCTTCTGGTCAGAATTATGTTCCAGCAAACCCTGGCACAAGTTTAGACCAGACAGGCCCACGGCTTGATTTGCATGGTGCTGAGTTGGGAGTGGTCTTCCTGAACTTGCCTTGTTCCTGAAATCCAGGCTTCCTGCCTCCTGATTACGCAGTGATAGATCCCGAAGGGTGTGTGGCTACTCTTTTTCTCTACTAATCTTGCAGTTATGAAGCCTAACGGTGCACTCAAATCTCCATGCACGAGCGAGCCCGCCGTTATAACGGGATATGCAGGACAGTTTTACAGATTGGAAGCTTCAAGGTCTAGAAAGTGAATTAATAGCCTCCTTTATCAATGTTACAGCTGCCGACTTTTCTTCAACGTGCCTTTCTTTGTAATGAAGAATAACTATGAGTAATTCTCTTGTCCCTTATATGTGGGTAATTATTTATACTTTCTTTGTATCTTGGTGAGTTTAAGCATATTTTCTAGTCTGGAAGAGTGTCTTCTCGACTTCAGATCATTGAGAGAATGAGCCAGGGATGTGTTAGTAAACCTGCTCTCTGAAGAGGTGGAGAAAATTCAGCCTTTGCTGGTTTTCTCGGGTGTAAATACTTCCACCGTGGCTAAATTTAAGCTGCCAAGGGAGTCTGCTCACAAAATTCTGAAATACTAGTAATTGGCTCTCATCAACCGTGCAAGGTGCCTCCGGCGCACCACTGAAATGAGCTCATCACAGTTAATTAAAAGGCATAGCAAGATCCAGGGAGAGACTCCGTAGTCCTTGACCTCCACAGTGCTTGAGTGCTGGCCCGGGAGGCAGTCTTACAGGGCCAGATGGTTGGCATTTAGGGCAGAGGCCCATTTTCTTTGGGATCTGCTGTGGCACTTTGCTTCGGCAAGAGGTCTGACCGTGTGCAATGTAATTGCCTTTCCAGTTCGGGGAAGCAGTTTGTGCGCTACATAAACATGCTGATAAATGACACGACGTTTTTGCTCGATGAAAGTCTGGAGTCTCTGAAGCGGATCCATGAAGTGCAAGAAGAGATGAAGAACAAAGACCAGTGGGACCAGCTGCCCCGGGTGAGGACACGGCGCAGGCGCTCGGACGGCGGAGCCGGAAAACCGCCTCGGCCCCTGGGCAGGGCTCTGCCCGGGGCCGCGTTCGTGGGCCCTGCTGACTTAGATGTGACGTACTTGTCATTGCTTGTCACCTCCCACCTGCGGGCTTCCGTGAAGTTGATCCCGGTTCAGGGGAGGAGTGAGCTTAAACACTCCATCTAAAGCTAAGAAGCGCGTCGAGAAGTCTTTCAACGTGCGTTCTCCTGCCTTCTTAGTTTTAAAGGGCTTTTTTGGAGAAGAGCTTTTATTGTCTGACTGTGTTGTTGATGCCAGTTTATGAAAGTAGGAAATAAATCTCTAGAATTCTGTGCCAGACAAGCATTTGATGTGCTCACAGCATCTCCTTTAGACAGCTATGTGAATCACGCAGGATTCTGGTGGGGTTTTTTTCCCTTCTGGTTGATCTTGGTTTTATATTTGGTTATTAGTGGAAGAGAGTGTCGTTTTGCCAGGTTCCATGACATGGTGACATGGTGACGTGACGGCACACTGGCACGCTTTTCTGACACTGCAGCCATTTAGACGGTTCCCCGATCAGTTACTTCGCTCTTGACAACTACTGGGGACTTGGTATCTTGGTTCCTTCTGTTCCCGGGCTCAGAATCAGAACTGCTTCCCCAAAGGAGTTCTCCTGGGAGAGGAGGGAGGACTGTTGTTTCTTTACTTGCAGTAGCATTCTCAGCGCGAAAATACTGTCGAGCTTAATGCCGCACGGTCAAAAAGTATCTTAAGATACATAAGCACGTATGAAAGCACACTTAGGAAATGTTTTTATTCCAAGTGTTCCTGCAGCTGTGGTGAGAACTTTACGACTTGCTGTAGCTTAGACAGCGTGCTTACACTACAGACTGAAGCCTTCCGGGGGCTTTGCAGGGCCCGTGAATGCTGGATGCCCGAGTCCAGGCCGCCATACTGCTGGACCCCCTCTCTTTGTATTCTTGAGATAACGTGGTGGTTGTCTTCTTTTTCCTCGGCACTGCCCTGGCATCCGCTGGAGTCTCACCTACCGTCTACCCTCGTATTCGTTTCTAAACACGCTTTAAACTGTTTTTCCTGTGGTGCCTCCAAAGCTTCCCTCCTGCACCTCCCCATCTCCCCCGGGCAAGAGTCGGCCCAGACCTGATGTTTCACACCTCCCCACAGTAGCTCTCGGGAGTCCTTCCAAGCTTTTCTCCCATTCCAGTCTGTTGGCTCCAATCTGGACCGGTCCCCGGGCCCTTGCAGAACATGCTGGGCAAACAGATGAGGCCTAGCCGAAAGAGGTGCAGCTTTGGAGCCGAGGGCACCTAGGTTTGAGGACTGATGCCACCACGCATTCAGAGTTCCTGAATCTGTTTCCTTGTCCCTGAAGCAGAGATGATCCCTGCTTTGCGGAAAAACTAGGAGGAGGGATGGTGGATGTCGCGAACCCAGCTCAGCACTGGTGCTCAGGATGTGTAGCTCTCCTTGTTTCATTTGCCTCAAGTCATTCTTTCTGTCCAGAATTCTCTGCTTGCCGTTCTTATGTATGAAAATCCTACCCATTCTTTACACAAGGCCTTGTGCAGATATTCCCTCATGGTTGGACTACCCCAGCCAGAGCCGCCCCAAACCCTCCCCTTGCTCTATACTTCTGTAGCACCCTCTCGGTGTCGCTTGTGATGCTTGTCTTAGACCAGCTTCTGTCGTAGATGTTGGGATACGGGTCTGTGGCACATGGTCTCATTCACGGTCGGTGCTCAATAGCGTTTGCTTAGGAGATAACTCAACAGTCCCTATTGATTTTGCCGTGTCCGTGGATGAGAAAGCGGCATAAATAGTTCCAATCAAGTGCTATTTCAGAAATACGTCTGTTTGATTTTGAAGTCCCTTCCTGCCACCCATCTCCCTGCCTGCTGCTCGCGTCTCGCCATCCTCCGAATGCTGGGGGACTCCGCTGCTCAGCCCTCAGGCTCCTCCCCTCCTCTCTCCGCTCTCGCTGCCGAGGCTGGTGTTTCCCAGGTGCTCGGTGGAATTCCGGTGTGGTAATAATTCTTTATTATGGAAGGCCGCACCATACGTCGCGGGACATTTGGCATCTCTGGCTCGCGCCCATTTAATGCCAGTGAGGTACCCTCTTACCCCGAGTTATCAGGCAGCCAGAAACACTCCCGCACGTGGCCTGATGCCCCCAGTTGGAAGTCACTGCTAGGTGATATCATCTATTCCCAGCGGCTTTGATGGTCGTTATTCTAAAGATTCTGGAACATGTCTCCTCAGTTCCTATCTCTCCTGACGCCAGACCTGCTTTGCTAGCTGTTGACTTGCTCCTCTGCCCGGTGGTCTCATAGTATCCCTTGACGAGGGGTGGGGCCACATCTCCTCTCCAGGTCTGCCCAACCTCATTGAGGGACAGCTACATTCGTTTTTTCTTTTTTTAACTGTTTTTTAATCTTTATTTTTGAGAGAGAGAGATACAGAGTGTGAGTGGGGAGAGGGGGGCCCAGGCAGAGAGAGAGGGAGACACAGAATGTGAAGCAGGCTCCAGGCTCTGAGCTGTCAGCACAGAGCCCGACGCGGGGCTCGAACTCACACACTCTAAGATCATGACCTGAGCCAAAGTTGGATGCTTAACCAACTGAGCCACCCAGGCGCAAGGGACAACTACATTCTGTTGATTGCTCTGACCCAACACTTTGGAGTCCTCCTTGATTCTTCTCTCTCAGCAAGTGCCCCAAGGCTGTATCTTTTTTTTTTTTTTTTTTTTTTTTTTAATTTGAGAGAGAGAGAGGGCACACAAGCAGGGGGGCGGGTCAGAGGTAGAGAAAGAGAGAGAGACTCTTAAGCAGGCGCCACTGCTCAGTGCAGTGCCCAACATGGGGTTTGATCCCATGACCCTGGGATCATGACCTGAGTTGAAATCAAGAGTTAGACGCTCAACCGACTGAGCCACCCAGGAGCCCAAGGCTCTATCTTGAGCTATACCCATGTCTGACCTCCTCTCTTTCCCCTACCTCTAGACCGTCTCTCGCCTGGCTTGCTGTCGCCCCTCTCACCGGTCTCGCGCCACCTTTATCGTGTCCATACCAGAGGGATGCTGTTAAACCTGTTTGCTCGTTATCGCCGTTTGACTCAGAACTCTTCCCGGTTTCCCTTCTCACTCAGAGTCCAGACCCGAAGTAGAGTGGGCCCCTGGCCCCACCCTTTTCCTCTTCCCTCCCCCTCCCCCAACCACAGGGGCCTTCTTGCCCCAGATTTCTGCTGGCTCGCTTCCTTCAGATACCCACTTAAATGTCACCTTCTCAGAGGCCATCCCTGACCGCTTTCCTTCTCATTCTGCTCAATTTGTCTCCATCACTCTCAGACTTACCGAGTATCTGGGAGCATGTTTGCGTACTGCTTATCTCTTCCCTGCCCTGCAGTCTGGGCTCCGTGAGGCTTGCGGGCCTCTTGGTCTCGTTCTATACTCTTATCACCAGAGCCGAAAGGTGGGCCTGGCCTGGAGGAGGGCCCGGACACCAGGTCTGGATGAGTGCATGCGACACGCAGACGCGCATCGCACTCGTTCCCACTTCATTATTCTCGTGTCTTCCTGCTCCAGCATGTTGCGTAGGCGCAGTCTTGACCGAGGGGCAGTGGGCAGGCCACCCAGCATCGTTGCAGAACCTCCCCCAGGCACCCACTCAGGGCACTTACCCTAGGGGCACTCGTTGGGGGACTTCAGCTGTCCTGGCTCTTGCCCCTCCCCCTCCACGTAAAATAAACCAGCCTCTGAGCCGTGATGTAAGGATTTCAGTCTTCCCTGATGTTTCTGTGGCTTTTCTCCATCCCAGAGCCTTCAGGGCCCCACTTGCTTTCCCCATGACTCAGAGACCTTCTCATCTTGGTTCCCAGCCCATGGCAGAGTTGAAGGACAAGGACGGTGCCGGAGGCAAGAATGCTGACCGTTGTCGGGGCTGACAGCCTGACGAAACTCAGAACCTTTTAGCGATCTGTAGGCGCTCCGTGTAGGGGCAAAACCTATTGGCCGCGGTGTCGGAGCAGAACACGTCCATGTTCTCACAATAATGATGGCTGCCAGTTGTTATTAAGGGGAACGAGCTCTCCTTCGTTAGCAACCACGTGTATCGGGTGTGATGAAAGAATCAGTTATTTCATCCCGCACAGAACATGAACGTGACTTCTTTTATCACTGAGGAAACCCAGTCGCGTGGAAGTGAAATAATGCGCCACGGTCACCGTACTCAGAGGCCTAGAGAGTTCTGATGCTGAAAGGAATGAACTGTACCTTATCTGGAAAATTCTCTGCTTTGGGTTCCCATTCCCTCGGCATGTTGGCTTTGCTGCGCCCTTGTCCCATTAGGAGCGGACTGTATTTTCCATCACGCTCGGCGTGCCAGTGAGCTCACGGCCAATACTGACCTTGGCTTGGCGTCTGCTCCGTGTTTCCTATAGGATCAGCAGCAAGCCCGTCAGTCCCAGCTTGCTCAGGACGAACGTGTTTCACGCTCCTATCTCGCCCTGGCAACAGAAACCGTGGACATGTTCCATATCCTCACCAAGCAGGTCCAGAAGCCATTCCTCAGACCGGTGAGTGGAAGCTTCGGGGTGTTTGTTTTGCATGTTGGATTCCACAGTCAGGCTCCGGCACCTGTAACTAAAGGTGGCTGTGGAGATCCTGGACGTTGCAGCTCACAGCCACTAAGTGAAATTTTGATACTGGTTTTGTTCGCAGTTATGCGAGGTGATAAAGCACTCTGAGGATAGACGGAAGTCTACAAACAGTCTTTTCCAAGATAACTCAATTCGCTTTCTGCTTACAGAGCACACGGGATCACTAATGTTGAGGCTGTGACATACTTCTGTCGTTATCGATTCCTGTATTTTATCTATAGGAGACATAGAAAGTAACGTCAGTTGGAAATTAGAGTCTGTCAAGTAGAAATCACTGATACTGGGTAAGATCTTCGGTTCTCCTAGCTGTAGCTTTGCTATACTCAAGAAGCCACAGGGTAACGAGAGCCATAATTACAGTTTGTGACAGATCTAAGGTAGTCAAAACATTTGGCCTTGATATTATTAATAAGATCGGAGTCCTGTTTTTGAAATGGAAGCTGAGCCACATGACCAAAGATCGCTGCTTGGTGTTGGAGCTGCCGCACGGCACAGAAGCTTTATGGTGTGGCCGGGATAAGGGTCGTGAGGAAGGCCAAGAAGGGGCCAGGAGCCGGTGGTTAATTACCTGGCAATATGGACAGGCTGACAATGGAATGTAACTTGGTTACTCATTTCCTCCAATTTCCACGTTCACCGCTTCGTTCAACAGTATCGCCACACCCTGGCCTGTGTGCATCTCAGCAAGGAGTCTCCCCCCGCCCCCCATTTTCCATTTCACATCTATTTATAAAAGAGCCGTGGAAGGTGAAACAAAACTGAGCTCACCGTTGAAAGCACGCGGACACCACGACTAATTTAAACAAGATAGTTCAGACCCTTGCTTCCCTGGGGTTGGCAAATGGAAATCCTTTCAACTTTTTCTATGGAGGCCAGAGAGTAAATTATTAGGCATCGTGGGCCGTACAGCCTGTCCCAGCTACTCAGCTGTGCTGTTGCAGCACGTAAGCGGCCACAGACAATATAGAAACCAGTAAGCGTGGCTGTGTTTCGGTAAAACTTTATGAAAACAAGCATCAGGTCAGATTTGGCCCGCAGGTAGCAGTTTGCCAATCCCGGCACTAAACCAATGCCGGCACTAAACCTGGCAATAAAATGACGTTTTATTTTACGTTTAGTGACCCCAAATCAGCAAGTCTTTGATTGTTAGGGAACTGTAATAAATTATTTGAGACTAAATTGTCATACAGCCTATTTTTGGTTCTGAGTTCTTCATTTTTAAAGGAATTTATTGAAAGCAAAGTCTAATGTTTTCACGTCAACTAAAATTAATATTTTTCGAGGCCTACTTTTTAAAAAAAAATTTGTTCATTTATTTTGAGAGAGAGCGTGAGTGAGAGCTCAAGTGGAGGAGGAGCAGAGAGAGAGGGAGAGAGAAAGAATCCCAAACGGGGTCCACAGTGTCAGCACAGAGCCCAGCACGGGGCTCGAACTCACAAACTGCGAAATCATGACCTGAGCCGAAATCAAGAGCCGGACGCTCAACCGACTGAGCCACCCAGGCGCCCCTCAAGGCCGTTCCTTGACCTGAGCTATCTGCGTGCCTTGGCCGTAGCCTTCCACACGCACTCTTTGCCTGTGCCTGCTTCGATGCATCCTTTTCCTTTGCCACACAGTTTCGCCTTCTTCACTGGCTAGCTCAAACCTCTCCCACTTGGGGAAAAATAAAACCCTGCCAACGATATCCTGTCCTTATCACTCCTGTATTCCACAATTTCCTAACAGTCAAATACAGGAGCGCTTTACTTTGTGCAAAGCAGGTTCTCGAAAAGCCAAATTTCAGTTGGATGTGTATAAGTGCAATCATTAAATGTAACGAAAACCTTGTTCTGTGACTTTTTTTTTTTTTTTTTTAATGGCCTGATACTGTCTAACCTGAGGCAGGATTCCTCCTGCAGGTTTGCTTGAAGCACACGTGCCCTGCTGTACTAAGTACTGGGACATCGGGTGGGTTCTCGCATATTGTTTATATTGGCTACTTGTTTCATTTAAGTGTGCTTTGTCTCTCACCTGCCACATTTAAGATGATTTAAGACATAAACTTTATCTTCTGCTTCTTCTGCATTTCTCTTCTCTTGGCCTCTGATAATAAGAACGGTGCACCCTGTCAGAACTGTCAGACGCTTTTGAAATTTAGAAAAATAATGCATCAGGGTGCCTGGCTGGCTCAGTTCAGTGGAGCATGAGACTCTTGATCTTGGGGTCATGAGTTCGAGCCCCATGTTGAGTGTAGAGGTTACTTAAAAGTAAAATCTTAAAAGGAAAGAAAACGAATGCACATACAATGGCGGCTAAATGAACATACCAAAAATTTCTTTGACTTACGTTATGATGATGGGATTCTGAGTGACTTTCCCTCTTACCTACTTCTCAATGAATTTGGAGTAATCCTTGTTTTTTGTCACCGAAAGCATGAATTTAAAGCAAAGGTCGCCCTTCCGTTGATATTTGTAGATATTCCATCAACCTGCAACGTTATTAAGTGTTAGAATTATTGGGTTAGAGATGGAGAGTAAAGAAAATTTTGAGCGGAACGTTCTTCTTCAGCTTACGATCCACGGCACATATAAGGGATTCTCTGCAGATTAATCTGGCCCATTCCTGTTCCTCCGCTGAGATGGGAGTTTTGGTCCTTCTCACTTGTCTCAACAGCTTGAATTGTCCTATTACCCTGTGATTTCCTAGGAGCTGGGACCCCGACTGGCTGCAATGCTCAACTTTAATCTTCAGCAACTCTGTGGCCCCAAGTGCCGGGACCTGAAAGTAGAAAACCCTGAGAAATACGGCTTTGAACCAAAGAAGCTGTTGGACCAACTGACAGATATTTACCTGCAGCTGGACTGTGCCCGGTTCGCCAAAGCCATTGCTGACGACCAGGTCGGTGCCCGGGGCGGGTGGGGGAGGGCAGGCCATTTCGGGGGGAGGCTGGGGTTCAGGCTGCTGAGCTGGGCGACCAGAGGTGGCATCTCTGTGGACTTCCTGGCAGACCCTGTGCAGTGACGTACCCACCTGTCCCTGGATTTTCCCCACTTGAAATCAGAAAGGCGATACTTTTTAAATTGTGGTTTGGGAAGTTTTTAGTCGGCAAATGGAAATAATCACCACCGCGGCCAGGGGAGCTTGTCTGATGTAAATGAAGATGGCTCAGCTCTTTTTCATTGGGTGTAAAAGAGCTGACTTGGCTCCCAGATACGTCTGCAGTGGAGTTCTTAGCCCGTCCTGCTACGAGCAGCAGGCCCATTGCCTTCCCACAGAGGCCCGGCTTTCCCAGGGCTCCAAGCCTGCTTCCCAGGCCTTCGCTTCAGTGCTGCCGCCGTTGTGATTCCAGGTTCCAGACCTCGTGGGGTGATCTTCATAGTCTTCTCTCTCCTTTATTCCTCGTGTCCCCTGTGAGGACGCCGTTCGGCGCTTGGCATTTCCGCAGCTGCCGATGTAGTCCAGCCCCACCCCCTTCTGACTTCTCTCCCTCCATGTTCTCCTGGCCCACGTCATACCAGCGTCATAAGAGCCGATTGTTTATCAACCGAATACCAAGTTTTAACCACTTGGCGTATTTTTGTTGATGTGGTCCTCACAAAATCCTGTGGTGTAGGTTCCATTAGATTCCTCATTTTTACATGAGGAAACTGAGGCACAGAGAGTTGAAGTGGCTTGCTCCCGGTGGCGCCCGTGCCGTGGGATAGAGGCAGGATTCAGACCCAGTCAGTCTGGCCCTGAGCCTATATTCCCAGCCCCTCTGCTTTCTGCTTAAAATGCCCCAAAATTCCACACTCACCTGTGTCTCCATCTTTGTTCACACTCTCTCTCCAAATATTACTCACGTTTCAGGTTAACCAGCAGTAGGGATTCTAGAAGGTTCTTTACCCATATCTCATCCAAAGGAATCATAGAAAAATAAGGAAATAGCAGATATTATTTTTTTTAATGTTCACTTTGAGAGAGAGCATGTGTGCCCATGTGCAGGGGAGAGGGAGAGAGAGAATCCCAAGCAGGCCCCACGCTGTCAGTGCAGAGCCCAGCACAGGGCCCGATCCCACAACCTGAGCTGAAATCGAGTCGTACGCTTAACCAGCCGAGCCACCCAGGCACCCCTAGGTACTGATTGTTTGTTTGTTTGTTTAATAACAGCTCTATTGAGATATAATTCACGTATGTGGGTACTTTGGGACGTAAGCAAGAGAGGTGGTCTTGACAAAGTGCCTGCAAAGGAAAAAAAACACACGTCTGAAGCAGTTTTTCCACAGAAAGTAGTGTATCAGAGGGGCGTAAGAGTTTGCCGTTATTGTGGGGAGGGGCTAAGATGTGTTTCTAGCCTACAGCCTGTGATACCGCACATTTCTAGAACTATGGAAGGGAAGTGGTAGTCTGGAGGGAGAGAGAGGAAAGGGGGAAGTACCCCCATCCAGAGTGGGGTGTCTGCTTGGGGAGCAGGCCGGCTGCGGCTGGGCTTCTGTAGCCTCGCCAGAGGTCAGGGTGCGAAAAGTCCCCAGAGACTCTCGCGCTTTTACTGTAAGCGACTCGGGAGAGTCATTAAGTGTGGTCTCGCTGTGGCTGCCACATCCCAAGTGGTTAACATCACAAACTTTGCAGCGTGAATAAACACGGCGAGACAGTGAAAACCAGGTGGGGACAATACCCGGTAAGGCCTGTGGATTGTCGTGGTGGCCTGTGGTGGCACCTGGCTTGCGTCACAGATGGCAGTTTCTGCCCAGTGGTGCATGGGTTCTCTTGAGTGTGTAAACAGCCCTGTTCTTCCAGACTCAGGAAGCAAACGCACACGAGTGCCAGCGTCCCAATGTAGAGAATAGTGTTTTAAGTGGATTTCTTGGCTTCCTTTTACGGTGTGGTATTTGTTCTGATTGCTGGGTATTTTCCTCTTACATTGGTTGTAAGCTGATTAGAGTCCTGAGGATCATTTGGAAGGGGGTTTGAGGACTGGGGAAGAAAGGGTGGAAGTCTACAAAGCTCCAGAGGAGGAAGAATTACAATTTTCTCCTTCGGGAGCAGCGGCCTTGGTTTGGTCTGGTGTGTGCGGGAAGACAAAGGATGAAGAAAAGGGCAGCCATGCGAGGAAGGAAGAGCTTCTCTCCCCGCCAACCAAGAATGGGCTAAGCACGCGTGTCCAGGGCGCCTGGGTGGTTCAATCAGTTAAGCGTCGGACTCTTGATTTCAACTCAGGTCATGATTTTAGGGTTTGTGAGATTGGTCCCTGTCAGCGCAGAGCCTGCTTGGGATTCTCTCTCTCCTGCTCTCTCTGCCTCTCCCCCGCTTTCTCTCTCTCTCTCTTTCTTTCTCTTTTTCTCTCTAAAACTAAATAACCACAAAAAAAAAAAAAAAAAAAAAGATAAAGAGCCTATCTGAAGTCACACTTCTCCCATCCAGTCTTTACTTTTTTTTTTAATTGAGGTGAAATTCACATAACATAAGGCTAACCGTTTTATTATTTTGTAATGTTTATGTATTTATTTTGAGAGAGAGAGCTCAAGCAGGGGAGAGGCAAAGAGAGGAGAGGGAGAATCCCAAGAAGGCTCCGCGCCGTCAGCACAGAGCCCGACGTGTGGCTTGATCTCTATGAACCATGAGATCGTGACCAGAGCCGAAATCAAGAGTCAGACCCTCAACCAGCTGAGCCACCGGTGCCCCAAGATTAACCATTTTAAAGTGTGCAGTTCAGTAGCATTTAGTACATTCACAGTGTTATGAAGCCATCACCTCTTTCTAGTTCCGACATTTTATCCAAACATACCCTCAAAAAGAAATGCCATATTCATTACGCAGTCACTGTCCATCCCCACCCCTTTGCCCCAGCCCTTGGCAACCATTAATCTGCTTTCTGTCTTCATTTTACATAATTTTGGATTTACCTGTTTGCCTATTCTGGATATTTCACGTAAATGGAATAAGATAATACACTACCTTTTGTGTCTGGCCTCTTTCATTTAGCATAATGTTTTTGAGGTTCATTCATGTACATGGCCTACTGGCTCATTCCTTTTTGTGGCCCAGTAAGATCTCATTATGTGAATACTCCACGATTTGTTTGTCCATTCATCCATTGGTGGACATTTGAGTTGTTTCCAACTTTTGGCTATTATAAATGTGGCTGCTCGGAGTGTTTGTGATGAAACGCTAGAATACCTGTCTGTAATTCTTTTGCGTATATACTTAGCAGCAGAATTGCTGAGTCATATGGTGATACTACATTTAACTTCTTGAGGAAATGCCGCATTGTGTTCTACGGTGTACGAACGGATCATGTACAGCTGTTCTAATTCCGATTTCTTCATTCTCACCAACGCTTGTTATTTTTTCGTGTTTTTTTTTTTTTTTTTAAATAGTTACTCTAGTGGGAGTGAAATGGTACTTCGCTGTGGTTCTGGTTTACATTTTCATAATGACGAATAGTGTTGAACATCTTTCCATGTGCTTCTTGGCCATTTGTATACCTTCTTTGGAGAAATGCCTGTCCAAGTCCTTCTCCATTTTTTTTAAGTGGATTATGTTTCTGTTGTTGAATAGTAAGAGTTTTTTTTACATATTCTCGATACAAGACCCTTATCAGATACACGATTTGTAAATATTTTCACATCTGAGTTTAGAATGACTCTGGAACATCCTTGAGGTCATCACATCTGATTTTAGAATGACTCTGGAACATCTTTGAGGTCAAGAGCAGCATCTTTACTGCATCTCTCACCCAACCCACATCAGACTCGAAGCGACAGCTTAGTAACGTGCATTTGCTCCAGGCACTGACACCGTTGCTTCTAGAGGCTGAATGCCACGTCCCCTCGGTGCGGGCTCCCTTTGATTTCTTTTTTTTTTTTTTTTTTTTTTTTTTCAACGTTTATTTATTTTTCGGACAGAGAGAGACAGAGCATGAACGGGGGAGGGGCAGAGAGAGAGGGTTACACAGAATCGGAAACAGGCTCCAGGCTCTGAACCATCAGCCCAGAGCCCGACACGGGGCTCGAACTCACGGACCGCGAGATCGTGACCTGAGCCGAAGTCGGCCACTTAACCGACTGAGCCACCCAGGTGCCCCGATCACCGTTGTGTTTTTGTTTTGTTTTGTTTTTTTTAAATTTTTTTTTTCAACGTTTATTTATTTTTGGGACAGAGAGAGACAGAGCATGAACGGGGGAGGGTCAGAGAGAGAGGGTTACACAGAATCGGAAACAGGCTCCAGGCTCTGAGCCATCAGCCCAGAGCCCGACGCGGGGCTCGAACTCACGGACCGCGAGATCGTGACCTGGCTGAAGTCGGACGCTTAACCGACTGCGCCACCCAGGCGCCCCTTGATTTCTAATAATGCTCACCACGCTGCCCTTAGAAGTTGACTTATAAGCAAGCATAAGTTGTTAAAAAGTCGTCATCTTTTAAGAAACAGAACGGGTGATGCTTCACGAGGGTGGCCGGGTGGCTCCTTGTTACAAAGAGAAGTTCAAGGTGAAACCGCCTCTGATGCAGCAGTGCCCAACCAGCAACAAGCGCCTGTGCAAAATATTTTCATTTTGCCCTTCCAACCTCTTATTCTATGACCTTTTGGCCACTTCTCCTCTGCGCCCCTTCCCAAAGAGACGGAGACTGGCTTCTGGTTCATGATAAGTAGATGTCAGATAAGGTAACTGCAGGGTCAGTACAGTAATTTGGTTTCAGAAAACCATACTGGAGGCTCTCCGAACTTTTCAGGATCGTGCAAGATGGCTTTCAGGGTTTCCGCTAGGTCGAGGCCAGCGTTTGCCCTTCCGTCTGTCTCCCCCTCAGGTGCATGAAAGTAACAGGGGGCATGGGTGCCTGTGAAGACAGGAAGTGAACACGTGCACTTTCTTAGAGACTGAGGTTTACAAAGGAAAGAAGAAAGATGGAGGGATTTCAGTTCCGCACTCTAAGAGAATACAGACCCTGAGACGAATTCATCCTGCAGACATTCGTCTGAGTCCTTGGATGGGAAAGACCGCTCAGCGGGTTACGATGCCGTCCTTGGAGTCTTGATCGGTCCCCTCCTCCGTCCGGATCACTGTCCCTGAACTGACAAGTGGCCAGTGTTCTTGCCAGAAATGCAAATTAGGATATACTGTGATATTTTGAAATGGCAATGATTTTTATGAATTAGGTACCTGTGAGGTGGGTGTCACCACCCCCATTTTACACCCAAGGAAACTGGAGCTCAGAGGGGTGTGCCTAAGACCACCCAGCGCTCGAGGAGACGGTGGAGCCAGGATTCGAGTCCCACTGCAGCCGTGGTGGGCACTTGTCCTCTAGACCGTTCCCCGTGCTCCTGTCAGCAGAGCACCCGACACTTCAGCGTTGAGCTGAGAGATTGACCTCGAACGGGAGAAAGCTCCTGTCGACTGGGAACCGGGCCGGGCTGTTCTCACCATGTCTGCCTTTAGCGGAAAGAGCCGCCGTTTGCTGCCAGGGCCCAGTGCCTTGCGAGGCCTCAAACAGGCTCGATTTTCAATTTCTTTTAACATTTACATTTTAAAAGAAATGAATGTTTACTGTAAGATAATTCCACTATTTAAAAATTCCCCTCGTTTGCCTCACTCCTGAAGCCCTCCTCAGAGGTAATGACCTTGTACAGTTTGATACGTATATTCCAGTCTTCCTGCGTTCATAGCCATGTGAGAGTATTTATATATGTGTTATTTCAGGGCTGTTTTATTTTTTCATGTTTAGTTTTCAGAGGCGGGGGGGGGCCCAAAGGGGAGGGGGACAGAGGATCCGAAGGTGGCTCTGAGCTGACAGCCCAGAGCCTGACACGGGGCTCGAACCCTTGAGCCATGAGATCATGGCCCGAGCTGAAGTCGGATGCTTCATCGACTGAGCCCCCCAGAAGCTCCTACATGGGTCGTACTTTAGGCGTTTTCTGCAGCTTGTGTTTTTCCGCTTAAAATGTATTTGTCCCCCGTCGTCTTTCCTCACTTGCAGAGATCCTACAGCAAAGAGCTGTTTGAGGAAGTGATCTCGAAGATGCGGAAGGCAGGGATCAAATCCACAATAGCGATCGAGAAGTTTAAACTCCTAGCTGAGAAGGTGGAGGAGATAGTAGCCAAGAACGCACGCGCAGAAATCGACTACAGCGACGCCCCAGACGAGTTCAGAGGCAAGCGGACCGCTCTTTCCCTGCCGAATTCTTTGATTGGAGTTACCTCGAAACACGTAACACAAAAAGACCGCATTCTGTGCTTTTCCTTTTTTTATGGTGCGCTAGAGTTGCTCCTTGAGGCATGCTCTCTGAAATTACATTTGCCTACTTTTAGTTTCTGTTATCGATTAGAAGCGAAAAGAAAGTCCTTGTCCTGATTTCAAACTAGGAAACCGCCGGGAAGATGCCAGGATCAGCCTTGCCTTGGCAGGAGGGGATTTCCTGCAAGTCCCCAGATGCGGGAGCTTCCTGCATGGCCCTGGTCCTTCTCCCCTGTTCTTGCCCCCCAGCTGTAGCTGACGAGAGTGCTCTCCCCTCCACCAGGGGCACCGGGTGTGCCTCTGTCTTATGCTGACTTCCAGCTAAACTTGGGGGCCTAGTAGGACCACGCGAAGCAGGACAGGCTTTGTTTCGCTCTCGTTTTCAGTTTTCGGCTCTGTGAGTAGAGTTTGCTCTTGGCTTTGTCTCTGCAGACCCTCTGATGGACACCCTGATGACCGACCCGGTGCGGCTGCCCTCCGGCACCATCATGGACCGCTCCATCATCCTGCGGCACCTGCTCAACTCCCCTACGGACCCCTTCAACCGCCAGATGCTGACAGAGAGCATGCTGGAACCAGGTAGAGGAGGGCGCGGCGAGAGTCACAGGGCCCAAGGCCGCCGGGCCCAGCTGTGGCGCCCGAGTCGTGTGTCCGAGATTAATCTGAAGGGGAGATCTATCAAATCCAGAAGCCACACGGCGTCTGGCGCTCGATGGAAAAGACACAAAACATCCTTTGCCCTTTTTTCCGCCGCCGGAGCCTGGGCCTTCCCCAGGCTTCATGTCAGTGAGGGAGTGAAGGGCCTTGTCTTTCCGCGTACACAGACCCGCACGCAGCGGCTCCCGGGAGGAGCCCTCCCGCCTGGGGCATTAATCCTCTCCTTTTCTTTTCCCAGTGCCAGAACTGAAAGAACAGATTCACGCCTGGATGAGAGAGAAACAGAACAGCGATCATTAAACCGCCCCCCGTGCCCACCCTCTGCTCGAGGCCAAGGCCAGCCAGGCAAGCAGAAGCAGCGTCGGTGGCGGATATGCTGTTCAGATGTTGGAGGCCCAGCGCAGCGGGAGACCCCGAGAGCCCACCCAGAGCGACCAGACGGTGGAGATCTGCAAGGTCATGGAGGGGGAGAGGAGCCCGAGTCCTGTACATATATTTAAGTGACACACATGGTCAAAAGCTTGAGGGACACACTTTACGATTGCTTGTGTAATAAAACTCGTCCTTCTTACGTCACCATTTGGGGCTTTTGCGACGGAAGTCTCTGAGTGATTGGTGACAGATGGGTCTGGACAGCCTCCCCTTCGTCCTTATTTCCCCCCCTAAACCCGATATCCGTTGATTTGATTGTGATTAGAGAACCTTGGACATTTTGCTGCTAAAGAATCCTTGCCCTGCTCCCCTCCTGACCCTACTTGCACTGCTGTGGATTTTTTTAAGAGAAGCAAAAACAAAAATAAACTCCTTCCCCCACTGGCCCTCCAAACATATACTCTGTGAGAGAATTGTGCCTGCAACAAAGTGTTCATCCTGGGATCGTATTTTTATATCATATTCACATATTTGTTTTTTTAATTGGTGTTAGATGACATGATTAATAAAAAAGGCAAGCTATTTTCAGAATTTGAATTTCAGTTTTTATTTTTATTTTTTCCTTTTGAAATGTCCCTTTAAAGTTTTTTTGTTGTTTTTTTTTGTTGTTTTTTTTTTTATTCTGAACAAAATGAGAATCTGTCACTCTGGTCCTTGTAGTAAGGCCTCTGTTAGGGATCTGAGGAACAGTACAGCCGAGGAAGTGTCCAAGTATATCAGGATTTACATGACTTATGGATTTTTTTGGGGGGGGGAGGTAAGGAGGGTGGGGGGCGATTCAAAACCATTACAGGTATCCTAGGGGGGGGAAATCAACTCCTCAACCCTGGAGTCTGCGAGTTCGAGGCAGGGGTCGTTTGTATGACGTGTCCGTTGGGGCTTGGCCTTACCAAAGCAAAAAGGGGGTGCAGGAAACGTGGATGTGTCTGCTTGTAAAAACACACACAGACAAACACACCTACACGCACACAGAAGCACGAGACTTTTTGTATGACTGCTCCCGACTGAACATACTTGAATTCTTGAATTTCCTTTGGGGTAAAAAAAAAAGGATCTGAAACCATAAAGTGTTTTGAAGAAATTAAGCTACGGAAACATACTTTCTTTTTCTTTTCCTTTTTTCCCCCCTCCCCCTTCCCCCCCCCCCCCCCAGACCATGTCCTCTGTTCAATTCCTAACGCAAACTACAATAAATGGTGATACACATTCAGAAGGAACCTTCTTGGAGTCTCTTCTTTTTGTGGAAAGCAAAGGGGTGGGTGAGGAACGAGAGCCAAATGAGTCTGCATGTGGCAAAGTGTCTCGTCTGCCACCCGTTCGGAGTTGCTACTTTGAAAACAAAACCTTGGGCGTTCTGTGTCCGTCCCGAGGCTCCGTCCGGTCCTCACTCGGTTCACTGTTCAGGTGTGCGTGGGGGTTGAGACTTGTCATGTTCAGTCTCCGCCACCCAGCCTCAAGTTTTTCCCCATCTCGAGTGCCTTTCCCTTGACCCTCACGGTCCTTACTCAAGGCCAACCCGTTTCACCGAGCTGTTCTCTGGCGCCACGGTTTCACATAACCCCGTCGGCCAGCGCGTGTACTGATCAAAGCGAACACTTAACATGGTACTTGCTGTGTGCCTGGTGCCGTGCAAGCACTTTCATATCTACGGCTTCGGCTTTTTTTAAACAGGTCAGGGGGTGGGGTGAAGAGAGGCTAGGAAACTCGCCCAAGGTCACCTTGTCTCCCAAGGTCTCCCAAGCCCCTGCCCCTAACCACCATGCCTACTGCTTCTCCTGAGCAAATCTGGACTGAATCACTTCCCTCCCCCAAAGTAGAATGCATTCATTGTAATAAAAATGTCATGGGGCGCTTGGGTGGCTCAGTCGGTTAAGCGTCCAACTTCGGCTCAGGTCATGATCTTGCAGTTCATGAGTTCGAGCCCCGCATCGGGCTCTGTGCTGACGGCTCAGAGCCCAGCACCTGCTTCGGACTCCGTGTCTCCCTCTCGGCCCCTGCCTTGCTGATGCTCTGTCTCTCTCTGTCTCTCGAAAAATGAATAAATGTCAAGAATTTTTTTTCTTTGCTTTCACACAATGTAGACGGATTTTTCAAGAAAAAATCACCCATAATCCCACAATGCAGACAATTCTGTTAATGTAGTTCACTTTTTACTAAGCTTATACATGTATATGCCCATAAAATTATGTTTTGGGGCTTCTATGCCTAATTGTTCATCCAGCTCATGAATACGTATTATTATCTCCTCTCCAACAGATTATAAATTCTTCGCAGCCACAGATTCTGTCATTGTCTGTATGACCCCACGAATGTAGTAGGATGCTGCCTTATCCCTCCGTATGCTCTCAGCATTTTGAATATTCAGAATTCAGAGGTTTCAAGGATCTTCTGTTTGGTAGGACACGTCTTCTATCCGTACTGTCTCTAGGAGCAAGATAGTTGGTGTTTCTGTTCATGTTTTCAGGGTTACTGTTTTATAGAAACTTGTGTTTGCCTTCAGTCTGTTAATTATGGATGTTGAGATAAATTCCAAAATGTTTTTAATGTAGGTCTTGGCCACAAGAAAGCTGGTCAAATAAAAAGAAGGATCGGAGTGTCTGATGAACAGAAGAGAAATAATCCTTGACAGAGAGATGATGAAAATAACTTCGTGCTCGTTTTGTGACTCACTATTGTGTGGGTTTTTTAAAGGAGTTGATAAAATATCTTTCGAAAAGAGAGCTTGAGCACATTATTTTGTGCACATTTTGCAACCTTTGGATTTGATACAAAAAAATAGTGGATTCTATGGTGTTTGGGTTGGAGTGGGAAGAAGACGTAAATAGACCCACTCTGACTAGGTAAGTTTTGTTTTTTTTTTTTTTTTAAGTTTATTTACTTAGAGAGAATGAGAGAGAGAATCCCAAGCAGGCTCCACACTGTTGGCACAGAGCCGGATGTGGGGCTCAAACCCACGAACCGTGAGATCATGACCTGAGCCGAAATCAAGAGTCCGATGCTTAACCGACTGATCCACACAGGTCCCCCTGACTAGGTAAGTTTTTCATTGCAAGAAACCTCCCCGGTGTTGCACCGAAGGAAACCACCCTGAAGATACCTTGTACTTTACGAGCATATTCTACGTGTAAGCCACTCTTTCATGCAATAATTCGCTTAATCCTCCACAACTGTCTGAAGGAGATCGTGTGGTGAAACAGGCATGCGAAGCTAGGCCATATGGGCGTCAGAGTCTGATCCCTCCAGCACTCCTGTTGTATGGCAGAATTCCAGAATGGGCCAAGTCCAGAATGCCCAAAGACCTGTGGAGAGGCAGCCTACCATTCTGGAAGGGGCTTTGGCCTCGGGGTCAGCTCCAGAACCAGCTCTCATGGGAGATGGTGAAATAACTTGAACCTCAGGGCTTTGCTTGCTGGCCACTCACTGTCAAGCCCCAGGTTTGTGTTCTGGCCCGGGCCCCTCTCCTCCGGCAGACACTCGTCCTCGCCGATGTCCGAGAGGCCCTCAGAGTTGACGTGTCCAAATTAAGTTGCTTCCGCTTCACCCCCAACCCGTTCCTCTTGGCCTCCCCATCACAGTAAATGGCGCCGACATCCTTCCAGGTCGCTCGGGCCAAGAACTTGGGAGTCATTCTCGACCTCTCTCTTGTGGGCTGCTTGCCAGTCTGTCCACAAATTTCTCAGCTCTACCTGTAAAATGTACCCAGCATCCAACCGCACTCCCCAGGTCCACTGGTGTTACTGGCCTGAGTCATCAGCAGTGAGCTGGCTTATTGCAGTAGCCGCCTGACCGCTCTCCCTGTTTCTCCCTTGTTCTTTCTCGAAATGGCAGCTGGAGCGGCCTTGTTAAAACTTGCCTAAGTTCGGAGGACGCCCGGCTGGCTCGTCGGTAGAGCGTGTGGCTCTTGATCTCAGGATCACGAGTTCGAGCCCCACATCGGGCATGAAGAGTACTAAAAACAAAACCAGAAAAACCTTCTTGGCTAAGATCACATTGCTTCCATGCTCCAAACCTTCCCCGGCTTCCCAATGCCCTAGGAGTAAAAAAGATTTTACAGTAGCCTAGAAGGCAGTGCACTCCCTCTCCACAATCTGTCTGAACTCACACCCTACGGCTCCCCTTCCCCCAACCACCAGGCCACCCTGGCCTCCTCCTCCTGCAGGCATGCTCCCCGCACTGCTAGGGCCTTTTCCTGCTGCCCTGTCGGCAAGGGATCCCCTTCCCACGGACATCCGCAGGGAGCCCAACTTGGTGAGTCCTTCCTTGTCCTCTCCATTTAAAATCACACTCATTCACTCACTATCTGCTGTCCTTTGTGATTCCCTTTCTTTGCGTGTTTCTCTTTAGCACGTATCATTATCTAACTTACTATATTACTTACTTATTTAAGAAGTCTATTTCCCCCCTAGCATGTGTCCCCCAGGAGGGCGGGGTTTTGGTCTGTTGTGTATCCCCTAGCACCTGGAAGGGTGCCTGGTGCAGGGGAAATGCTCAGTACAGTGGTGGGATGAATTATCTCTTCATATATTTGTCTGTCATTCCAGCTGTCTCATTTATCCATTGCTGCATAACCAGACCACCCCCAAAATTGAGTGGCTTGATACAATAACAGTTACTTTATCCCCCACGGTTCTGGAGGTTCCAAGAGCAAGCATCCAAGAGGACCAGGCAGAAGCTCTATCACCTTTTAGGGGCGCCTGGGTGGCTCAGTCAGTTAGGTGTCCAACTTCGGCTCAGGTCACGATCTCGAGATTCGTGAGTTTGAGCCCCGCGTCGGGCCAAAACTTAAAGAAATACTGTAAAAAAGAAAGAAAGGAAGAAAGAAAGAAAGAAAAGATGTATCGCCTTTTACCATCTAGGCTTGGAAGTCCCATAGTGTCACTTCTGCCTTAGTCATAAGCCCACCTGGGTTTAAGGGGAAGGAGTGCAGAAGCCACTTTTCACGATGGGAAGGATGTTAGCATCGCACTGTAAGAGCAGCATCTGAGATGGCAGGTCCCGGTGATCCTGCAAAACAAGACCTGCCACACTCCCCCTTACAATCTCCCTACCTGCAAACTACATCCGTCTCTTCCCCCAAAGACTCCCAAATTTCATCCCGTGATGGCATCAGCTTGAAGTCCGAGGTCCCATCAGCCACGTCAGGCCTAGGTCCAGGTGGGCCTCCTCCGACGTGATTCTTTTAGGTACGGTCCCTTGAGTGCCATTCCTGTTGCTTTAAAGATCTGTGAACTTGGGGCGCCTGGGTGGCGCAGTCGGTTAAGCGTCCGACTTCAGCCAGGTCACGATCTTGCGGTCCGTGAGTTCGAGCCCCGCGTCGGGCTCTGGGCTGATGGCTCAGAGCCTGGAGCCTGTTTCCGATTCTGTGTCTCCCTCTCTCTCTGCCCCTCCCCCGTTCATGCTCTGTCTCTCTCTGTCCCAAAAATAAATGAACGTTGAAAAAAAAAAATTTAAAGATCTGTGAACTAAAGACACAAGTTATCTACACACACACCCACCAGCGCAGACCCTGATGCGGGACTGGAACTCACGAACCATGAGATCGCGACCTGAGCCGAAACCGAGTCAGATGCTTAACGGACGAGCCACCCGCGCGCCCCTTCCTTTTCCGTAACCAGACTGAACTGCCCTGAAGTACGTTTCTCCGTTTGCTGCCTGCTCCTAAAAAGAGGTAGGGTTCAGAAGTCTCTTTTCGTGTTGTACTTTCTTGGTCCCTTTTCCTCGAAGCTGGAGGTACTTTCTTCGGAACAGTTCCCTTAACATTTTGTGGGTTGTCTGTGAATCGTCTCGGGCTTTACTTCATCAGACAAAAACTGCAGCCACAAATCTCTTCAGGATAAACTCCTATTTCTTTTGGATTTCCTGTGAAATCCTTAAGTCTTTCTGAGAGCTTAAAGGGGTTTGTAGTCATGTTCTTTTTTTCTTTCTTTATTTTTGAGAGAGAGAGAGAGAAAGGAAGAAAGAAAGAAAGCAAGCACAAGCAGGAGAGGGGCAGCAAGAGAGAGGGAGAGAGAGAAGCCCAAGCAGGCTCCTTACCAGCAGCACAGAGTCCAACGTGGGGCTCGATCCCATGCACCACGAGATCATGACCTGAGTCGAAATCAAGAGTCAGACGCTACGCCAGCTGAGCCACCAGGCACCCCTGTAGTCACATTCTTGGCCTCACATTTAGAAAGTTTTCTAAAGATCTAAATGGCCTCCGTGGGCGGCGAGAAGAAGCCAAGTGACCCTTTCACTGTTTTGCGTTGGAATCTCTTGACTTTGATCATGGAGTTCACTGGGTGCGTCTCCTGTCCTCCACACTTACCTTCCTCTAACACAGATGACAGCATGGCCAAAACTTCCCCCACCCCATGACAAGGGTCCTCTTTCCTCCAGCTTCCAGGCACTTCTACACACGTTCCTTTAAAGCTTCTTCGGCGCCCTTTACGCTCACTAACAGTGTCCGCAAGGCATCACTGGGTTCCGCCCAACTTTCAGTGCGAAAGCCAATGCCACGCGTTTTTTAGGTTTTGTTACAACCACGCCCACTTCCGGGACCTAAACCTTGCTGCTAGGATCACCCAAATTTAATGGCTATTTAAAAAAAAAAAAAAAAAAAAAATTATGTTTATTTATTTTTGAGAGAGAAATAGAGCACAAGCAGGGGAGGCGTGGGGAGAGAGGGAGACCCAGAATCCGAAGCGGGCTCCGGGCTCTGAGCTGTCGGCACGGAGCCCGACGCGGGGCTGGAACCCAAGAACCTGAGATCATGACCTAGGCCGAAGTCAGACGCTTAACCCACTGAGCCCCCCCCCCCAGGCGCCCAGCAGCTGTTACCTTATTATCATCTGTCATGGTCCTGGGGTGAACTGAGCTCAGCAAGCCAGGCAAGCCCGTTCTCACTCCAGGACTCTGTACAGCTGCAATCATATGCCAGCTGAGGATGAAGTCACCTTCAAGGTTTCCTTCCATCTGGCTGTTGGCTGAGACCTCCGCTGGGACTGTTGGCTGGGACACCTACATGTGGCCTCTCTGGGGCTTTTTGGCCTCCACACAGAGCGTGGCGACCAGCTTCTGAGAGCCAGCACTCCAGGAGGGCCGGGCAGAAACTGCTCTGTCCACCCAAGAGCCTCGGGGGCCATCTAGCACCTCTTCTGCTGCAGGCCTGCCCAGGTTCAAGGGGAGGGAACGTAGACCCCGCCTCTCAGAGGGAGGAATGTCAGAGTCACATTTCAAGAATAGCCTGTGGATGAGAGAGCCTGTCACAGTGAATCTTGGAAAATGTCACCAGCCGCACAGTTTCTCCTTTCTGTAAATTGTCACTTCTTACCTGTGTGTTTTCCTGCCCCTTTCCTTGCTGTTTGGCTGGTATTCTTGTGTATTTTCTAGAACCTACCCCTCCCCCCCACATCCGTGTTAGATGTCGGGAACATCCTCTCCAAAGCTGGTATCTCTCTGATAGCTTTGTTGTGACCCCTTTTTTTGGGGAATGGAAATTCTGAGTTTTAGTACTGTTATATGTATATTTCGATTTATGCATTTCTTGAGGTAAAACTCATATAACGTAACATTAACCATTTTAATTCCGTTTGTACAATTCAGTGCTAATAGTCGATGTATTCACGGTGCTGCTCGGTGACCAGCTCTTGCTCGTTTCAAAACTATAGATGTGCTGTCAGGGCTTCAATTTTTTTTTTATTTAATATTTTTATAGGAAATATGTACACATAGTCCAAAACGCAAAAAAAAAAAAAAAAAAAAAAAAAAAAGCCCGAGGAACATTGAGGAAAAAGACCGCCTCCTCTCTTCCCCCCTTGTCCTCCGGCCTCCGGTGACCCTTGCACCGTTACTGGTTTTCTATTTCAGCAAAAACGGCGGTCCTATGCCATGCTGCACCTTGCTTTGTTCTCATAAAATATACCTTGGAATCCATTCTTCCAGCAGCACGTAATGTTCTATTATTACCAAGTCGTCTATTGATAGCACATTAGCTGATTGCAGTCTGGACTCCCTCAAACGCTCTGCAGTGAGCAACCTTACAAACACGTCATTTTGTACGTGTGCAAACATCATGTTAAGATAAACTCCTCGCGGTGGAATTGGACGATCAAAGAGTATATACAGTTTTCATTTTGCTCGATGTTGCCAAATTGCCCTCTGCTGGGTTGTACCATTTATTTTCTTACTAGCAATGTGCGAGAAGGTCTCTTGGGAGGAAGGCGGGAATGGTGTCTCTGAAAAAGTGTCCTTTAAACGGGGAGAAAGTCAGGATGAGAGCCTGCAAAGGCCTGTGGGAAGAGCGGTCCACAGACACGGGGAACAGCAAATGCAGGTGCTCCCGCAGGCGGTCTCCTGGTATGTTTAAGGAACAGCAAGGAAGGGCACCTGGGAACTCGGTTGAATGTTCAACTCTTGATTTCGGCTCAGGTCACGATCTCACACTTTGTGGGTTCGAGCCCTGCATCGGGCTCTGCGCGGACAGCATGGCACCTGCTTGGGATTCTCTTTCTCTCTCCCTCTCTCTCTGCCCCTCCCCTGCTCGTGCTCGCGCTCTCTCTCAAAATAAATGAATAAAACCTAAAAAAAAAAAAAAAAAAAAAGGAACAGCAAAAAGGCCAGTGTGCGGGAAGGAAGGGAGCAAGGCTGTCGGTAGGCAGGGACGGGGACGGGGAAGGGACAGGGGTAGAGAGAGGATGGCTGCACGAGGCAGGTCGTCGTAAAGACCGTGATCTACCTGGAGTGAGAGCCATTGCTGTGGGAAGGTGGGGGCAGAGGAAGTGACGTGACCCACCCCAGTCACCTAATGTTACCACGCCGGTTGCCATGGAAGACAGATTGAGAGAGAGCAGGCGGGAGTGGAAGCACGAAATGGGGAGACAACCCAGAGGGCTCGCATGACAATTCAGGAAAGATCCACGGGAGCTCAGACCAGGGCAGGGGGGACGGCAGACGTGGTGAAGTGCACAGATTCTGGAAGTACGGTGGACGTAGGGTCGGAAGGATTTGCCGATGGGCCGCACACGGAAGACGAGGGAAAGAAAGGGACTACGTTTGGTTCGAAGAGTTTTGGCTTGAACAACTCGGGGGGTGGAATTGCCTTTAGCTGACATGAGGAAGACTGAGAGAAGAGTGATTCGGGGCAAGGGGAGTTCAGCGCCTCGCTTAGCTTATTCCGTAAGGAAGGTGACTTTCATCGTCCAAGTGACCATGTCAAATAGGCAATGGCATGTTTGAGTCTGGAGTTTATGGCAGAGGTCCAGATTAGAGAGATTAACTTGGGGATTATCCCTGTACTTCACGGGTGCTAAATTGTCTCTTTATTTATTTATGTTGAGAGAAAGAGAAAGAGAGAGATTGAGCACGAGTAGGGGAGGGGCAGAGAGAGAGGGAGAGAATCTCAAGCAGGCTCTGCACTGTCATCGAAGAGCCCTGACTTGGGGCTCGATCCCATGGACTGGGAGATCATGACCTGAGCTGAAATCGAGAATCAGATGTTCAACTGACTGAGCCACCCAGGCTGCCCGTGTCTTTTTTTCCCCCCCAAAATAAATCTCTTTTTTTATTTTTTAAGTAAACTCTATGCCCAACGTGGAGCTCGAAATCATGACCCGAGATCAAGAGTCATATCCTCTTCCACCTGAGCCAGCAGGCGTCCCCACTTGTATTTTATTTTTAATATTTAATAATATTTTCTATTATACATTCTATGTGGATATTATTGGTGTAGAAATTTGAAGGTTTTTTTTCTTTTTTTTATTATTATCCCTTACCCATTATCCCATCCCCCCTCCCACAACCCCTCCCGTAACCCTCAGTTTGTTCTCCATATTTAAGAGTCTCTTCTGTTTTGTCCCCCTCCCTGTTTTTATGTTATTTTTGTTTCCCTTCCCTTATGTTCATCTGTTCTGTCTCTTAAGTCCTCATATGAGTGAAGTCATATGATATTTGTCTTTCTCTGACTGACTCATTTCACTTAGCATAATACCTTCCAGTTCCATCCATGTAGTGGCAAATGGCAAGATGTCATTCTTTTTGATTGCCGAGTGATACTCCATTGTGTGTGTGTGTGTGTGTGTGTGTGTGTGTGTATACCACATTTTCTTTATCCCTTCATCCATCGATGGACATTTGGGCTCTTTCTATACTTTGGCTATTGTTGATAGTGTTGCTATATACATTGGGGTGCATGTGTCCCTTCGAAACAGCACAGCTGTATCCCGTGGATAAATGCCTAGTAGTGCAATTGCTGGGTCGTAGGGTAGTTCTGTTTTTAGTTTTTTGAGGAACCTCCATGCTGTTTTCCAGAGTGGCCGCACCAGCTTGCGTTGCCATGAAGGTTTTTTTTTTTTTCAAGTGTATCTTGTACCCAGTCATCTTAGAAAGCTTTCTTAAAGATTTTTTTAAATGTTGATTTATTTTTGAGAGGGGGAGGGGCAGAGCGAGAGGGGGACAGAGGATCCAAAGTGGGCTCTGCACTGACAGCAGAGATCCCGACGTGGGACTCAAACTCACGAACCGCGAGATCGTGACCTGAGCTGAAGTCAGATGCTCAACCGACTGAGCCACCCAGGTGCCCCCTAGAAATATTATTATTTCTGTTAACCGTGGGATTCTGGTGGGTTTCTATGTAGACAAATGGATCCTGTGCCAAAAAAAAGCCAGTTTTGCCACTTCCTTTCCAATTTTTGTAGCACTCCTCCTTCTCGGATGACACTAGCAAGGGTCATTCTCCTGAACAGAAAAGTCATTGTAGGTAGCCTTGCCTGGTTCCAGAACTCAATGGGAATGCATAGAAAGGTTTTCTAAGGCATGTTACACTTGTAGGTTTGGGGGAGATAGCCTTTATCAAGTCATGCCATTTCCTTCTATTTTTGATTTCAAGAACATTTCTATGTTAAATAGATATTGATAAGTACCAAGGGTTTTTCTTTGACTCATGTGATTTCACCCTTAGACTGTTGTTGCTGAGAATTACACCCAAACTTTTTTTTTTAATCTGAAACCACATTCGCGTCCCTGCATTGGTTTCAGCTGATATTTTATTTCGATTTGTACTCTCGTGAGCAGAGGTAACATGAACCCATGCTTTCCTTTTCTACATTTCACTCTCATCCAGTTTTGGAATTAAGGTTTTCCTAGCTTCAGGGGCGCCTGGCTGGCTCAGCCCATGGAGCGTATGACTCTTGATCTCAAGGTTGTGAGTTCAAGCCCCACGTTGGGTGTAGAGAGTACTTAAAAATGAAGAAACTTAAAAAGAAGAGATACTCCGTAAGTCAGTCAGAGAAAGACAGACACCATACGTTTTCACACATATGTGGAATTTGAGAAACTTAACAGAAGACCATGGAGGAAGGGAAGGGGAAAAATAGTTTCAAACAGAGAGGGAGGCAAACCATAAGAGACTTAAAAAATTTTTTTTAATGTTTATTTATTTTTGAAAGAGTATGAGAGGGGGAGACACAGAGAGAGAAGAGGACAGAGGATCCGAAGCAGGCTCTGCACTGACACCACAGATCCTGATGTGGGGCTCGAACTCACAAACTGAGAGATCATAACCTGAACCAAAGTTGGATGCTCAGCCAACTGAGCCACCCAGGGGCCCATAAGAAACTCTTAAATACAGAGAACAAACTGAGGGCTGACGGGGGAGGGGAGAAGTGGGGGGAAATGGGTAAATGGGAATTGAGGAGGGCACTTGGGATGAGCACCGTGAGTTGCACGTAAGCAATGAATCAAGGGAATCTACTCTCGAAACCAAGAGCACACTGTATACACTGTGTGTTAGCTAGCTTGACAAGAAAGTATATTTAGAAAAAGAAAATAAATAAAAAAAGAAAAAGATACTCCTCCCTAAAAAAAAAAAAAAAGATGTTAGAGGCCCCTGGCTGGCTCAGTGGGTACAGCACGCAACTCTTGGTCTCAACGTTATGAGTTCAAACCCCACATTGGGTGTACAGATTACTTAAAAATAAAATCTTAGGGGTGCCTGGGTGGCTGAGTTCATTAAGCATCTGACTTCGGCTCAGGTCGTGATCTCACGGTTCGTGAGTTCGAGCCCCGCGTCCGGCTCTGTGCTGACAGCTCAGAGCCTGGAGCCTGCTTTGGATTCTGTGTCTCCCTCTCTCTCTGCCCCAACCCTCTTGCACTCTGTCTCTCTGTCTCTCTCAAAATAAATAAAAAACAACAACAAAAAAAATCTTAGGGACACCTGGGTGGCTCAACTGGTTGAGCGTGCAACTTCAGCCCAGCTCATGATCTCGCAGTTTGTAAGTTCGAGCCCCCCATCAGGCTCTGTGCTGAGTGCCTGAGTCTCCCTCTATGACTGCCCCTCCCCACCTCACGCTCTGTCTCTCTCTCTCTTTCAAAAATAAATAAAAGTATTTTTTAAAAATATGTTTAAAATTCTTAAAAGCAAAAAAGACTTTACTAGCTTCATAAAATCAGTTGAGGATATTTTATTCATTGAATAAATATTCAAAAGATATTAATAGAGAACCACTACGTGCCAGCTACTGTTCCAAGTGCCGGAATACAAAAGTCCTGTCGCCATGGGATCCATATCCTAGCGAGAGAAGACAGAATAAACAAGATAAATAAGTAAAATATACAGTATAATGGGTGGTGGTAAATGCTAAGGGGAAAAATAAAACAGGGAAGAAGGACCTGAGCAGGGCCCAGCTTTATTTAGGGTGGACAGCCAACACCCAGTGGGAAGACATTTGGTCTTTCCACTTTTTTTGGTTTTCTGGCACAAGGCATAGATGATAGGGATCGTGTATATTTTGAAAGATTGATGCAACGCTCATAAAACAATCTCAACCTGGGTTTTTTTTTATTGTGGGATAGCTAGGGGCAGTAGGGAGGAGCATTTCTTTTCTTTTCTTTTTTTTTTTTTTAAGCTTATTTATTTATTTTGAGAGATAGAGCACTATCAGGAAAGGAGCAGAGAGAGACAGAGAGAGAGAGAGAGAGAATCCCAAGCAGGCTCACTAACCCTGAGATCATGGCCTGAGCCGAAATCGGGAGTCAGACTGAGGCACCCAGGCGCCCCTGGGTTTATTTCGTTCCGTTTCCTAGCCTCTTGAGTTGAACACATGTGTTTTCTGTCTTATTTTCTGGTAAATGTAACTTTCCCTGTAGTACTATTCTAACTATGTTCCACCAATTTGACATGTGGGGTCTTACTGTTATTCACCTGTGTGCCTTTTGTAATCCACCTTACGGTTTTATTTACTAGTATTTATAAACTTCTATGCACACATCCACATTTATATTGAAGTCAACTTGAAATGTATTTATCCTTTTATTACGCTGTGCTCTGATGTGTTCCATCAAAATGGAACCAGTTAAGGTTTCCTTGTGACCTTGCACATGATTAAGTTTTGTGACCGTTCCCTGTATCTCAATGTGTAGTCTCTGTGTATCAGGTGCAAAATTTTAAGTCCAGCTTCTTGATTGCATTATAATCCCGTTTTTGCTTACTTTTTTGTCTGGCTTCTGGTTGATCTATTTATTTCCAAGACTATATGATAAATTCTCTATTCCAATTGTTGACTTATCTCTTTCTCTCTGTGGTTTTATCAGTAATTGCTGTATATCTTTTGAGCTTATGCTATAAGGGAGATATACACATAATTATATTTTCTTGATTATCTTTCTTTTTGCCATCTCTCTGTTATGAAGTCTTTCATGTTAATTTCTATCTTATTTAGTATTAAAATTGCTACTCTGGTGTTGCTTTGGTTGATATTTGCCCTAGCGTATATTTCTTTTTCCTGTTTTCCCCCCGACCTGTTTGTTAGGAAATATTACACCTATTTGGAAAAATGCAAAAAACATAGACATACAACTTAATGACTTATTATAAAGCTTATATACTGGTGTAACGACCACTCAGGCAAAGAAACAGAACATTTCCGGTATCCCAGAGGCTCAACTACTTCTGTTCCCAGTCCCAACCCCATCCACAGGTAAGCGTTATCCTGATTTTTATGGTAATCATTTCCTTACCAGAAGTAAGGTTTTGTCACTTAGGTATATATTCCTAAACACCACAATTTAAGTTTGCCTTTTTTGAAATGTTATATTAATATGTCTAAAGGTGGGGCACCTGGCTAGCTCAGTTGGAAGAGCCTATGACTCTTGATCTTGGAGGCGTGAGTTTGAGCGCCATATTGGAGAGATGACTTAAATAAATAAAAACAATAAATATATATATATGTATTTAAAAGTAATATTTTTAAATCTGACGTTTCTTGTTTTTTTAGGTTGATTTTTATTTTATTTTTTAATTAAACATTTTTTAAGTGTATTTTTTTATTTATTTTAGTTTTTTTGACGTTTATTTATTTTTGAGAGAGACAGAGTGCAAATGGGGGGAGGGGCAGAGAGAGAGAGAGGGAGAGAGAGAGAATCCCAAGCAGGCTCCACACTGTCAGTGCAGAGCCCGATTGGGGGTTTGAACCCATGAACTGTGAGATCATGACCTGAGCCAAAGTCAGACGCTTGATGGACTGAGCGACCCAGAAGCCCCAGGTCTTCGATTCTTGATCTCAGGTCAGGACTTGATGTCAGGGTCCCGAGTTCAAGCCCCACACATTCAGCTCCATGCTGGGTGTGGAGACTACTAAAAAAAAAAAAAAAAGAAAAAAGTGAGTATGGTCAGAATTGCTGTATTACCTTTGATTCATTTATTTTCATTGCTATATATATTTCATTGTTTTAAAAAAATTTTTTTAACATTTATTTATTTTTGAGACAGAGAGAGACAGAGCATGAATGGGGGAGGGTCAGAGAGAGGGAGACACAGAATCTGAAACAGGCTCCAGCTCTGAGCTGTCAGCACAGAGCCCGATGAGGGGCTCGAACTCACGGACTGCAAGATCACGACCTGAGCCGAAGTCGGCCGCCCAACCAACTGAGCCACCCAGGCGCCCCTATATTTCATTGTTTAAGTATACCAAAAGATTTTTTTTATCCCTTTAACTGCTGAGGGACACTTGGATTGTTACCAGTTTGGGACTATTAAAGATAATGTGGACGTAAACATTCTTGAATATGTTTCAGAGTCCATTTGATGTTGGATTTGAGATTTTTGTCAAATGCATTTTCTGCATCTATTGAAGTGCTAATACAGTTAAAGAAATTTTTAGGCTAGGGGCGCCTGGTGGCTCAGTTGTTTGAGCATCTGACTTTGGCTCAGGTCATGATCTCATGGTTTGTGAGTTTGAGCCCCACATCAGGCTCTGTGCAGTCAGTGCAGAGCCCGCTTTCGATCCCCCTCTTTCTCTGCCCCTCTCCCCACCTCAAAATACATAAACATTAAAAAAATAAAATAAAAAAATTTTAGGCTAATATGGTGAATTGATACCAATAAATTTTTTAAATAAGTGTATTTATTTTGAGAGACACAGAGACAGCACGAGTAGGGGAGGAACAGAGAGAGAGGGAGAGACAAAAAAATCCCAAGCAGCCTCCGTACTGCTTGGAGCCCGATGCAGGGCTCAATCTCATGGAACCAAGAGATCATGACCTGAGCCGACACCAAGAGTTGGTCGCTTAACTGACAGAGCCCTGATACCAATATATTTTGAAAAGTTAAACAAACCTTGCAATCCTGGGAGAAATCCCACTAGGATATCATGTGTTTTTTCTTTTTATATATTGTTTGATTCAATTTGCTAAAATTTTGTTAAGAATGTTTGCATCTATCTATATCTACCGTTTGTGTCATAAGAGATATTGGTTTATAGTTTTCTTTTCTTGTAGTGTCTTTTTCTGGTTTTAGTAGCTTCCCCACCCACTTTTTCTCTGCATCAGAGATGCCAATTTTCAAATCACTACATTGCATAACGCAATGATTCAGCATTATAACCTAGGATGCCATTTCTACATCTATATCGTTTCCCTTTTTGATGTCTTCTGGTGGAGTTTCTCAATCTGATTTTCTAATTCCTTCTTTGTATGCATTTTCCTATTGAACCCTCTATCTCCAATTTGTTTTGGGTAGTTTTTTTTGTTTTGTTTTGTTTTTTTAAGATAACCGTGGGAACACCTTGTGGCTCAGTCTGTGGAGCATCTGATCCTTGATCTCAAATCTTGATCTCAAGGTCATGAGTTCAAGCCTTCCATTGGGTGTGGAGCCTACTTAATAATAATAATAATAATAATAATAACTGCTTATT
This sequence comes from Leopardus geoffroyi, assembly GCF_018350155.1. Taxonomy (NCBI): domain Eukaryota; kingdom Metazoa; phylum Chordata; class Mammalia; order Carnivora; family Felidae; genus Leopardus; species Leopardus geoffroyi. Next base: position 7,288,170 of record NC_059328.1, read on the forward strand.
TCAGTACCTGTTACCGATAGCCTATCTCTTTGAAGATATTTATTATGCTTATTAGAAGTTTTTGTTGGATCTACTCCATTAACTCTGCTTCCTCAGATATAAGCTTTTCAGTTTATTGTCTCTGATTTATAGTATGGCTGTTTTGCTCCTTAGATGTGTAGTTATTTTCTCATGAGCTCAGATTCCCCTGGGGGTCATAATGTGGAGTGAGCAAGACTAGAGGTCCGGCCCCAGTTTGAGCCCTCCTGGTGAAGCGTGTATGTGTGTGTGTGTGTGTGTGTGTGTGCACGTTGGGGAGGCTGTCAGAGTTTAGAGTTGGTGGCATTAAATTATAGGCCTCATAAGCCCCCATTGGCTTTCCCTACATGTCACTGTGCCTTTCAGAAACCTTCTGGTACCTCATTTTTTTATGTTTATTTATTTTATTTGAGAGAGACAGAAGAGGAGAGAGAGTGTGTTTGCACCCATGAGTTGGGGAGGGGCAGAGAGAAGATGAGACGATCCCAAGCCGACTCCACACTCAGGACAGAGCTAGACTTGAGGCTCGGTCCCATGACCGTGAGATCATGACCTGAGCTGATATCAGGAGTCAGAAGCTTAACTGACTGAGCCCCCCAGGCGCCCCTTCTTGTACCTCTTTTGAACAGTTTGTTGTTGTCGTCGTCGTTGTTGTTGTTGTTGTTAAGTAGGCTCCAAGCCCTGCAGGGGGCTTGAACTCATGACCGAGAGATTAAGAGTCTCATGCTTTGCCAACTGAGCCAGCCAGGTGCCCCAGTGAGCAGTTCTTTTCTAGGGGCCTCTTCACGTGGATGCAATCGCCCGTTCCTTAGGGAATGGAGAAGGAGCAGGGAACAGTTGGGATGTGGCCGTCCTCCAACATGAGCTGTCTGCTCCTCCCCACAGTTAGGCATTTATATCTCCCCAAACTGCTCCTGCACCCCAAGCAGAGCCAGCAGAGACGACATGGGGAGGGGGAGGACTACAACAGCCCTTCCCAGATTCCCCTCTACTCAGACTGACACCCCGATATGCTCCGTGCTGCCATTACCTCCCCTCCTAGAGCCCAATCACCTTCTGTCGCCTCTTGGATTTCTCCATTTTTATATAGTTTCTCAGGCTCATCTGCCTCCCTCTCTACTCTGGCCTCTCCATGGCGGGGCTCAGTGGTGTACCTGCCAGCCGCATCCCATCACCCAAGAACCCTTGTGGTGGATACTCTTATTCATGTCTTTCTCCAGATTGGAATGGAAACTCAGATGGGTTACATTATTTGCCGGGAACTATGTGACTGCTAAGTGGACATCTGAGGCTCATCGGTTTCTGTCTGCCCGCAAAGGCTATAACACACTCTTTGGAGTAGTGTGTCCCCAAAGATGAAGAAATATGGGCAAGAGCTTTGCTTTAGCCGTTTCCAAACCCCGTGGGATCCTGGGATGGATAAAGGAACAAACGGGGGTGGTGGTGCCGATTTCCAGGAGACCGTCCCCTTTAACTCGCCTGTCCTTTCGTCTCATGTATCACTTTTTATGGAGGTTTAAATTATTTATACTGTTCTGTTGAAAGCTAAGCACGTTGGAGGAATTGCCACGCGTTGGAAGGCAGAAAGTGGGCAGCCAGACTGGATGGGGATTTCAAAACAGAGCAAAACATGGTGTCTCCCACCCTGGTGCCTTGATGCCTTGAAGTTCTCTTGGTGCAGGCTCTGTGTGTGTGTGCGTGTGTGTGTGTGTGTGTGTGTGTGTGTGTGTGTGTGTTTGAGAGAGGGAAAGTGAGAGCGAGAGAGGAGAGACACAGTTGATTGTCGTAACTGGGTTTGTAGCCTTTGGAGATTTATTTCTATACCTTTGAGTTTCTTTGTGAAATGAGTGTGTTAACCTGTCAACATGACATTGTTGGAAGGAAATTGCTGATGTAATGAATTTTTTTTTCCAAAGAGCAAAAAAAAAAAAAAAAAATTGAACTCTTATAAAGAAAAGCACATTTATAAATAAATTTAATTTCTACCCAAAACCACAGAGTCAGCTGTTTATATAAATATTATAGATCTAAATGCTTAGCTTCCGCGGAGGCTCCTTGTCCTAGAAGGCTGTGCTTTATTGTCCTTTCAAACCACAACGTACTGGGGCCATCAGTGATGTGAAAACAGTTTTCTTTTCCAGTTGATTTCTTCAGGATGATTGAAAACTACTCTGGCAGCCAAGGGGGCCCCAACCTCAGTTCTCTCCATGCTCCTACTTGGTGCCCATAGAGGAGAACATTGAATTTAGAGCATTGCAGACCATCGTATGATGACCATGTATCTTAAAACTTTGTGCATATTCATTTAAATGTCCAAAGGTGCGGCGGGGGTGGATAAAATGAATAAAGTTGGTGGACTGAGGGACTATCAGTCATGCACTGACTGATGAGTATTACAGGCTCAGAGTATTAACTAGAAGGTTTAATGAGTACTAGGAGTCTGAACTGAAGGTCCTGTTCCTACAGAGGAAAAAATGCGGGCTTATTTGTAGATTTGGATTAAATTCAACCCCCAAATCCCAAGTCTCCCATTCATTGATTTGCTTGGGAACTCAAAGAGTCAGGAAGGTAGCAAGTGAGGGGAATAAAAATCAAGGTCTTAGTTCTTACTCACTTTCCTTTTGAGAAAATTGAAGACCGAGTCCCAGTTGAAGGGGAAGAGAAGGAAACAAACCTTTTAAAAAGATAAGTGGCTTCTGTTTCTCTGATTGCCCAGCGTCGACTGAGCCTGAAGCTACTGCCAAGGAACCTCTTCAGCCGTAAACTAAATGTATCTATCCTCTTTTCTCTTTTCACAGAGTGTATCTGCCCGCTGGAGTGCACACATTCTTGGCTGTGGTGCAGGTATGACGTAATTTCGATGTCAAGCGTGTGGGAGAGTAAACTTTCACAGCAGTGCTTCTAAAGCAGAGATGTTTGCAGCATGGAGAACTGAACTTGGTTGGATCCAACACTTAGATGACTACCTTGCTACGGACAGAATGCCAGTTCTTTGTCTTCCGCTTTCTTAGTTAATACTTAGTCCATTTCTGTTTGTGTGTGCATGTGGGTGCGTGCGTGTGCGTGTGCCTGTGCGTGTGTGTGTCAAAGGGGCGTGCTGTGCTGAACAGCATGGGGTGTGGAGCCAGACGTTGACGGATTTGCATCCTGACTCCACCACCTTGAATAAATGAGTTGGTGTGAGTTTCCTGTGGCTTCAGTAACAATCAACCAGGTGATTTACAACGACAGAGTTTTATTCTCTCACATTTCTAGAGGCCAGAAGTCCAGAATCAGTATCATGGGCTGAAAAATCTAAGGGTTGACCAGGCTGTGCTCCTTCCAGAGGCTCTAAGGGAAAATTTGTTCCTTGCTTCTTCTAGCTTCTGGAGGCTGCTGGTGTCCCTCGCTGGGCTTGTGGGTGTATCCCCTCCAGGCTCTGCCTCCACGATCACACTGCTGTCAGCACGTCTGTGTGTGCAGTCGTATCTCTCTCTGCCTTCCTCTTATAAGGATACATATGATTGCCTTTAGGGTCCCGCTTGATAATTCAGGATAATCTCTGCATCTTAAAATCCTTAACACATCGACAAAGACCCTGTTTCCTTATAAGGTAATGTCGACAGGTTCCAGGGATTAGGACCCAGCATTGTTGGGTGAACAATATGAACAGTATGTGAACGACAGGAGTGGTTTATTTCATAGGGCTGTTTCGAAGGTTAGGCGAGACGATGAATATGGAATGTTTCATGTAGTCCTTGGTTAGAGACCATGCTCAATAAATATCAGCTGCTGTCATCACTATCCCCACCATCATCAGCACCATCATCTGTTTAAATTCTTCCTCTTTCTTGGAGAGGATGAAAAAAAAAAATCCATGCTAAGATAGTTGAACCTAGACTTACTTTAGAATTCATCTGCTCTAATCGATCAAAAACCAAAGTCTAGAGGCATTGACTTGCCCATGATCCCACAGCCAGAATGAAGCAGATTTATTTCACTGTAGCGTTTTAGGTGCTGTGACTCTGTAATGTGTAGACAGGAACCAAAGCAAAGGCATGATGGGGGATCATTCAGGAAGAGAGAAGGAGAGAGAGAATAAAGATTCAATGAGGTCATTTCTTGACTTGATGAGACCATGGCTTCATTATCATTGTTGTTGTTAATCAAATTATTTAAAAAAAATTTTTTTAAGTTTATTCATTTATTTTGAGAGAGAGAACGAGAGAGAGGGCAAGCAAGTTGGGGAGGGGCAGAGAGAGAGGGAGAGAGCGAGAATCCCAGGCAGGCTCCGCATTGTCATTGCAGAGCTCCATGGGGGGCTCAAACTCAGGAACCATGAGATCATGACCTGAGCTGAAGTCAGATGCTTAGGTGACTGAGCCAGCCACACCCCCCTAAAGTCAGTATATAAGTAACATGATGGCGCCCCAGGCATCGTGCTTTACACTTACATCTCCTCTGGTTCTCACAACGTGAAGAGCGAATAAGGCATTATCTTCATTCCCATTTTAGAGATGAAGAAACCAAGGGTTATGTGCTCAAGGGCACAGAGCAAGTGACAGAATTAGAATCCAAACAGCCGGACTGAAAAGACCACGTGCCCTCAACCCCTCTCTACTCCCTCTTCCCAGGAGATGCGTTTTCAGCATGAATTATATATTCATCTCAGGTGATTATGCTATATGCGAGGGTAAGAAAATGCAATTTCCTCGAGACACCGTCCAAGAGCTGGAGCCTTGGAGAGGGCTATGTCTTGAGGGGAGTCTCCTTGGACTGGGGATTCAGGAAAGGTGGAGACTGTGGGGTCATTTGAGATATCCTACCTCTACTGAGCACTGTTGAGCTGTGGGCATTGTGCTCCCAGCTCTCCATTTTGCCCAGACCGTCTCTATTGTCATGTCCCAGGCATCCCTCCCGTGGGCTGGACTCCCTGGGGCCGCAGGAAGCCCATTTCAAGCACCGTCTTCTGCTCATGTGCCGGGGCCATCTGTCACTGGCACAGCAATGCCCAGAAACGACGATTTGGTTTCTTTAATCATGGCTTTAAGACCAAAGTTAATTGATACAAGGTTGTCCCTAATTGGTAAAAAATGCCTGTTACAGAAGCACGATGCGTACATAAGCTGCAATTCAGAGGAGGGGAATCTATGCAGAGTATTCTTATCTGGCTGAAATGATAGATTGCCCAGTCATGACCGGGGCAAACAGCCAGACATGCTGATTACAGCTGACTGTGTTCGCAAAGAACCAGCAGCTGATTAAAACAACACCTTGCACTAATCGTGGGGAAGTAAGGGAACACACCAAATTAAAATTTCCCATTCTCTTAGTCTTTGCAAAAATATCAGTGTTTGGTTCTTGATTCATTACTTCCGCATGGATTGTTTGCTATTTACTATGGGGTCCTCAGGGCCAGGGTGATCTTGGCAATTGTGCTAACTTACACTATGATGTATACATTCCTTGTAAACGGACTCATTTCATTATAATTGAACATTGGAGGAAAAGGAAAAAAAAAAAATGACCCCAATGGATTTTTCTCTTGCCTTTAGGAACTTCAGAAAATGTTCTCCCCAGGCAAAGACTTTTTTTTCCCCTCTTTCTTCTTGTCTAGAAGACTAGAAACTTATTTTCAAAGGTGTAAGCTTTGTCCTACTCAATGTATTTTTGAAAGTACTTTTCTAGAATTGTGTTTGCATCCTGCAGCATAATTTTGACTATTCCAGGCAGTATCAGAATTCACTTTTTGCATTCACTTGGCTTTTAGAGATAGGCAAAATCCTTTGGATCCAAATGTTGTCAGGTAGCTATGTTTTCTGAGATCTTACACATGACTTTTACATTTAAAAAAAAATTTTTTTTAATCTTTATTTATTTTTGAGAGAGCGACAGAGCATGAGCTGGGGAGGGGCAGAGAGAGAGAGGGAGACACAGAATCTGAAACAGGCTCCAGGCTCTGAGCTGTCAGCACAGAGCCCGATGTGGGACTCGAACTCGTAAACTGCGAGATCATGACCTGAGCCAAAGTCAGACACTTAACCGACTGAGCCACCCAGGCGCCCCTGTATTGTTGTTATTTAATACAGGGTTTAATACATCTGTACACCCATACTTATGCCAAATAGATGTTAATTAATATTTACAAGGACTTTGTATTAAAAACACAGATATTTTCTAGCTTCAACACAGTAGCCTCCTAAGTCTAAACATATAAGCAGTTCTATTTTTAAATGTGCAACATGATCCAAGACTTAAGTACATGTGTTACCTGACCTTGGTTAAAATAAACGGAAGATAATTCTCTTCATGGGCTTGGATCGTCCTACAGAGGACTGCGGTCTTAATTCTCCCAGAGGTAAAAGCGGGCTCTTCCTGCATTTGCATCAGTGCAAGTGGCTGCATGTGGCAGTTTTGAACAAATATGGACTCTGAGTCAGGAAGGCCAACTGTTTGGCCAAGACGCAGTGACCTTTCACAGTACAGGCTGTTCGACCAGCGCATCTTAAAACCAGGTCAGAGAGAGGATTATGGCTTATGGCCTCCCGCCCACTCGGCCCCTCTTGCTCGCCCAGCTGCCGCAGGGGAGTCCTGGCCCCTCGGATCCAGCTGCTGACCCAGCCCGCAGAGGATTACTGGTGGGGTCGCAGTTGGGATGCCTTTGGGCAAACGCCATTTTTAAACGCTGAAATAGTTTCTTTTCTTTTTTTAAGTTTATTTATTTATATTGACGGGGGGAGGGGCAGTGAGAGAAGGAGAGAGACAGAGAATCCCAAGCAGGCTCCGCACTGTCAGCATGGAGCCGGATGCAGGGCTTGAACTCACGAACCATGAGATCATGACCTGAGCCGAAGTCAGATGTTTAACCGACTGAACCACCCAGGTACCCCAATGATGAAATATCTTCTTTTTAAAAAAATTTTTTTAAATGTTTACCTATTTTTGAGAGAGACAGAAACAGGGTATGAGCAGGGGAGGGGCAGAGAGAGAGGGAGACACAGAATCCAAAGCAGGCCTCAGGCTCTGAGCTGTCAGCACAGAGCCCGATGCGGGGCCCGAACTCACAGACTGTGAGATCATGACCTGAGCCCAAGTCAGACGCTTAACCGACTGAGCCACCCAGGCGCCCCACCAATTCCTCTATTAAACCTCCTGCGTTTGGGGTGCCTGGGTGGCTCAGATGGTTGGGCGTGTGACTGTTGGCTTCAGCTCAGGTCATGATCTTGCAGTTTGTGGGTTCAAGCCCTGCTGTCAGTGTGGAGCCTGCTTAGGATTCTCTCTCCCTCTCCCTCTGCCCCTCTCGTTCTCTCTCTCCTCCCCTCTCTCTCAAAATAAATAAATAAACTAAAAAAAAAAATCTCCCGTGTTTGTCACGGCTACCATGGTTTATATTTTCTAACTGGGCCGTGACTGCTGCAGATGCGTGGTTCAATGTAGGTCCGGACCATTGACTTTAGTTGCCGCATAGCATTCCATCGTGTGACTATATCACAATTTATTCATCCATCCTCTTGTTGATGGGCGTTTCGATTTTTCCCTATGGCAAACAACATTGCAAAGTCCACATCCTTGGACCTGTTTCCTTACCTACCTGTGCAAGACTTTCCCTAAAGTATCTACTGGAAAAAGAATTGGTGGGTTACAGGGCTGTGCTCATCTACCGTTTGCCTGGCTGCTAACAGATTTTCCAAAATAGCCGTCCCATTGCCTTCCCTTCCATTACTTGGTATTGTTACATTTTCCATGTCTGGCAATTTGCTGGATTTGGCGTGGCGTCTCATTTCCATGATTTAAGCATCTTTCCATTCTTCTGTGAATTGCCTACTCATGTCCCTTTGCACGTTGTTTTTCTGTTAGGTTGTTTCTATTTTTCACATTGGTTTATATTATTGTAAATCGATTGGATTTCTTTTATATTCTGACCGCTTTGCAGGTTATAGTTGGTGCAAACATATTTGTCCAATCTATGGTTTGTTGTTTCCTTTGTTTTATGGTATCTTTTGTTGTATATAAGTGTTTTGTTTTTTAAAATTATAGCCAAATTAATCTGTCTTTTTTGTTTAGTGTTTGTTTCATGTTTAAAATATTTTTCCTTATTGGGGGGCGTCTGGGTGGCTCAGCTGGTGGAGCGTGTAACTCTTGATCTCAGGGTCATGAGTTTGAGCCCTACATTGGGTGTAGAGTTTATTTCAAATAAATAAGTAAAGATTCTTTTTTTTTTTTTAATTTTTTTTTTTTAACGTTTATTGGTTTTTGAGATGGAGAGAGACAGAGCATGAACGGGGGAGGGTCAGAGAGAGGGAGACACAGAATCTGAAACAGGCTACAGGCTCTGAGCTGTCAGCACAGAGCCCGACGCGGGGCTCGAACTCACGGACCGCGAGATCATGACCTGAGCCGAAGTCGGCCGCTTAACCGATTGAGCCACCCAGGCGCCCCAGTAAAGATTCTTTTTTAATTAAAAATTTTTTTTCCGTGTTTATTTACTTTTGAGAGATAAAGAGAGAACAAGCAGGGGAGGGGCATGGAGAGAGAGACACACACAGAATCCGAAGCAGGCTCCAGGCTCTGAGCTGTCAGCACAGAGCCTGACACAGGCCTGAAACTCGTGAGCCATGAGATCATGACCCGAGACAAAGTCGGACGCTTAACCAACGGAGCCACCCAGGTACCCCTAAAGTTTTTGTTTTTCTTTTTGTTTTGTTTTTAAGTAGGCTCCACACCCAACGTGGGACTTGAATTCATGACCCTGAGATTACAAGTCGCATGCTTTACAGACTGAGCCAGCCAGGCGCCCTATAAATAAAACAGATTTTTTAAAAAAGGAATATTCTTTTTTTTAAATGTTTATTTGTTTATTTTGCATGTGAGAGTACACATGAACAGGGGTGGGGCAAAGAGAGAAAGAAGGAGAGAGAGAATCCCAAGCAGGCCTCATGCTGATAGCATGGAGCTGGACGCAGGGCTTGGTCTCACAAACCATGAGATCATGACCTGAGCTGAACTTAAGAGTCCTACGCTTAACCGACTAGCATGGACTCTTGATTTTGGTTCAGGTCATGATCTCACAGTTCGTGATTCGAGCCCCGCAATGGGCTCTGCGCTGACAGCTTAGAGCCCGGAGCCTGCTTCGGATTCTGTGTCTCCCTCTCTGTCTGCCCCTCCCCTCCTTCACTCTGTCTCTCTAGCTCTCTCAAAAATAAATAAACATTAAAAAAATTTTTTTTTCTTCATTCATCATCATAAAATATTTTATATTTCCTACTGAAATATTTAAAGCTTTGTTTTTCTGATTCAGGCTTGCATTCCACCTGAAATTTATTTTTTATGTGGTGTGATATAAGCATCACATTTTTCACTGTATAGGTAAATGATTATTCCAGCATCATTTATTATCATGTATAGTTTACCATTCTACCACTGATTTGTAATGCCAATGCTGTCACATGTTGTATTGCCATATGCATGTGGTCTGGACTTTATTCTGTTCCATTTCTGGACTTGTATATTCTTGTGCCAGTGCAACAGAATTCTAATTAGGATGATGTTACAGAAAATCTTGCTAACTTATGGGCAAGTCCCCACATCTCGTTCTTAAAAATTGCCGTGGATAATCTTGTCTTCGTTCTAGCATACGAATTTTTTAAATGGACACGAAATAGATTTATTATTTGAATTTTATCATCACCTTGTCAAATTCCATGAAATATCCTGTTGGAGCATTCACTGAAATTACATTAATTAAGTTTACAGATTAAACTTGGAGAGGATTGACAATCTGATAATATTTTTTCCTGTCCAAATATAGGACTATCTCCCTCTATTTTTAGTGACTGGATGAATTTTTATTTTTTTTATTTTGATGTATTTAATTTTATTTATTTATTATTTATTTATTTATTTATTTATTTTTTCAACGTTTATTTATTTTTGGGACAGAGAGAGACAGAGCATGAATGGGGGAGGGGCAGAGAGAGAGGGAGACACAGAATCGGAAACAGGCTCCAGGCTCTGAGCCATCAGCCCAGAGCCTGACGCGGGGCTCGAACTCCCGGACCGCGAGATCGTGACCTGGCTGAAGTCGGACGCTCAACCGACTGCGCCACCCAGGCGCCCCTATTTAATTTTATTTTAATTCCAGTATAATAAACGTACCCTGTTACATTTCACTTCAGGTATATGGTGTAGGGATTCAGCGATCCTATATATCGCTCAGTTCTCATCACAAGAAGTGTACTCTTAATCCCATTCACCCATTTCACCCATCTCCCCACCCACCTCACCTCTGCTGGTCATCAGTTTGTTCTCTGTAGTTAAGTGTTCCTCCCTTCCTTCCTTCCTTCCTTCTTCCTCCCTTCTTATTTATTTGAGAGAGAGAGAGAGAGAGAGAGAGAGAGAACGAGGGTCAGAGAGAGAGGGAGAGAGAAAGAATCCCAAGCAGGCTCTGCACTGTCTGTATGGAGCCTGACTTGGCTCGAACCTACGAACCACGAGATCATGACCTGAGCCGAAATCAAGAGTCAGATGCTGAGCCACCTCTGCCCTCTTTCTTTTTTTAAAAAAGTAAACTCTACCCCTAACATAGGGCTTGAACTCATGACTCTGAGATCAAGAGTTGCATACTATACCACCTGAGCCATCCAGGTGCCCCTGTTTGTTTTGTTTCTTAAATTCTACATATGAGTAAAATTGTATGGTATTTGTCTTTCTCTGACTGACTTATTTCACTTAGCATTATACTCTCTAGCTGCATCCATATTGTTGTAAATGGCTAGATTTCATTCTTTTTTATGGCTGAGTAATATTCCATTGTGTGTGTGTGTATTTGTGTGTGTGTGTATGTATGTACATACATTTTATTTATTCATTCATCAGCTGATGAACACTTGGGCTGCTGTTTTAGATTTGGCTGTTATAAATAGCACTGTAATAAACAAAGGGGTATATGTATCCTTTTGAGTTAGTGTTTTTGTATTCTTTGAGTAAATACCCAGCAGTGGATTTACTGGATCATATGGTAATTCTATTTTTAATTTTTGGGGAAACTCCATACTGTCTTCCACAGTGGCTGCACCAGTTTGCATTCCTACCAACAGTGCATGAGAATTCCTTTTTCTCTACATCCTCGCCAACACTTTTTGCTTCTTATGTTTTTGATTTTAGCCATTCTGACAGGTGTGAGGTAATATCTAATTGTGGTGTTGATTTGTATTTCCCTGATGATGAATGATGTTGAGCATCTTTTCATGTGTCTGTTGGCTATCTTTATGTCTTTTTTTATTTTTTATTTATTTAAAAAAAATTAAAAAAAAATTTTTTTTTCAATGTTTATTTATTTTTGGGACAGAGAGAGACAGAGTATGAACGGGGGAGGGGCAGAGAGAGAGGGAGACACAGAATCAGAAACAGGCTCCAGGCTCTGAGCCATCAGCCCAGAGCCCGACGCGGGGCTCGAACTCACGGACCGCGAGATCGTGACCTGGCTGAAGTCGGACGCTTAACCGACTGCGCCACCCAGGCGCCCCTAAAAAAATTTTTTTTAACATTTATTTATTTTTGAGACAGAGAGAGACACAGCATGAACGGGGGAGGGGCAGAGAGAGAGGGAGACACAGAATCGGAAGCAGGCTCCAGGCTCTGAGCCGTCAGCCCAGAGCCCGACGCGGTGCTCGAACTCACGGACCGTGAGATCGTGACCTGGCAGAAGTCGGACGCTCAACCGACTGCGCCGCCCAGGCGCCCCAAAATCTTTTTTAAAAAAAGACATAAAGAGGGGCTCCTGGGTGGCTCAGTCGGTTAAGCGTCCGACTTCTGCCAGGTCACGATCTCACGGTCCGTGAGTTCGAGCCCCGCGTCGGGCTCTGGGCTGACGGCTCAGAGCCTGGAGCCTGCTTCCGATTCTGTGTCTCCCTCTCTCTCTGCCCCTCCCCCGTTCATGCTGTGTCTCTCTCTGTCTCAAAAATAAATAAATGTTAAAAAAAATTTAAAAAAGATTTTACTTTTTTATTAAAAAATTTTTTAGGGGCTCCTGGGTGGCTCAGTCAGTTAAGCGGCCGACTTCAGCTCGGGTCACGATCTCACAGTCTGTGAGTTCAAGCCCTGCGTCAGGCTCTGTGCTGACAGCTCAGAGCCTGGAGCCTGTTTCAGATTCTGTGTCTCCCTCTCTCTGACCCTCCACCATTCATGCTCTGTCTCTGTCTCAAAAATAAATAAACGTTAAAAAAAAAATTAAAAAAAAATTTTTTTTAACATTTATTTTTGAAAGAGACAGACAGAGCATGAATGGGGGAGGGGCAGAAAGAGAGGGAGACACAGAAGCCAAAGCAGGCTCTAGGCTGTGAACTATCAGCACAAAGCCCGACGTAGGGCTTGAACCTGCCAACCGCAAGATCGTGACCTAAGCTGAAGTCAGACGCTTAACCAACTAAGCCACCCAGGTGCCCCCCAAGAGATTTTATTTTTAAGTAATCTCTACACCCAAGGTGGGGCTTGAACTCACAAACCCCAGATCAAGAGTTGCAAGTTCCATCAACTGAGCCAGCTGGTGCCCCTGTATGTCCTTTGGAGAAATGTCTGTTCGTTTGTTTTGCCCACTTTTTAATTGGATTATTTGGCTTTTTGGTATTGAGTTGTATAAAATCTTTATATATTTTGGATACTGACCCTTTATCAGATATGCCATTTGCAAATATCTTTCCCATTCAATAGGCTGTCTTTTAGTTTTATTGATTGCTTTGCTGTGCAGAAGTTTTTTATTTTGATGTAGTTCCAATAGTTTATTTTTACTTTTGTTTCCCTTGCCTTATAAGACAGTTCCAGAAAAATGTTGCCATGATACTTAGGTATCCTTTAATGTGTTTCACCAATACATCTGTATAATTTTTTTTCCATATGAGTCTTGCTTATCTTTTGTCAACTTAACCTTACATATTTAATAGTTTTATTGTTATATTTAATGGGATCTTTTGAAATCACATTTTCTAATTGGCTGTTCCTAATGAAACGGAACACTTTGTCTTTTTGTATGTTGATCTGTTTAATTTTTTTTAATTTTTTTAATGTTTATTTATTTCTGAGACAGACAGAGACATGGCATGAACGGGGGAGGGTCAGAGAGAGGGAGACACAGAATCTGAAGCAGGCTCCAGGCTCTGAGCTGTCAGCACAGAACCCGACGCAGGGCTTGAATCCCTGGACCATGAGGTGATGACCTGAGCTGAAGTCGGACGCCTAACCGATTGAGCCACCCAGGCACCCCTGTATGTTGATCTTGTATCCAGAAACCTTATTTATAGTTGTAGTAGTGGGGTATATGCATCACATTAATATTTTTTAAGTTTAATTAATTAAATAATTAAATAAATAAATAAATTTTTTGAGTGAGAGAGAGCATGAGCAGGGGAAGGGCAGAGAGAGAGAGAGAGAGAGAGAGAGAGAGAGAGAGAGAATCCCAAGCAGCCTCCACACTGTCAGCCTGGATCCGATGTGGGGCCTGAACCTGTGAAACGTGAGATCACGACTGGAGTAGAAATCAAGAATCAGATGCTGAACCAACTGAGTCATCCAGGACTCAGGCTTCCTTCCTTCCTTTTTCTCTTTCTTTCTTTCATTCATTCTTTTCTTCTTTCTTTTCTTTCTTCCTTCCTTTTCTTCCTTCCTTCCTTCCTTCCTTCCTTCCTTCCTTCCTTCCTTCCTTTTCCTTCTCTTTTCTTTTCTTTTTTTAAGGCAAACTCTAGCCCTAACACAGGGCTTGAACTCACGACCCCAAAATCAAGAGTTGCATACTCTACTGACTGAGCCACCCAGGCGCCCCATTAATAGATCTTTTGATGTTGTTCTTTTTACATTCTAGGGATAACCCAATGGGGCCATGGCTAAATTCAATTTTCTAGAACTTGACAGTTTTTAAAAGGTACTTTTGTACAAAATCTGTAATCTGAGAAATTGAATGGCTCTGCAGAGTGACTTCATCTATCAAAGGAGAAAAAGGCTGATGCAGCGCCGGCTGTTTTGGCCTTGAAACCTAGAACAGCCTTACCTGCCTCTCTTGACCCTTCTCAGTGTGTTTTGCTTAATTTCAGTGCTGATGGCCACCACATTCCCTTCACCAGTTTTAGATTCTTTTTAGATTGAGCTCCATTGAGAGCTCAGACAAGATTAATTACCGTCCAGGTATTTGTAACTCTCCATGGTACTTATCATAGTACTTACACAAAGAGCTCCAAACAAGGAAAAAGTTGGTGTCTGCTGATGAACTGATGAACTTCTGTTCATTAGCCCATTGGAATTTCATTTTTCTTCTGGCTTTCAGGAAGCTAAGAGCTGAGTTTTGTGCTCAGCGGTGGCACATTCCCTGACTCTGCTTTTTAATATTACTTTTCTTTCTATGCACCCGGCTTATTCATACAGGCTTTTACTGTTGTTGTTTTTTTAATTATTAACTTTACTCCTATGTTAATGTTATAAAGATTTATTGCTTTTATACTTCCAGGGAAGTTATGTCAAATCCTTTTGCAGGTAGGTGGAGCTGAAATTCTAAATAAAATGAGAAACGTTCAATAAATGTTGACTGGATAGAGAGTATGAGGACTTTAGTGGGGATGGGGATTTTCCAAAATCATTAGTGTAGGAAATTAATTTCGGTGTTTTAGTGTCTGCTTATAAGTAAGGCTTTGTACATCCAAAACTTGAATTCAGGGTGAAAATCGTATTTTACTTTCATTGTCTGTTAGTAAATAGGAAAGCATTTCACAACCTAATAAAATAATAGTGCTTGGCATGATAATTGCACATATATGCTGTTGACTATTGTATTTCATTAGGTACTGAATTGGACCGCTCACGAACAGTTGTGGGCTTTGCCTTTTGAGCTGAATCTAAATCTGATTTTTTTAAAAATCGCTACTAGGCTGTTTGTGTTGTCCGGGTTGCTGAATTCCAACAACCCCCCTCTTCAAGGGCATCTCCCAGAGGGGAGTTCGGGTCATTAGCTCAGAGACGATACAAAGCATTTTGTTCCTTTACTCACGGCCCTTACGCGGTCTCCCAAGGAGACAAGTGGAATGCCCACTAAGTCATGCTTTTCCATTACTCATTCCGCCTTTTCTCCCAAGGTGGCGTGTGGGAGGTGTTGTGATCGGGCTCGATAAGAATAGGCCGGAAAGCTTGCTGCGGGATAATACACTCATCCCTTTGCGTGTTTCAATGCCGACTGCGCCGTGCTCGGCGGCTTCAACGTGTGAGAAGCTTTCCAAACGGACAATGACTGCACACTCGGCTGCCTCCCATATGCATCTCAGCCCCTCCGAAGGCGTCAGGTCCCCACAGTCCCACCCCGCCCCACTTGGCCAAGCTTTGTTCAAGGTGGATCATCAGGTGGGCCGGGCTCGACTGCTGCCGACTAACGTCCTTCGCGGGTCAACCGGGAGGGGACTCTGGGCGCCGGCCTCCCCAACCCCGCAAGCCCAGTAGCCCAGCACCCCCGCCGGCTCCTGGGCCACCAGGAGGCGCCCCGGCATCTCCGCAGCTCCTTGCCCCAATCTCTCTCCGGCTCACCCTGCGATTGGCCGGCAGCCTCGAGCTCTAAGCTCCGATTGGCTGTCCCCCGCGTCAATCGCGGACGTCGGGGCGGGCCGAGGTGACGAGCAGTGGCCGGGCTCGGGGCGGTGTCCGGCGCGGGCGGCCGCGGGCGGAGCTTCGCGAGGACCGACGCGGGTCAGTCAGACGGCGGCAGCCCTGGGAGGCGCCAGCGCGAGTCCGAGCCGCTCCCCGTCCGCTGCAGCCGCCACCGCCGGCTCCGTCGCCGCCGCGCCCCGGCGTCCCGTGTTCTCGCCCTCCCCGCGCCGCGGCCCTCGATGCGGCGCCGGGCCGCTGCGTGATGGGGCTGCGGAGCGGTGCCCTGCGGCTCGCGGCGGCCGCTGCTCGCGCTGAGGCGCTTCGGTGCCAGGCCCCCCGCGCCCCCGCGCGCCGTGTCGCCTGCTGACCCGGCCCGCCCGTCCGCCCGTCGGTCCGTAGCGCGGCTGAGGTAAGGCGGGGGGCGGGCAGCGGCTGGCTCGCCGCCGCCGGGCTGGGGAGGGGGCCGCCCGGGGGGGAGGGGCAGGCCGGGCCGGGACCGGGCGGGGTCTGAGCGGAGGAAGGGCCGGGCGGGGCGGGAGCCGCGCCGCCCCAGCGGGGCGCGGACTGGGGTGGGGTGGGGTGGGGCGGGGGACCCTCCCTGGGCCGGCGAGCCCCCGGGCTCGGGTCCCGCGGCCTGCTGGGTGCCCCGCAGTGACCCGTACCTTCCCTCCGCTTCCCCTGAGCTGCCGGGCCCCGGCTGTGCCCAGCGGTCAGCCTGCCCGCCGCCGTGGGTCTGTTTTGCCTGCGCTCTCTGCGCACACTGCAGCTCCGCGGAGCGGGCGCTGCTCGGCCTGGAAGCCCCTCCGGTCTCGTTTCCCCCATCCCCTCTCCCCTCGCCCCCGTTAGGGTTGGCATCGGGGCTGACACTGGGACTGTGGTTGTGCCCCTTTGCCAGATGGAGGTAGGAAGGGGCTCGGCGAGGCGGAGGGTGGCGGGGGAGGGGGGCGCCGAGGGCGCGAGGACTGGAGAGGAGCGCGGTGGAAGGGAGGGGGCGTGCGGGATGCTGGCCAGCCGCGACGAAGGCTGGTGTGGTCTCGGCGTCGAGCAGCAGCTCGGGATTACTCTGGCAGCCATATTGGGAGGATGATCTGACAAATCCTTCAGTAGCCAAGTCCGGTTGCTGGAAGGCACCGAGTGACAGCCCTGGCAGCTTTCAGGGTGACTGGCCGCACCAGAAGCCGAGCCGTGGGGGTTGGGAGCCTGCTCGAGCAAGCTAGTCATTGTTCGTGCAACACAGCGCATTCCGGCCCTAAAACCGGACCTGAACTCCCCAGATCACTTTTTCTCCTTGGTGAATTGCTACATGAGCTTCTATGGTAAAGTGCCTTCAAGATGCCCTTCTTGTTGGGATGAAATACCGTGTCTGTGTATCCATCTTGTATGGCCCGTGCTGTGGGCCATGGAGGCCTGATGATGATCCCTTACACGCACACGGGCACATCTGAGGATCGCTAAGGCCAGTTTTCCCGTCTGGAGGCTTCCAGTTAGTGTTAATTGCATTGCAGGGTTGGATTTCTCAGAGTAGCTCACCACGCAGAGGTTCAGTAAGCCGGAATATTCTCATAGTGAGAGAGGCGTGCAGCAGTATTTCTGACGATGCACGTTGTCACCTTTGTGGAATCTGGAGGTAGCTGAAATTAGATTGTCAACAGATCCCTCGCTCGCATATCTCTTACTGTTCTAGGCAGCTGTTGTGCCACACTGAATATGTTACTTTGTGTCCTAGATGGGTCTGTCTGAGGCCTAGGGAAGTATGGTGATTGGATTTGAATAGCTCTTAAGTGATATCATGGTGGATATTTTATTTAAAGGCTGGCATTTTGTCGGCTTAGCTTAGTCATAATAAAATCTTAGCTTGTGTTCTCTTAAGTGAGGTGGTGCTTTCTGATTAACTTGGTGTGGCTGTTGGATTGTGAGGCAAGCGGAGTTAACTTGCTGTGTGAGGATAGAGTATAAGGATGGTACACACCTTGGGATTGTGAAACAGATCCGGAAATGATCAGTGGTGGAACTTAGTGTGAGACTGTCTATCTGCCTTCTCCTACAAGCTCAGTGTGGACAGGACCTGGAGAGTGCCATGCCTGTCTTCTTTGTGCCCTTTGCTTTCAAACTCTATTTCTTGTGGAACAAATTCCTGTAAACTTCTTAAGTTGAACTATCTAAAAAAAGTCTTAATACTTTATTTTTCTGTTTTTACTGTTAAGCTTTTCTTTTAGAACTTAGTTGAATCAAAAATGGCGTCAATAGAAGCGAGTGCTTTTTTGTATTACTTTAACTTGAGAGAAATACAGAATGTTTGCTTTAAAATTCCATGCCCCAATTAAGAACTGTTTCTAAGTTAAAAAATTTTTACAGTTACTCTATTAGTACAAAAGATCTGAAGAATTGTGGTTCAATATAATTTCAGCATTTAATAAAATCAGACCTGATTGTGAATCTGATTTGGAGGCAGAATTTTATGAATCTGTGCAGCTCTGCTCTGATGAATGTTTTTCCAAAATTTATCCAATTAAGTACAGCTTCGGAGGCTTTAAACAGACCACTTTTCTTTTCAAGACCAGATATGAATGCAGTTTTCCTTTTTTCTCTTTGCTCTTTCCCACTTTGAATTTGTGCAGGGAATAAACTCTCAAGAAGAGTGCCAACAGAGTCTCTCCAAGACCAAGGCTTTCTAGCCCAGTTCCCTGCTAAGGGCTTGTTCTGGGTACAAAGTAAAGGATGACAATAGGCCCCTGCTTCCTAGTTTGTAAACTCCTTCCCAGGCTGCTAATCACAACAGGTCTTTTCCAGGAGTTAAGCATATCCTTTTGATCTTGTAAACTGATAAGATATAATTTTACAAGGCTCTGAAGTGAAACTATAGCCTGTCTATTTCATGTAGTTTTCTCTTTGAAAGATGGCCTTGTTGAAACAGAAACTGGTGAATCTCTGGAGTTCATAAAAGTATGGATAAATACATACTTCCAGAACTTTTCTTTGTGCAGCTCCTTGGAATAGAAGATGAACGAAGCAGATGTGACAGTGGCAAGGAAAACCTTGCAAAAGAGTCCTTGGGCTTCTCTTTGAGGTGGACTTTTTGGCTAATGGCCCATTGATTCATTTATGCTCACTTTTATGATATTCACTACCAGTTTGTTGACAGTGCATGTAGAGATTTAGTTCTTTACCCTCAAGGAACTTCTGTTTGTATACAGGCATGGTAGGACAAAGTTAACTCCCAACTCTTTTACGTTTTAGTACAATTTAATGTACCACTGCTCATACCATGATGGCTTCCATGGTTTTTATAGTCAGAGCCTTTTCCCTTTTGTATTGTCATATAATACTTCTCTAGTACTCAATTGGTACTTTTAGGATTGCTCTGTGTTTGTATATGTGTTTGAAGTCAAAAGATCGTAAACGATGGATTACAATTTTTTTTTGATATTTAATACCACATTGTCTATGCCAAAGCATATCATTCAACTGTACCATCCTCTACCATTGCTCTGTTTGATATCATTGATACTTGGATTAGTTCTCCCTTCCATCCAAATTTCTGACATCATCCTGGCAGATGTCAATGACTGTATAAACAGTAACAACAACAATATTGACAAAATAGCTTACTCTCATTGAGCTCTTTCTAATGCGCCAGGCTCTTTTCCAAGCACTTTGCATTATTCACTAATCCTTGTTTTAAAAAAATTTTTTTTAAGTTTATTTATTTTGAAAGAGACAGAGACAGCGTGAGTGGGGAGGGGCAGAGAGAGAGAGAATCCCCAGTAGCTCCACATTGTCAGCACAGAGCCCGATTTGGGGCTGAAACTCACAAAACCGTGAGATCATGAGCTTAACCGACTGAGCCTCGCAGGCGCCCCTCTATTTTAATCCTTGTAACAACCATACGAAATAGATACCATGACTCCCATTTTACAGATGAAGAAACAGGCTAAGTGACTCTCCCACCCCGAGTCATTAGAAATACCTAACCGCTATACTGAACTTCTGTAACTAACTACCTTTAACTGTAAAATTCCTTGACTTCAGCTCAAGCAAACGTTGTCTTCATGCTCCCATGTTCCCATAACTCACTGTTGTGGCCACATCTTCTTCACTTATCGTAGCCTTCAGGTTTGTCTTCAGATCTCAGCTTGGCCTGCAGCTCTGAATGAAGTTCTGATCACTTATAGCTCCCACTTCTATCGTCTTTTTCTGTGTGCTCTTGTACCTCAAGTCTCCTGGTGCAGCAGCCTCTTCCAGCTTTTCCTTCCGCGTGACTTGTGGGGTGCATTGCTCTAGCTATTTTCTGACTGGCACTTGCAGTTTTTAATTCATTATTCTGCAAGACCCATTATGCACATGCCAGCCTTGCATCTTTCTTACCATCCGTACCTTCTGTTTTTAGTCTGCCGGGGAGAAATCTCACAGTGCTAGGGGGTAGTGCCACAATTAATGTGTAATCTTAGGTCTCCTCCGAACCCGTCTTTGGTGTCAAAGTAATTCTGGTCAGTTCCCTCCCCTGTCTTCCACAGTGACTTTTCTAACATCTTGACTGCTTTACTCAAGCCTCCCCACTGCCCCATGTTTGGCATAAAACCTTCCCTACCACCTCATAGGGAAAAGAAGGCATGAACTCCCCCGCCCCTTCTTCCCTTTCCTCTACTTACAGAATTCTCTGCCTTCTTTCTTACCTTCTTTCCTCAAGTGTAGTGAGGAGTTACTCTCCCTGACTTAGCTACTCCCTCAGCCTGTGTTCTGGATATTAGCCCTGCCTGGTAATCTTAGGGACTTGCCGTACTGGTTACTCCTTTCCCCTTTTGCAGTTTCTCCACAGTCCCACCTTAGGGCCTTTGCTCTGACCTGGAATGCTCTTCCCTGAACGCTGCTTGGCTAACTCCTTCACCTCCTTCAAGTCTTTGCTTACACCTCATCACCTCAACAGGCCCAACCTGACCTCATTTATGCACCTGCACAGCGTTCCTCCCCACCAGACACCTGCCTCTGCTGTACTTTTCCCTCCCTGGTGATGCTTATGATCATGTAGCATTCTGTATAAATTATAATTTTAGTGTCCCCACTTCCCCTCCTAGGATGTAAGCTCCTCCATGGCAAGGATGTTTATCTGTTTCATTCATTGATTTATCCCAGACTCCTAGAAATGCCTGTCACAGGCACTTAGGCACCTAGTAAATAGCTGTTGAATAAAGTATAGAAACATGCAGATCTCTCCTAATAAAAACAGGAAGCAGGGGGAGAAAAAGCCTTCCTTCATTGGTGTTTCCTCCTAGCTGTTACTCTCCTGTCGAGTTCTGGAAGCAAGGAGGATACTTGTATCCGCTTTCTAGCCTCCTAATTACTCCCCAGCCCACCACAGACTGGCTTCAGTGGCCCTCACTTTGCTGACTGGCTTCCAGCCTTTTACTGCCAAAACCAGGGGACACACTTCATGCCTTCACAGTACTGGAAGTTCACACTCCCTCCTTAATTGAGCTTTTGTCTGCTTCTATTTGGTGGATCTGGTTTCAGATCTTGGCCTGCTTTTCTGGCCACTCAACACTGTTTTCAAATTCATTCAACACAAATTTTTGTATAATTTTTAAAGGCTTCTGTTTTTAGGAACTAGAATTTTGACATAACATATTTCTGATGTTAAATAGCAGAATAGGTTTATTGCCGGAATGTTTTATTTGTTTACAGTTTGTACCACTTACCGCTTCTAAAAAGGATTTGAGCAGCCTACCACAAGTACCATAAATACAGAGGGGCTGTTAAAGTATAGATAAAAAACAAAACTTTGTGTAACAGGAGGAAAAACTAAATAAACACATTACAGCAATTTATGTAATGTGGTTATTATAGTTTAGTTTTGAAACTTTTAGAAGTCAAGGTAAAAAAGGAAAGGTAAATTATACACACATATAATGGCTATATATAATGGTTCATAAAGAGAAACTTTTTTTTCAATAAATTTGAATATTATTGTAAGAGAAATGTGTTATAGACATACTGATACATACATATGTTATATACATACACGAAGAGGTTTTTTTTTTAATTTTTTAATGTTTATTTATTTTTGAAGGAGAGAGAGACAGAGTGTGAGGGGGGGGGGGCGGTGCAGAGAGAGAGGGAGACACAGAATCTGAAGCAGGCTCCAGGCTCTGAGCTGCAGCACAGAGCCTGATGCGGGGGCTCGAACCCACAAACCATGAGATCATGACCTGAGCCAAAGTCGGACGCTCAACTGACTGAGCCACCCAGGCACCCCATTTTTTATAATTTTTTAAAGTTTATGTTTTTATTTTGAGAGAGACAAAGACAGTGTGAGCAGGGGAAGGGCAGAGAGAGAGGGAGAGAGAGGATCCCAAGTAGGCTCTGCACGGTCAGCACAGAGCCTGACACGTGGCTCAAACCCATGAAACTGTGAGATCATGACCTGAGCTGAGACCGGGAGTCAGACGCTTAACTAACTGAGCCACCCAGACACCCCCACACTCGGTGTTTTTAACAGGTCTTTAAATAAAAGGAAAAGATGTTTTTCAAGGACCTTTTCAAAAAAAGTAATCCAACTTGCTTTTCAAACTGCGAATACATCAAAATATAACCAGTCTTTTTTTATGAAGGCTATGACTAATATGGTTCAGATATATAACTTTATATAAAGATAAATCTGAGCAGAAAACTCATTATTTAACCCTTGTGAGAGTTTGGAATACTTGTATTCTGTGTTGTCATCTAAATGAAAACATATCTATTAAACTTTCGGTGCTGGTTTATCAAGATTGGCATATTATCAACACACGGAAAAGTCTGACCTGCATTCTTGCCCAAGTAGTAAGCTACCTCCCAGGCAGGTAGCTGCAGAGGTGTGGTCAGGGCAGATTTCAGAAGGAGGGAACCATGACTCATACCAAATTTGAATTAACCTCTGATTGAAACTTACCATTTCTATACTATGACCGAGCTGAGTTGACTTTAGCGTGGACATTGCCAGGAGGAGGTGTTGTCTGTCATTCACTTTGACAATAGAAGAGCTTCAGTGGAATGTTGACATTTAAGTGGCAGAATTCCCAGCAGATCTGCCAAAATAAAATTATGAGATGTAGCTTCAGGTATTAGAACGAACTGACTTACTAGAGTTTAATATTAACTGTCCTTTTAAAGAAAAAGGAAAAAACATCACTGTCATTTGGAATACTTTATTTTAAGCCACAAGAACTGTTGTCTCTTATTTATTTTTTATTTATTTATGAGAGTGCACATGTATGTGCAGAGTGGGGGAGGGGCAGAGGGAGAGAGAGAATCTTAAGCAGGCTCTACGCTCAATACAGAGCCTAAAGGGGGCTCTATCTCACTACTGTGAGATCATGACCTGAGCCAAAATCAACAGTCAGACACTTAGCCAACTGAGCCACCCAGCCACTCCTATTTATTTTTATTTTTAAGTAAGCTCTATGCCCAACATGGGGCTCAAACTCCTGACCCCAAGATCAAGAGTCACATGCTCTACCAACTGAGCCAGCGCCTAGGAACTGTTGTCTCTTGATGCACCTCTTGGTTTATGAATAAAATCATGTTACGAGTGAAGGGCACCTGGGTGGCTCAGTTGGTTAGATGTCTGACTTTGGCTCAGGTCATGATCTCACGGTTTATGGGTTTGAGCCCCACGTTGGGCTCTGTGCTGACAGCTCAGAGCCTGGAGCCTGCTTCAGATTCTCTGTCTCCTGTCTCTCTCTGTCCCTCCCCTGCTCATGCTCTGTCTCTCTCTGTCCCTCAAATATAAATGAAAACATTAAAAAAAAAATCATGTTACGAGTGGAAAGGAGGATCCTAGATTTCTTAATTGCAGTGACAAATAATGAGTTTTCTGCTCAGATTTATCTTTATATAAAGTTATATATCTGAACCATATTAGTCATATCCTTCATAAAAAAAGACTGGTTATATTTTAATGTTGTATTCTCAGTTTGAAAAGCGGGTTGGATTACTTTTTTAAAAAATGTCCTTGAAAAACATCTTTTCCTTTTATTTAAAACTGCAGTGACAGTTTTAAAACTGTATTTTAAAACTTACTTTAGATAGCAGTTAAAAGAAAACAGTTGGGGAGCCTGGGTGAGCTGGTTTAACCCCATTTGAGATTGAAAATCTGATCTGTCAGGAGACTTTCTGTGCAGTCTGATTCTTGGCACTGGGTTAGAGTGCAGAAAGAAGCTTTTCCAACATGTGATTCGTTTTGAGTTTTCACAGCTTGGCTCATGGCTGCTTTTTGTTTATAGAGTCAAAGACCAAGAATAGACAGGTAACTCATACACATACAAAAATTCTTACCTTTTGGTGGGCCATTTTATCAGTATAGCCATGATCAGGGACACAGAGTATTGGATCCTAAAATCTGTTTGGTTCTCATGGAAAGTATTGGATTGAGAGATGTGAAACTTATGATAATGAAGTTTTCATAGAGTCTCAAAATAGTCTCATTAGCTGCTGATGCTTACTTTTGGGTACCCACTCATTCTTCAAGTTATAATTCATTCTTGAAACCATAATTCAGTGGAAAAGATGATCTTTGAAATAGAGTGCTTATTGCTGTTGTAAATCTGCTGCTCTATAGCAAATTGTGTGAATATTGAATTTGAAAAACTAAATTTCTTATTTAAATTCTATTTTCAGTTGTGACATATATGTATTGAATAATGTGTCTGTGTAGGAGAGTTAAGTGAAATACTGATTGCAACATCGGGCAGAATGGCATAAGTAGAAAAATGGAAGAATCAACACAACATTTCTAAGGAGCAAAGAGAAAGAAGGTATCACTTTTGGCTCAGAAAGGGGCACGTTAAGGAATATATGACTTAATGCTTTTTGCTTTATGGTGACATTTGACCTTCTCCTGGAAAGACGTGGATGTAACAGGTTGAGAAGGGGGATTGGGCTTCCAGGAATTGCGTGTTTGGTGTAGTAAGAGGGTGCTTGGTGGGGAAGAAGGCTTGAAGCTGGGCAGTGAAAATGGTGACTGGGGAAGCAGGTTGGATTGCAGAGGCCTTTGGATTTTTAGGGTGTGTTCTGAGGCCACGGAAACCAGTGGAAGGTTTTTAAAGAGAGGAAATGACATGAACTGACTTATATGTTGGGGATATAATCTTCGCTGTCTTCTATAGAAAAGGGATACTACAAAAACAGACCAACCAAACGCTAGTTGTATTTTGTTCCTGTTTACTCACTTTGCTGAGTGGTTAATTTGAAAATTAGTCTTCTTAGGCTCTTAATACTCCAGGGAACCTCTGAGGGCAAGTTCAGTTGCACAAGGTCAAAGTTAAGCAATTGGGCAAAATTCAGAAAAATTCAAATAACTTAGACCTAACTGTTTTATTTTGCCTTTATTGTTAGTGAATGCTTCTGGAATTTTTGCTCCATTCCGCTTTCCTGATGCTTCTAATTGTGTGTCATAGGAAGGAAAACAGGTCAGAGGCACAGTCTAGAGCTGAGGCTGTGTAAGTGATTTAGAGTATGTGATGGTCTTTCCTGTCTTTCTTCCTTTGGCTGTTCAAAGCTTGGAAAATGTATTTTTATGCTAAATGTAAGAAGTATTGTTTTCTTGTAACCTCCTAAAAGTATTCTGGAATAATTGTTTCTCATTGGAATTTAAACCTGATTTCAGATTTATGTAATTGGTAATATTTCTTTAACAGCCTGGGAATTTTGAAGCTGTGATTCTTTGATGTAATTCTACTATAAAAGAGATACTGTTTATAGTAGTAGGGAAGTAACAAAGTACCACTTTCTATCGTCCATTTAACTATAGTTTCCTATTATCGTGTAAAATTTTGACTCGCTTGTGAAGATGGTTGCAGTTTGACACCAAGACAATTAAATCAGAAACAAAATACATATTTAGGTTCAAATTGTTTGGGAAAAGTAATTTTGTTATTTATTTGAGGGGGAAGGTTTTTTTGTTTTTGTTTTTATTTTTATTTTTATTTACTTATTTATTTTTTTTTTTGAGAGAGAGGGCACAAGTGAGCGAGGGGCAGAGAGAGAGAGAGAGAATCCCAGGAGGGGCAGAGAGACAGAGGGAGAGAGAAGCAGGGCTCACCCGACAGGAGACTCAAACTCACGAACCCTGAGATCATGGCCTGAGCCGAAGTCAGATGCTTAATGATTGAGCCACCCAGGCACCCAGAGGGACAAGCAGTTTTAAAATGTACTTATCACTTCCAAAAAAGAATGACTTAACACTTCAATTAGGAAAGAATTTGAAATTAATTTTATCCTTTTTCCTTCTGATCAAATACCTGTTTCTATTTTGGAACAACTTATGGTTTTTATTAATGCCCTTCAAGCATCAGTCCATTGATACAATAACTAGGAATTCAACCAAAATATTTTAAGTACTGTATTCAAGCCCCTGTAGCTAGGGGATTAGAAACATGACTAAAATTCTGTTCTTGTCCACAAGGAGCTTAAAATTTACAGTAGAGATAAGAAAAGTAAATAAACTTGCCCTAGGTAAGGCCAGTGACTTGAGTAGTATTACATGGAGAAGCATTAGCATTTGGTGTGGGAGGTAGGGAGATTCTATGAAGGCTTTAGGGATAGGTGGCATAGAAGAAGATCCTAGAAGAATAAATTGGATTGGTAGAGGAAGAAGGTCACAGTGGGTAGAAGGAACGTTGGAGCAAAGGCACTGGCACAGAAAAACATGAGATACTTTCAGGAAGCCCTCTGGTGAGTGGTTGTTAAGGAATGTGGATGGAAGGCAGTGTTTTGTGGGTTTGTAAAAGTAGGTGGTTTATGTCGCAGAACACATTGAATGCAGTGTGGGAAGTTCAGCCATTGTTTGGTAGACACTAGGGACACTTTGAGGATTTTTAAGTGGACACTGATATGAACAGACCTGTGCTTCAGGAAGGCCAGTTTGGCGGTGTTGCTTGGTTATGGATGGAGTAGATGAAAGTGACAGTATTGTGTAGTCGAATGGGGGTGGAAGGAAGAAAGAGAGAAAGTGGTTGAAGTTAACCATCTTGGGTGAGAAATGTCGAAAATCTAAAAGGGATGGTAGTGGTGGAAATGGAGAGATTTTCTAGGTAAAAGCTATGTGATTTGGCAGTTGATTCGATGGATGGAAGAAATAAGCAGATATTAGAGACGTTAGTATTTCGGTTCCTAGTGACAAATCCATAGCTCTTTATACCTAAATCCGCACAAGGAGATTCATTCTTTGTTGTCTGTAAATCAGTCGGCAGCATTCAGTACTTGGTAGGCTTTGCGTAGAATACAAAAGAAGGAAGTTTTTTTTTTTTTTGAATCAAATATCGACAGTATTCAGTAATGGTGGACATTTTGGCAAACCTGTTTTTTTTTTTTTTTTTTTAATTTTTTTTTTTTTTCAACGTTTATTTATTTTTGGGACAGAGAGAGACAGAGCATGAACGGGGGAGGGGCAGAGAGAGAGGGAGACACAGAATCGGAAACAGGCTCCAGGCCCTGAGCCATCAGCCCAGAGCCCGACGCGGGGCTCAAACTCACGGACCGCGAGATCGTGACCTGGCTGAAGTCGGACGCTTAACCGACTGCGCCACCCAGGCACCCCTTGGCAAACCTGTTTCTTGTATCTTCCCCTAATAAATTTCTTAACATCATCAGATACTGAGTCTATGTTCAGGCTATTATCATTGTCTAAAAAATGTGTTTTTGCAGATTTTCTTGATTAAAAAAATCATCGCACTTATCTTATAACTAACACAAGTTCCTTTTATTACCTCTGCATGTTATTTATCTGAAGATACTGGGTGACTTGACGTGTAGATTTTTCTATGTTCTGGTTTTCGCTGATTGTATCTTTTAGGTGTCATTTACATTTTTTGTTTGCTCTCCTAGGTGGTTAGAGCTGAGGCTTCATCTCTTTTTTTTTTTTTTTTTAAGGGGGTGGGATAAGAATACTTACTAGGTGGTGCTGTGTATAGCATGCATGGAAGCATAGACCACCCAGGTGTCCCCCCTTTAGTGACACTAGGACTGATTATTTGGTTCAGATATCGTCAGCCTAATCCAAGCAATACAGCGTGTCCACATTGGGGCGCCTGCAGGGCTCAGTTGGTTAAGCATCTGACTCTTGATTTTGGCTCAGGTCATGATCTCAGGGTTCGTGAGATTGAACCCCATGTCGGGCTCTGCACTGGTGGCACAGAGGCTGCTTGGGATTCTCTCTCTTCCTTCTCTCTCTCTCTTTCTCTCTCTCTTTCTTTCCCTCTCTCTCCCTCCCTCTCCCTCTGTCTGCCTCTCCCCTGTGCACACTCATGCTCTCTCCTTTAAAATAAATAAAAGAAAAATGTTCCCACATCAACCAACCTTTTTTCATCTATGGCTTTGTGTGTGTGTGTGTGTGTGTGTGTGTGTGTGTGTGTGTGTGTGTGGCTAGTGACTGTTGTTGTAGAGAGCTTTTATATCAGTAGGGTTGGAAACATGGTGACATTCCAATTCTGTCACCTCTTCTGCGTTTATTAGCTGGACTTTTTTGTGTGTGTGTGAGAAGAGCTAGCCCTCACCAACCATTTGGCTGTTGTGGACTATAGTTTATACAGGATATACAGGCTAGGTGTATGCTCAATTATTTTATTTGCCAGTTGTAAGAATGAGTTTTTTTTTTTCTTTTTTAAGTATCATTATGAACTCATGAATTTGTTTATTTTTAAATGTTTTATTTTATTTTTGAGAGAGAGAGAGAGAGACAGAGCCTGAATGGAGACCCAGAATCCGAAGCAGGCTCCAGGCTGGATGGTCAGCTCTGGCCTGTGAGATCATGACCTGAGCCGAAGCTGGACACTTAACTGACTGACTGAGCCACCCAAGTGCCCCTCAACTCGTGAATTTTTATATTTGATGTTTTTCAGTCCACTTATGGTTTTCACGAATGCATTTTAATGCTTTAAGTATTCCATCTTGGGGAGTGCCTTTGAGTCGGCACTGGTGTGCTTTTGCCTTGACTCTGTTCATCTTTGATAGGCTTCCTGCTTATGATCACACTAAAATGTCCCAGGATCATCTTGAAATTTCTTGACCAGACTTGGAATTAGCCATTTTTTCAAGAAGCCCAAGTTCAAAGAGTTTTTTTGAAGCAATAGGATTTTCACTTTGGGAATCTATTAAAGGACAATACAAGATAGAATGCAGTCACATAAAATGATAGCAGGGTTCTCATAATGTGTTTGGGGCTGTAAGTGCTGTTGGAAATACCAGTGATTCCTGCAATGTTTGGATAGTCATTTTGGAAGAAGTAAGACAGGAGCTGGGCATCAAATAGGAGAAAAATTAAAATTGTAGGGGAGAAATTGTTCACAAGTGTGAAAGAGCATGTGTGTGGGATAGTAACGGAGCTTGACTAGAACACAGAGTACCTTGACTTTGGTCTTGATATTGTAAGCACTGGGAATAAGAGAAGATTCTTGAGTTTGGAAGTGAAATTGACAGTCATGCTTTAGAAAGGTTAATACTGCAGCAAGGTTAAGCAGTTGCATACTGCAGGGTTCTCAGCTGGAGATTTGCAACATAATCTTTGAAAAATGAAAACAAAAACTTCGTACCTGGAGCCTTTTTCAAGACTGTTGAATTCCAGGCTCATTTGTTTTTCAAAAGACCCCTGTGTGATTCAGTTTTGTGCAATGCCCACGGACTGTTGGATTAAAATGAAAAGGTCTAAGATTAGTTCCACTATTACCGGTATGGTAGGCATGAGGTAGTGAGGACTAGGGTTAGGCAGTGGCAGTGGGTTAGGGGTGATGGCAATGAGAACGAGAGGAAGGAAGTGATAGAAAATTTATGTGTGTTTTTTTTAATGTTTATTTTTGAGAGAGAGAGAGAGAGAGAGAGAGACAGAGCACAAGCAGAGGAGGGGCAGAGAGAGGGGGAGACAAAGAATCAGAAGCAGGCTGCGGCCTCTGAGCTGTCAGCACAGAGCCCGACGCGGGGCTTGAACTCACGAACTGCGAGGCAATGACCTGAACCAAAGTCGGACGCTTAACCAACTGAGCCACACAGGTACCCTGCAAATTTATGTTTTAAAAGTTCATAGGGGCGCCTGGGTGGCGCAGTCAGTTAGGCATCTGACTCTTGATCTCGGCTCAGGTCACGATCTCATGGTTGGTGAGTTCGAGCCCCACGTTGGGCTTCACACTGCCAGCACAGAGCCTGCTTGGGAGTCTCTCTCCCTCCTTCTCTCTCTGCCCTTCTTCCCCCTCAAAATAAATAAATCAACTTAAAAATTTTTATATAGCATATCATTAATAATTTTAATGCTAATAAAAGGATTCAAAGAGAAAGAAACAAAGATGACTCCAAGATTTATGATGTGGGGTCAGATAGAAACGGGAAGATGGGCAGAGATTGCGAGTTTGGGGGAGAAGATAATGGAGCATGTTGAGTGTTCAGACGATGGCTGTATATCACCGTGAACTCTTGTGTGGGGGTTAAAGTGTGTTCCATGTCTTTCTTTTTCTGGATGCTTCATTAACTCTCTTTTGGCAAAGTCCTCAGCTAGTGACTATAGGTGATGCTATATTGACTGGGAGGGCAAATAACTTTAAGTTTTTATTTGATGTGATTACAATAAATGTTTGACATATTAAACAAGAACCATCTGTTGAATGTTAAATAAAATAGGAAACAGACTGGAAAAACATTCCAGCAAATATGAAAAAGATTAATGTCAATAAATATTATAATTATGTGAAACAGAACCAGGCAGAGGACTTGAACAGATAATTCTCAGTTAACCCTTGAACGATGTGGGGGTTAGCAGTGCCCTCCCCCCACACGTAGTGGAAAATCCACACAGAACTTTTGACTCCCCCAAATTTAACTGCTAACAGCCCACTGTCAACCAGAAGCCTTACTGATAACATAAAGTCGATTAACACGTATATTGTATGTTACATGTGTTATATACTATATTCTTACAATAAAGAGAAAAAATGTTAAGAAAATTATGAGAAAAAAATACATTAAACATTTTTTAATGTTTATTTATTTTGAGAGAGAGACAGAGAGAGAGAGCAAGGGAGCACGAGCAGGGGAGGGCAGAGAGGGGGAGAGAGAGGATCCCAAGCAGGCTCTTTGCTGTCAGTGCTGAGCCCGATGCGGGACTCAAACTCAAAAACCATAGATGAGTTTGAGGCCCACATTGGGCTTTGCACTGTGAGCATGGAGCCTGCTTGGGATTCTCTCTCTCCCTCTTCCCCTCTGCTCACTCTGTCTCCCTCTCAAAAATAAATAAATAAATAAACTTTAAAAAACTTAAAAAAAAAAAAAAAAAGGCTCACAAACCGTGAGATCATGACCTGAGCCAAAATCAAGAGTCAGACACTTAACTGACTAAGCCACCCAGGTGCCCCATGAGAAAATATATTTACAATGCTCTACTGTATTTATGGAAAAAAATTCATGTGCAAGTGGGCCTGCACATTTCAAACCCATTTGTTCAAGGGTCAACTGCAATTCATTAATTCACTCCTTCGACAAACATTTACCGAGCTCTTTTATCAGGCAGTGGTCTAAGTGGTAGCAAATGAGATCTCTGAGCATTTGGACAGAGTTGAGAGAGACGGACAATAAGCATGTTCCAAAGCACAGGAATTTCACATAGTGCTGCTAAGAAAAGAAGATAGGGTAATGCTAGGGTAGAGAGTGGCTTTTTGGTTTTATTTTGTTTTATTTTGATTAATTGATTTTTGCCTTTTCTTATTGGAAAGCCTTAGCAGTTGTAAAGCTGTAGTTTAGGATTCCTAATCTCTACTTAATTATGTGGGAAAAATTAGATTGAAGGTTTATTGGGGTTCCCCGATAATTGGACTTAAATGTGTTTTTCTTTAGTTTTTTCTTTTGTTTGGTTCTTCTCAAGGACATTTATATAATGGATAGAGTACAGATGGAGATCTGTTGTCTCTTGTGGAAATTACTTACGTGGGTTCTTTTCACAGAATAATGTTTGTTTTGTTCTGTTGGGAGGGAAACTATGCCTCTGAAAAATGTCCACATTTTTTCCTATGGCTTCATTCAGTAGTGAAATGTAGTGATTTGATTTTACCATGAGTCACTAGCATATTAGAGGGTAGAACCTGGGTCTCTTGGAAACTTCTCTGCTTTATTGTACAGGATGGTTGTAAGGGTCAAATGAGACACACGTGAAAATTAAAGGAATCCCGAGATACTTAGAAGTTGAAAGAGCTGGCCAGAGCTTATCATTGTCCTTTGCTGTTTAATTATAGATCATGTAACTGAATGTTTCACAGTGTAATTAGTGTATAGGAAGTTCAGAGCGTTTCTTGAAAGGAAGATAATAAGTGGTTTTGCAGATGGGAAGTTACTTGTGTAAGGAACTCTCTTTAACAGATAAACGTTTGTGTTTTTCATACATTACTGAAGATCCAGAAAAACAGACAGCAGGAAAGATGCCTGTTATTTTGTAGTTATGTATTTTTTATTATTAAGTTTAGGGACTTTTTAGGTATGAGAAAGAGATAGTTGAATAGGAAAATAAACTTAGGTGTTTAATTTTCTATTTTGGAAAATTTTGAGCATATAAGATCTACAGGATGAAAAGGGATGAGGTTTTTAGAAAGGGAAATAGAAATAGTACAAAGATTGGGGCACCTGGGTGGCTCAGTCAGTTGAGCTTCCGACTTTGGCTCAGGCCATGATCTCACGGTCCATGAGTTTGAGCCCCACATCAGGCTCTGTGCTAACAGCTCAGAGACTGGAGCCTGCTTTGGGTTCTGTGACTCCCTCTCTCTCTGCCGCTCTCCCCCCTCAAATGTAAATAAACATAAATTAAAAAAAAATAGTACAAAGATGTACAAGAGTAGCCCTGAGGCTCACGTTAGCCCATGCTTCCTTTGATTCTGACTACCTGTGTGGAATTGTTTTCTTTTTGAAGGAAACTTGCACATAACTTCAAAAGAAGATTTGATACTTTATTTCTGGACTGCATATATATAACAAGACCATCAGAATGTCGGGAGCCTCAGTGAAGGTGGCTGTGCGGGTTCGGCCCTTCAATTCTCGAGAGACCAGCAAAGAGTCCAAGTGCATCATTCAGATGCAAGGCAACTCGACCAGTGAGTACATGTTGTGTTCTATCAATTATATCTCACCTTCCTATCCTTTCTCTTTTCCCTTCTTTTTTTTTTTTTTTTTTTTAATTTTTTTTTTTTCCAACGTTTGTTTATTTTTGGGACAGAGAGAGACAGAGCATGAACGGGGGAGGGGCAGAGAGAGAGGGAGACACAGAATCGGAAACAGGCTCCAGGCTCTGAGCCATCAGCCCAGAGCCTGACGCGGGGCTCGAACTCACGGACCACGAGATCGTGACCTGGCTGAAGTCGGACGCTTAACCGACTGCGCCACCCAGGCGCCCCTCTCTTTTCCCTTCTTAATGTGAACAGAATAAATGAACATTTGGGTATTAACACTTTGGAGTTTGCTATTCTGAATGATCCACTAAGTGCTTCGCCCTGTGATTTTTGCTTTCGTATATTTAAATATGGACTATTTCTTTTGTTCTTTACAATTGAGAAATCCCTGGAAAATGCAACTAATTTAGCTAGAGTTATTAAGTTAAAATATTTTTTTAATCTTATTTTTGAGAGAGAGAGAGAGAGCACAAGCAGGGGAGGGACAGAGAGAGAGGAAGACACAGAATTGGAAGCAGGCTCCAAGCTCCAAGCTGTCAGCACAGAGTCTGACATGGGGCTCGAACCCATGAACCATGAGATCGTGACCTGAGCTGAAGTCAATCGCTCAACCAACTGAGCCACTCAGGCGCCCCTTAAGTTGAAATCTTAATGATAATAAAGGTGTTAGCAGTGATTTATACTTAACCATGATGTGAAATGTATCTGTTGAGGCTCTAAGATTATTTTTCTTTCTTCATTTTAAATGGCACTTGACCTTGGCAAGATGGTGTTAAAACTTACTCTCCTTCCTTACAGTGATTCTTTGAGTTGAACAACAGATATAGCTACAGTTGGTAATAAACTCATAAATTTATTACTAAAATTATCAGTAATCATTTGTTTATAATTTTTTTACAAATAAAATTATCTATTATTGAAATTGAAGTCATTACTTTTGAACTTCTTTATATATAATTGCTTAGGTGAAAAATGACTTAAGCTGGTTTATTTTGTACTTGGATTAATAATTAATTGATATGGATCTGTAGGCAAATTATTACTCAAAATACTGGTAGGTTCTACTGTCTTGAAACCTACAACTTTGTGATAAAGCAGAATCATAGGTCTTCCGGACACACAAGTTAATGCCTAGTTGTTGGGGAAACCATTCTGATCTCCTCTATGTGTGGGCCATTTGCCAGTGTTCTCTGTAGAGAATTCTACCAGTGGGGAATAAAATTATATATTTAAGGTGTACAACGTGATGTTTTGATATATGCATACATTGCAAAATGATTACCACAGTCCAAAGTAATTAATGTATCTGTCACCTCTCATAATTACCTTTGTGTGTGTGTGTGGTGAAAACACTTGAGATCTATTTCTCAGCAAATTTTAAGTATACAGTACATTATTATGAACTATAGTCACTATGCTGCACATTAGGTCTCTAGAACTTACTCATTTCATGACTAAAAGTGTGTATTTTTTAATGAATATCTCACCTTTGACCCCATCCCTAGCCTCTGTTCTCTGTTACTATGAGTTTGCCTTTTTATTAGATATTTTTAAAAGATGCTAGAGTATGAATTATATCCTATGAGTAATTGTAAAAGAAAAAGATGCAAAATTTACTACTGAATTGTACACTTTAAATGGGTGAACTTTGTAGGGTATGTAAATTATATTTCAAGTTTTTTAAAAAAGGTCAATATTGATGATTTGCTCCTTTCTTAAAATTTGAGCTAGATTTATAACTGAACTAGAGAACAAGTGTTTATGTTCTAAATGCCACTCATTTAAGCTATGGTATTATTCATGCTTCATTTTAAGAATTAAGTTCTACACAATATATAGGGGCACCTGGGTGGCTCAGTTGGTTAAGCGTCTGACTTCAGCTCAGGTCATGATCTTGCAGTTTGTGAGTTTGAGCCCCGCGTCAGGCTCTGTGCTGACAGCTCAGAGCCTGGAGCCTGCTTCGAATTCTGTGTCTCCATCTCTGTCTGCCCCTCCCCTGCTCATGCTCTGGGTCTCTCTGGCTCTCAAAAATAAATAAACATTGAAAAAAAAATTAAAAAAAAAGAATTAAGTTCTACACAATATATAAATCTTTGCACAGAGGCCATACTAATTTGTATCAGTTTAGTTTTAGTATATGTGCTGCTGAAGTGAACATACTGAATCCTGATTATTGAGCTCTTGTTTCTCTCTGAAAAATGTATTTAATTGTAACTTAGTTTGGAGGCATTTTTGGCTGTTGGTGTTGCCTCTGAAAATGCTGGTATAATCATTTAGTTCTTTTAGAAGGTGGGCTTTAGGAAATCCTGGGTCAGGAGCCAGAATTGATCCTAAAAAGAACTACTTTTCTCTGTGATATGTTTTACATACTGAACTATCCAGGAGAAATCCCCAGTGTCCCCAGTGTCTGTTGCTACTTTCTTTCTTTTTTTTTTTTTTTTAAAGAGTGTTAAATTTTTTTATTATTAACCATTTTTTTTTTACATTTATTTATTTTGAGAGAAAGTGCATGAGCAAAGGAATGGCAGAGAGAGAGAGGGAGAGAGAGAATCCCAAGCAGGCTTTGCACTGTTAGTGCAGAGCCCAAGGTGGGGCCCATCCCACCAACTATGAGATCACGTCCTGAGCTGAAATCAAGAGTCGGATGCTTAACTGACTGAGCCACCCAGGCACCCTAAAAATCTTACTACAAACTTTTAAGTAGAAAATTAGTATTAGGGACAGCTAGGTGGCTCAGTCAATTAAGCATCCAACTCTTGATTTCGGCTCAGGTCCTGCTCTCATGGTTCAAGAGGTAAAGGTCCTCCTTGGGCTCTGTGCTGATAGCTCGGAGCTTGCTTGGGAGTCTCTCTGCCCCTCCCCCTCTTGTGCACTGCTCAGTCTCTCTCCCTCCCCAAATAAATAAATAATAAGCTTAAAAAAAAAAGAAAGAACATGAGTATTAGAAGGCCATATTCATGAAATACAAAAATCAATTAATTATGTAACAAAAATAAATGAAAAGTTTTATTAGTATAAAGAATGATACTCATGTTTTTTTTTTTCTTGATGACAATTCATTTTATAGATTGGTTCTAAGTTTATATTCATTGTCAAAGTCAAATAGCATTGTATTTCTCCCGAGTTTTTTATTTTTATGACTCCATAAAACATTCATTCACATGGTATAAAATTCACAAGGTACAAAGAATATACAAGTGTAAACACTTCCTGTGACCCATCATGTAGTCAACCAGTTCCCCTCCCTAGAAGCAACTTGTGTTTCCTTTCCTTCCGGAGAGAGTGCAAACAGCATCTTTTTCTAAGATAGCTTTTTACCCTTTTAATTAGTGATAAGGTATAATAGTAGCTTATATTTCAGTCTTCACTGATTAGTGTTTTGTTTATTTTCTCACCCCTTCCCCCAGCAGTGTATGTTTTAAATACCTGAATAATATAGCTCATTTGTAAAAGTTGTTTGCTTTGAGATTTAAACATGAAAAAACATCTGTATAAGTTAATAAAGTTTTATGTATTAGTAGGTATCTACTATATGTATAATGGGTATGCTGAGTAGTAAATAGAATATCAAAAAAAGTGCTCAATTGACTATCTAGGAGAATAAAACTATTAAGAGTATGTTGTAAAATGAAAAGGACTTTCTGTAGTTCTGGATAGTTTGAGAAGTAGATCTGGGTCTGCTAGATTTTTCAGACTTTGCTATTTTTTGATCATAAGGATTAAAAGCTCACTAAGAAATTATTAACGGGTAATAAAATATGAGTGTTCGAGCTCATTGTTTCTAAGATATATAACTCTCTTTTTGACCTTTTTATTTTGATTGTATAGAAAATACTGTAAGTTTAGGGGGAAAAATAAAATTGTCCGAATATGATATTCACTCTGGCTGGAGAATGTACCATGTTTTCACTTGTAGTAGGTAGCAAACTGAAGAGAAAATAAGATCTCTGGTGGTGCACCTTTTGAGGATAGGACCGTAAATTTTATAGTTTGTGAGGATCTAAGTTCTATTCACTCATTCTTGCTTATCTCCCACAAAAATCTCTCCAGAATTATTGAATATATTGAGGTATCTTTTGACAAAATAGTAATAAAGAAGTGGTTTTTATTAAAAGTAATAATTTGGTTATGATAGGCCTGGGTACCTTGTACCGGTCACATGACAACCAGCCTATGGACCATGTTAAGCACAGTGCTGAACTACCAAAGGGTTTTCCATCATACTTGGTTCAAAACCGTTGTACACAGCAAACTGAGTGGCTCTGCTCTGCCTTACCCTTTCTTTTCCTTTCTCTTTTGAGAGTTTGCTATGATGTGAGTCTGCAGGAAGCAGAGTTGTATGTACCATACGTAGGATCTTGTCCCTAAAGAGTCTTCAAAGGTTTGTGGTGGAAGACACAGACATACCGAAAGAAGCTCAGTACAAAGTCAAAGTGATCAAAAGTGATAATTGCCATAAGTAGGGGTTTTAAAACGTGCAGATGTGAGTTTGGCAAAGGGCACGTGTAAGGTACGTAGATGATGGGGCATTTCAACTGGACCTTGTGGAGTAAGTGAGATTTAAACTAAATACCCAGCATGTTCAGGGAAAATTTCAAACTTGCAGGTTATTAGAATTTAATAGTGTTATAACCACGTATGGTATTCCTGACCCTCTTCTGGCGATGACACGTGCCGCTCTGCACGCAGCAGGAGAAGTTTGTGACTTTGAAGTTAACATTGGTCTACTGAGGCAGAAATCCTCATTTGATGAATCAGCCTTGGAAGAAGTAGAGTTGGTTTTCTAGCTAAACACTTACTTTGCTGCGGCTTAGCAGTTTTGGGGTGGTTTTGGTTCCTTTGAAAGGTGTTTGTTCTTGGAAAACTAATTAATTGAGTGAGACTTTTCCTCCAGGATTTTTGGTGGTTTCAGTTTTCTGCTACTGTTTGCTATTTCTGTTTTCAGTTTTCTATGGCAGTTTCTTAGTAGTTTGGCTAAAATGTGATCCACGTAATTTTTATGTGAGAGATTTTAAGCAAACTACTTGCTCCATTAGAAAGCATTAGTGGCTTACTTAAAAAAAAAAAAAAACGTTGGGCTTAAGAATGGGAGAAAGCTTGCATTTTGTTGAAAAAAATGAAATGAATTTGCTATAGCCACATGTGTTAGTTGCATTAAAAGACTGCTGTGCTGGCAAGCTGGCCTGGACTGTTGCTCACAGGGATTATAGCTGATTGCACACGGAATGCAGTGGAATGTTCCTGCCATAAGGTCTCTTATGAAAAAGTAGAAGAGGGTGAAGAGTACTTTAGGGAATGTGCCAGATCTGAAAGCTGAGTAGTAGCAGTTTTATTTAAGCACTTTCTGGTCTCAGAGGGAATATTTTCCATGGCACAGATAAATGTTACTGCCTTGACATTTTGGAGACCAAGTGCATACAAATGGCTTTGTTTAATAATATCCTGTTAAATTCCAAGTTTTCCCACTTTGGAAGCTGTGTGTGTGTGTGTGTGTGTGTGTGTGTGTGTGTGTCTGTCTGTCTGTCTGTCTGTCTAATTGCTCCTAAAAAGGAAAGTGGGGGAAAATTAATAGTTGAACTGCTCACATTTATGGTAAATCTGAAGACTTTGAAACTGCATTAATTCCCTGCTGAAAAACAGGAGGGTAGGTAAAGCTGGTTCTCACATGGTCCTTTAGGTATTAAATTATAATACTTTTGCTTTGCCTTTAACCACAGGAATCTGTCTGTAGCTAGCCCTTTGGTCAGTCTCCTTTATGTATTTATCAGTCTTCGTTGCTTGGGGTCTTCTTTGTTTTTCAGTACCCAAATCTTAGTGGGGTAGAAGGGACCCTGTCTCCCCCCACCCCGCCCCCCGCCATTAATTACTAACATGGTACATTTTTATTTATTTATTTATTTATTTATTTATTTATTTTTCAACGTTTTTATTTATTTTTGGGACAGAGAGAGACAGAGCATGAACGGGGGAGGGGCAGAGAGAGAGGGAGACACAGAATCGGAAACAGGCTCCAGGCTCTGAGCCATCAGCCCAGAGCCCGACGCGGGGCTCGAACTCCCGGACCACGAGATCGTGACCTGGCTGAAGTCCGATGCTTAACTGACTGCGCCACCCAGGCGCCCCTAACATGGTACATTTTTAAAGGCTTTTTCATTC
This sequence comes from Leopardus geoffroyi, assembly GCF_018350155.1. Taxonomy (NCBI): domain Eukaryota; kingdom Metazoa; phylum Chordata; class Mammalia; order Carnivora; family Felidae; genus Leopardus; species Leopardus geoffroyi. The sequence continues at coordinate 7,327,103 of NC_059328.1, forward strand.
ACACATGTACATTTCAAAATGGAATACTGTACATCACAACTGGTACGAAGAATGACTTCATGTCCATTAATGGAAATTTGGGATGGAGGAGGGGACAAAGCGGAGGTTTAGAAAGGAAGACTTTTGAAAGGAATTCTTTTAAATCTGAATGCATTTTGTAACCTACAATCAGAGTGAATTCTCCTGAAGTCTTTTCTGGGATAAGCCATAAGCTCTGTAACACAGCATCCAGAGTGCTTCATAGTGTGGCTGGAGATGTAGGATGAGGCCAGCTCTTCAGCAGCACTTCTCCTCCACACCATGTGCTCTAACCTTAGAGAGGGAATGCTCGATATTTTTAAACACGCCCTTTGTCAGCATGCATTCTGTGAACTCCGTGGCTCACTCATGCCCAGTCCTGTATCTCTGTGGCCTGCTGCCAGTGTAGTGCATTTCATCGAGTCACTGAAACTGCTGAAGATTGGGGCATTTAAACTCTTTTTTTTTTTTTTTTTTAATGTTTTTTTCAACGTTTATTCATTTTTGGGACAGAGAGAGACAGAGCATGAACGGGGGAGGGGCAGAGAGAGAGGGAGACACAGAATCAGAAACAGGCTCCAGGCTCTGAGCCATCAGCCCAGAGCCCGACGCGGGGCTCGAACTCACGAACCGCGAGATCATGACCTGGCTGAAGCCGGACGCTTAACCGACTGCGCCACCCAGGCGCCCCAAGGGCATTTAAACTCTTAACGGCACTAGTTTTTCTTAGAGAAAAAAACTGGAAACAACCCAGTATCCATCAACAGGGGGGTGGGTAAATAAATCATGGTACACTTACATAAAATAGAACACAACAGAGAATTACTGTGCACACACACACAAATTATAAGCAAATGGTAGCTATACAAGCAAGTCGCGAAAGAAATGGGTGTATTTATGTAAATCTCAAAAACATACAAAGCTGTTCTCTATATTCTTTATGCCCTACAAACACATGGGTAAAACTGAAGAAAAGTAAGGCAATGATGACAAAATTCAGCATGCCTCAGAGATGAGGTGGTGGGCAGAGAGATCTGGGAGGACAAAGTGGCCCTGCAGGGGTGAGAATCATGTTCTAGAGCTGTCTGGTGGCTACCTGGGGTTTTGTTCTGTTGTTGCAGCTTGTACCTTTGATACATTTATATATTTAATGACTCTCTCTACTATGTGTATACTAAGTAATTGGAAGAGCATACAAACCAAGGGAAAAAACAAAGTCTTCACCTTGCACATAGAGCTACTGTATACCCATGCCTCTCAATATCAGTGACCAGGGTGTATCGTATGATGGGCACAAGCCCATGAAATTTGTCTCCCGCCCCCTCTTTCTGAAGTCCTCTAGACATTTGTCACTCTCTTCTTCCAAGGAGAGGAATGTTTCCTTTTTAAGTTACATGTCCATAGCTCGTTTAGTTACTGGACTGCTAGAAGGTCAGCAAGAAGACGAGACTTATGTGGTGCTGGAAGCAGAGTTCAGTAAAATATATTGAAATCAACTTGGGTGCCAGTGGCATGGAAACTTTTTTAAAGTTTTGAAATGAAACACTTTTCCTCTAGTTGGGAGTTGGAGCTACAGCTGGAGGGGGGTGCGGTGTGTGTGTGTGTGTGTGTGTGTGTGTGTGTGTGTGTGTGTGTGTGTTGGGGCTGGGGGAGTAGGAGTGCCCGGAAGTAATACTATATTTACTCAGCTGGAGTTGGTGGAAACTGAGTATGTCCTTTAGAACGACTTTTAGATGAATTTTGAGGCTAGCCTTCTAAATCTAGCTCTGTCTGCTGGCCCCTGACTTTGCTGTGCACCTGACCCCTCTTCTGCCCCCTTGTAGTTTTGAAGGCAGCTTTTGCTTTCCTTTCCCTCAGGCCCAAAACGTACTTTGTCTTTTCTTCTACATCTGACACAGTGACTTCCCATGTGGCAACTTACTAAACTGACATTCTGGAATGTATCCCTGGAATGTACCCTCTTTTAGATGAGATGAGTGAATCTATCATTAATTTATTGAGCACATTCTTTTAAGTATTCTTCAAGAACATGATTGTAATGGCTGTTCAGTATTCTGGTATATTAATACACTGTAATTTCTTTAGCTAATCCCCTGTTATCACACACTTGAGCTTTAAAACTGCTTCTTAGGCCTGCTGTAAGAAAAGTGTAAGCCCCACACAGGTGGGGAAGGAATTGTTTCTGAAGGCAGTGTATGCAGCCGTTTACCTGGCATCTCTCCTGCCTGATAAGCATTTCAAACTTGACGCGTCCAAAACTGAACTCCGAGTGTGTTCTCTTCAGTCCTGCTTCCCTGCACTCTCCTCCTTCCACTCAGTGGAAATTGTCTTTGTGGTTTGCTCAGGGCAAAAATCACGCAACCGTCCTTGATTTCTCTCCTGCACTGTCTCCATCAGAAAGGCCTGTGGGCTCTGTCTCAGAAGGTACCCAGACCACTCTTCCCTCTAGAGCCGCTGCCGCGGTAACCTCCTAGCAAATCTTGAGGCTTTAACCTCTGTTTTCTAGCCCTCTTTTCTCAATAGAGCAGCAAGTGCAATCCTTTTAGAATCGAAGTTGGATTTTTTTTTCCCGTCAAAACTGTAAGGTATTTCCCATTTCATTCAGAATAAAAGCTAAAGTCTGTTCATTGACCTCCCTTCTGCCTTTGTCAAGCATCTGGTCTTTTACTTAGTAGCATATTGGGTACATTTCCCCACGTATTCTGCAAGAATGTGATCTTAGTGGCTACACGGATTTGATTGTGTTTGTAAATTGTACATTATTTAGCTCCTTCTCTGTGATCAGACACTTGAGCCTAAAGTTTTTCATTTAGTCAGTGGAAATGTTGCAAGTGCCTGCTCACCCTAATATCCCAGGGTTGTTGGTGAGGATCCAGTGGAATCTGGTATGCTGCATAGGATAGTGTTTGAAAAGTTATTTCTTAAAAAAAATTTTTTTGTAATTAGTTTTGGTACCTAAATTGTTATTTTCAATGGGAATATAAATATAAAGCCGGAAACAATTGCACCTATTTCCAGGTTGGAGGAGGCCTTTGGTATTGTGTATTTGCAACTGCTTTTTATTACGTTTTATGATTTAAACGTCTTCAATTACCTAAAAAATCTACCATCTGGATTCCAAACAGGGCAGGGAAGACTAGCTGAAGTCTTGTAGGAAATTTAGTCCTCATTCTTGGCTGCTTTGCATCTGATTGTTCTGGACTTTTGAGGTTGCCTTAGTTAAATCTAAACTGTATTTCATGTGGCCCTTATAGATGCATTTGATGTTTTTTTCCAAAAGGGAGAGCAACCATGCCCAGGCTTTTCTCTTCTTTTATTTTCCTTTCTTTCCTTTTTAAATGCCTTCTTTGCAATTCTCCAGAGATGTTTTGGAGTTCATTTTTAAAAGTCCATGCTGATAACATGGTGCTGATTGCTTTTGGTGGTTGCCCAGTGAAGCGTGAAGTGCTGTGATGGGAGCTGTCAAAGTCTGGAGAGCTGTTAGTGAGACCGGGGAAGGGCCTGCTACCTCTGTCTGCTTGTATGGTAGGCAAGGTAGGTATTTAGATTTAATTTTTGGTAGTATATTAACAGTTGCTTATCTTATCAAAATCATTTCCAGTAGGCCAAAAACAGTACTTAGTTTTATTGCTTAGGGATGAATGCTCTGGACATCCCGGTGGTAGGAGTAAGAAACACGAAATTAGGTTTTTGAGAGCAACTATAGGAAATTAAGTTTTTGTTATTCAGCAGGCATAGGCTGGGAGGCCACCAGGCCACCAGGCTCTCAGAACCTTAGAGATAAATATCACAGTACTCTGACGACTCTTATGAAAGCATCGAGAGACATGTGAATAGTTGAGGAGTAGGGCCTGGAGAGGTAGGGAATGTCTGGGAAGCCTTTTTGTTTGTGCAGAACAGAAAACTATATGGCCAGAGTTAGCAGAAGCTATGTGAGTGGTTGAGCTACATTTGCTGTTTCCTTGTGACGTTCTTCTGGTCTGATACCAAGAGTTCATTTTATAACTGTGGATAAACTTGAGGAGGCAAAATGGGTGAAGGCAAGAACAAAAGCAGCTTTTTAAATGCTTTTTATTGGGGAAAAAAACCAAACCATGATTAGTAATTAACAACAACAAAAGCAGTAATAAACACTTCAGCTGTGCCAGCCACAATCAGGCACTTACAGATTTTACCTCATGCAGTCCTCACAATAATCCTAGGGCAGAGATTCCTATTTTCCCCATTTCACAGATGACTTATCTGGGGTCGCACATCCAGAACTTGGGAGAACTAGGGAATGAAATTGAGTTGTTTGATTCCAGAACCTCATTCTTAACCTCTCTGCAGCACATACTGCCTCTCAAAATCCTCAGTTTTATTACTCTGTGTAGAAGTTCGGTTTATGTGTAATTTGACCTTAACTGTTACATGAAAATTTATTTTGATGCCGTTCTTGCTGCAAGGTAATTGTGAATAACAGGGCATTATAATTACTTCCGCTGTCTTTGTGCCATTTGGACTGAGCAAGAGCTAGGCCTTCCAGAGCATCTCCTTTCCCAGTCATTGAGCATTTGCTTAGAAGGGCAGAAGAGATGTCAGTCGGGGGCTTGTTTAATGTTTATTAAGACTTGGGTGCCTGGCTGGCTCAGTCTTGGGAGCATGCAAGTCTTGATCTCGGGTTTGTGAGTTCGAGCCCCACTTTGGGTATAGAGAAATTACTTTAAAAAACATAAAATCTTAAAAAAGGTTTATTATAGCTAGCATATTTATTTTATATCCAGTTGAGGATGGCACTGTGACATTACAGAGTTGGTAGAGTTTTGTTTTTTCCCGTTTTATATTTATTTTTACTACTCTGGGATTGAATAGTGAACACATATAGTAAGTATGTTTATATTGTTTATAGGATTTGGAATCTAAGTTTGTTATTTTAAATGATTAAGGAACTTTGTGATTATAGATCTTCTCAATTCTACTTTCTGGCAATATGCTTTTATACCATTTTAATATATTTTGGAAATATGTTATTCTGAGTAGGGGAGGGAGCTGCTTATGGGTTGTGGTTTTATGGTTTGGGAATATAAATGTTGTACCAAATGGCTTTATTTTGTGCAGTATTCCTCATATTTTGGGTATATTTTGGAAGAGGAAGTTTGTACTGAAGATGTCACTGGGATTTTTCTTTTAACGTTTATTTATTTATTTATTTATTTTATTTATAAATTTTTTTTTTCAACGTTTATTTATTTTTGGGACAGAGAGAGACAGAGCATGAACGGGGGAGGGGCAGAGAGAGAGGGAGACACAGAACCTGAAACAGGCTCCAGGCTCTGAGCCATCAGCCCAGAGCCCGACGCGGGGCTCGAACTCACGGACCGCGAGATCGTGACCTGGCTGAAGTCGGACGCTTAACCAACTGCGCCACCCAGGCACCCCAACGTTTATTTATTTTTGAGACAGAGAGAGACAGAGCATGAACAGGGGAGGGGCAGAGAGAGAGGGAGACACAGAATCTGAAACAGGCTCCAGGCTCTGAGCGGTCAGCACAGAGCCCGACGCGGGGCTCGAACTCACGGACCGTGAGATCATGACCTGAGCCGAAGTCGGACGCTTAACCGACCGAGCCACCCAGGCGCCCCGTCACTGGGATTTTTAACAAGCCCGAAACATTGCTGTGTTCGAAAAGTTAATATAAAGTTACAGTGTTGCCACAATGATAAGTTAATTGTAGTTGTAGACAAGATCTTTAATAGTTTGCCAACAACAGTATAATTGCTACATAGAGACTTTGAAATATTAGATAAACAAATTTATTCTGGAGAATATAAAGGCTTTTAAGTACCAATCTTGTTTTGACTGCCTTGTTTTCTATGGCTTAGTAATTAAAACATTGTTCCGGTTTCTTAATGCTGCAGTAACAAAGTTGGGAAGAAAGCAAAGGAAAAAAGGGGTCAAGTTGGAGGACTTAACAGAAGACTTTGTGAGGCCAATTTCGACTGGAAGGGTCTTTAAGAAAGAGAAGATGGTCTTATGGTCCATCAACAAACTAAAACCTATAGGACATTTTGTGGTAATCATTTTAAAGGCATTTCCATGTATCTTGGATAAGGGTCATCAGGTAAGCCTTCACATGAAAGAGGCTGTCCTGTTTCTCACTCTTCTCCGACTCTCCGAAGGTAGCTGGGCTACAGCATGAGGATTAAAAAGTGTGAGGACAAAGGGGAAAGGCGTGCAAGGCCTAGGGAGAGAGAAATGCAAGATCCTGGGGGTGGGATCCACTCAGACTTCAGTGCTGAAGCTGCCTTTCTAACCTGTGAAGGGGACTTACAGAAGACAGCCTTGAAACCAGCTGAGATCTGGATGAAGGGGGCTCAGGCACAGAGGTGAGGGTGAGCAGAACGAGTTATTCGGGAAGTCAGGAGATCACCCGAACGGGGACTCATTCCTCCTGTGGGGCCAGAAATGGTTGTGGTAATAAAAGCATGGTAATAATGAGTGGTGGCGTAGCTTGACTTCCTCCTTGGATCATTTCTGTCTTGTCTCTTGGTCCCCAGGTTCTCTCTATTGCCTTCCTCCCTCACAGGCCATTCTGCCTTCTTCCTCACTTCCTGTGTTCAAAGCGCACCAGGATTCTGTCTCTTTTCTTTGATCTCTCCTCTGTCTCCAGAGAAGACGGACCCCTAAGTGATTTCATTCATTCAGGGTCAAGGCTTTAAGTTTTATGAGGTGATGATGACTCCCCAATTCATTTCTGCAGTCTGGACCGACCTCTGTGTAGATCTCTGGACTTGTCCACTCAGCTGCCAACCTAACCCTACTTGAAAGCCTAAGAAGTCTTAAACTTACCGTGTCCTCAGCAGAACTGGTGTTTTCTCTTCCCTGTGCACCTCAAGTGGCTCTTTCTCACCTATTCTTTTCGGTTTGTCAGACCAAATGTCGGCGTCGCTCTGGCCCTCTCTCTCTTTCTTACAGACCACCTGCGGTCCATCAGTAAGGCCTGTCTCTTCTGCCTCCACATTGTGTCCTGAACCCTGTTCTTCTGTAGTGAGAGCCAGTACTGCAGTAGCTTCTTTGTTCCATACCGTAGCCAGAGTCCTGTTTGGAAATGTAAATCAGAGCACGTCACCTCTGTGCTTCAGATCCTTCATTGGCTTCCTGTCACTTCTGGAATGTAACTAAACATCTTCGCCTTGGCCACAGGGCCACAGCATTTGGCCTCTGGCTAGCTATCTGATTTGGCGTCTCATTATTACTTCCTTTTTTCTGGCTGCTCTGGTGGTCTTGCTTTTCCTTAAATGTCACTACAGTCCCTGCTCAAATATTACCTTCTCAGAGGTGGCAATCTGCCCACTTTTACTGAAAGAGCCACCCCTGCCACCTCCAGCGTCAGCTTATATCTCCTCTCTTTTGTTTTACCCAGGTCATACTGTCTCTTTTAGTTTATTATCTGACTTCTGAATTAAAATGTAAGCTCCTTGAAGATAAGGGACTGGTTTTCACTAGATGCTTAATATCTGGGCATAGTAGGTACTCAAGTATTTGTTAAATGAAGGAATATTTTGAACATTTGCTTTGTGTTAGAATTTTCAACATGGACTAGTCATTAATCTTCACAACAGTTCTATAAAATAGGAAATATTGTACCCATTTACGGGTAAGAAGATTGAGGCATAAATAATTTGTTATATGCCCAAGTTATAGATGGATAATAATGGATACATAGAGGGGTATGTTAAAGCCTCTATACTATTCCATTTCCTTCATTGCTAAAATCCTTGAAAACGTCTTCTAAAAATATTTTCTAGGTCAGCTTTTGTTTTGATCATTGACTGTTGGGTTTTATACATATATATATATACACACACACACACACACACATATATATATATATATATATATATATATACACACATATATGTGTATATATATGTATACATATATGTGTATATGTATATATATGTGTACACATAGATATTTAAGTTTATTCATTTTGAGAGAATGAGGGAGTGTGAGTGAGGGGAGGGGAAGAGAGAAAGAGAGAGAGAGAATCCCAAGTAGGCTGCTCGCTATCAGCACAGAGCCTGATGTGGGGCTCAGTCTCATGAACTGTGAGAGTATGACCTGAGCCAAAACCAAGAGTCAGATCCTTAACCAACTGAGCCACCCAGGCACCCCAAACATTGGGTCATATTGTAAGATAAAATTCAGTTTTGGATCAAGAGACCTAATGTTTTTGATCTCAGAATGGACCCTTCTGTCTCCCTGCCCCTACAAATGCTACATCGTGGAACTTAGGGATTTCTGATGCCAAATGCAGTTCTCATGGGAGTTGTTATGTAAATGGCAAAATTTCCCAAACATCCTGCAGTGGTGGTTGTGTTCTGTGTAATTGGTCTCCATACTTCCACTCATGCCTTCCTCCAATCCACTCTCCATGCTGTAGTCAAGTCAGTCCAGTGGCTTCTGATTGCTCAGGGGTTCACCAGCTCCTTGAGGTCCATCTGTGATTTGATTCTGAGATTTCAGTGCTTCTAACCCTTTGTTGTTCACTACACTTGAGCCATACCAGCCAAACTGGAATCTGGATGCCACATGTTTCTTTTTGCCCCAGGGTTTCCTGACGCAGTTCTCTCTGACTTGGGATGCATATTGCCCAGTGGTTTGGAGCCTTGGAGCCAGATGTTCCAAGCTGTAGTCTAGGCCCTGACCTGGGACAAGCGCCTTCTTCTCTGGTGCTCCAAATGTAAAATGGAGAAGATAATAGTATCTACTTCGTAAGGTTATCATAAGGATTAAATGAGTGAATACATGTAATGCTTTATTTAGCCCAGTGTTTGGAACATAGTAAGCAGTTAGTGTTAGCTGTTGTTATCTCTGCACTTTCCTTAGTCATCTCCTTTATCCTTCAGCCCAGCCTTCTCTGTTTTATCACATCAGAGTTTACCTGTTTATGTGTTCTTATAGGACCCCATGCTTGTCTAGCGTGGCTCTTATTATAATTTGAGAGCATTTATTTATTTTATGTGATTGTATGTCTTTCTTCTCCATTGGCTGTTAGCCCTAGAAGGGCAGAAATAACTTGTTTGTTTGCCATTTTATCCCCAGCACAGTGCCTGGCACATAGTTTGTGCTTAATAAATATGTTTTGTGCTCAGTAAATATGCCCAATGAGTGAAAGTGCTGTTTAAGTTTTCTTTTCTTAAACTAGGGTCTTGGGATCTTTTGCAATAATGCTTCTTTGGGGAAAGATTAACGTTAGCATGGAAACGAGCGTCATTTCCAGCCAACCTGGGAGATTTGGAAAGCTGAGCACAATGAGTAAAAGTGTAGAAGGCAAAGGGGCAGGGACTGTTCAAAGACAGGCAGAAAGATCAGGAAAATGAACTTGTTCAGGTGGATGCCATCCAGCAGTGTTTTGTTGAAGATCTTTGAAGCACCTAGATGTAGTTATGATCTCTTCACCAGTGACTCAGCCAGTGCACCTCACCCTTCTGATGGAATGTATGTTTCAGAGGAAGTGCTTGGGAAGATGAGTACTGAGAATATTAGCATTTATTTATGTCTGTTGGTGTTTATCATATGGCACTGCCTCTTGGGTGTGTGTCTTGTGTGTGAGATCAAGAATCTGTTTCACACCCACATAAGAATCCTTAGGCTGGGCAAGCCTTTTATATGTAGGACACTGGAGAAAATTTTACAGCAATAAGTTTGAATGGTAAGGTACCCTCTGTCTGATATGAAAGTCCATATTTCCTGTGACATGTATACTGTAAGACACAGTCCTCAAGACCTGGAGAAGGAGAGGGATTTCCAACACCTAGCCCACTCTTCCTGCCTCCATTATATTTTCCTTTATCCTTGACCTTCCTGGTGACCTCCATCAACATATCTTCCTGTTTAAAACCTGGTCATCTTTTCTCCTGTCCCCTGTTTACCTATTACTGCTGTTTCCTGAAAGTTGTATTTCTACTCCTGAGATTGGAATTTAGATTCCTCCTCTCCCAGAGATTAATGTTTCTTGCCAGAAGGTGAGTAAGTTGGCTGCCCAGGAAGAAAAGACTCAGGAAGCAAGTTGTGTAGAGAGGGCTATGTACCAGTCCACATACAAGCGTCAGTTACTTATGAAGTCAGCACAGTGAGTGATACAGAAAGAGGAGTCATGGTTTCCAGCTACAAAGGAGTGACAATCTGTGAGGAAAGATAAAACTAACATAGTCCTTGGGTCTTTGGGTATATATTGAGAATCTACTATGTGGCAGGTGCTCTCCTCGGAACTGGAATATAGCAGTGGATGAAACAGAAGTTCTGGGGTCATGGAACCTGCATGCCAGTGCCTTGTAATAAGTCAGGTAGTCAGGAGTGCAGTGAAGACAAGTAAGGCAGGGAAAGCAGATGGAGAGTGAAGGCATGCCCAGAAAAGGGCCATCTGATATGGTGCCGTGTGAGCAGAGACCTGTATGAAGTTAGGGGGTGGGCTGTTCACACACCTGGGCGAGTGGCACTCCTGGTAGAGCCAAAGTTCAGAGGCCCTGAAGTGAGGGTATATCTTCAGTAAGAAGGGCAGTGGGGCCGGAGTACGGGGTGAATCACTCCAGTAGCTGGACAGGAGCTCAGAGGGAGAGTAGAGTTTTGTTCAGTGTATGCTGGGACCCCATCGGAATGCTCACCAGAGGCGTGTCGTGGATGTGATCTGGGTTAGTCTGAGAAAAGGACCGCCGTTTGCAGTGTGGGGATAAGACTCTCCAGGGGCTCGGGGGGGAAGGGGGAGGGGGGAGGGGAAGCCGGGAGCCTTGTTAGGAATTACTGCTGTCTTCTGGTGAAGGAGGCAGTAGTTTGGACCAGGGTGGTAACGGTGGTGCTGGAGAAGCCATGGGATTCTGGATTCATTTTGAAAGTAGAGCTGACAGGATAGATCAGATGTAGGGTGTTAAGAGAAGAAAGTTGGAGATGATTCTTTTTTTTTTTTTTTTAATGTTTCTTTATTTTTGAGAGAGAGACAGAGACAGAGCCTGAGTGGGGGAGGAGCAGAGAGAGGGAGACACAGAATCCGAAGCAGGCTCCAGGTTCTGAGCTGTCAGCACAGAGCCTGATGCAGGGCTGGAACCCATGAATAGCGAGATCATGACCTGAGCTGAAGTTGGATGCTCAACCGACTGAGCCACCCAGGCGCCTGGAGATGCTTCTTGAGGTCATCTGTGAAAAGTTGCTTGTGGAGGTAGGTCCAGGTCTGGAGTATACTGTGTGTCCGGAGAAGTCTTCATAGGAGGGGAGGGCTGAGGTGTGGAAGTTGCTTAAAAGGGGCCTTGAAAAGTGGCATGAAAGGTGATTTTATAGAAAATAAAACAATATGAGGTGTACAGCATTTAAAAGAGTTACGTTCTGACTCTAGCCCTCAAAATATTCCTGGGATCCATTTCTTGTTAAAAAAAAAAAAAAAAAAAAAAAAAAGATGATTTATCCTAAACAAAGCCTGCACACTGTTGACATGTGACCCTGGCAGGCATGCTGCGTTTGTAGCAGTGTTTACATTGGTGAAAATAGTTTATTTTTATTTACTTACTTATTTATTTTATTTATACACTAGACATTTATTCATACATTACAGTTTTATTTTTGTGTACAATGTTGTTTAACAATCACTGAATTTCTAGGCCAGGTTCAGGTAACTGAAGAGCCTTTATAACTAACTTATATTGTCTAGATCCAAGGTATGCTGCAAACATGGTCTGGAGCAAAATGGGAAATAACATCTTTCTAAAGACGAGCTTAGAAATTCTAGTCCAGTAAGTTGTTGCCTTTTTCTGGTAGCAGGGCTGACTCATACCTGGCTGCTAGGCCACCATTCACAGGTATAGCCAAGAAAACAGGGTACAGACCACCAAAAACAAGACCAACCCGTCCACCCCGTGTTATGGTACAGGTTTCACAATTCAAATCACCTGTATTCAAAGGTAGATTTGCAAAATCTTTGTCAGATGCGCGCGCAGTCAAAAATGGGATCACTGCCATTGGTAAGCCAGCAGCTATACAAGCCTGTGTCACGTTTAAGATGCGTCGAAAAAGACTATTTGCTGTTAGACCACAGAGAGCAGCATTAAGTCCGATATAAACTGATCCATGTTCAAATAGATTCCTTTCTGCTTCTGGGAGGTGGTTAATTTTTCTGGTTATGATATTGAAAATTAAATCTTCCTTGACAGTTATCATCTGGTTCACGATTTTTCATCTTGAGCCTTATGCTCTGCTCACAACCCTCCTCTGCATGCTGGGGTTCACTCCAACCTTTGCTCAACTAGCCTGAACGCAGCCATCTTTGGCTGACCTGCGACTCGGGTCAGCAGTGAAAATAATTTATATGTTGAAGATATTATGAATTACTATTGATAGCATTAATTAATTATTAATTATTCTTATTCCATTCTTACACTGTGTTAAATAGTGCCTAATCTTTTGGTAATACAATTCTGTGTTTTTTCTGTGAAAGTTGATAAAATGAACTGATCCTTTATGTGTAATCTGCGCAGGTGTGTACTATTCTTCTTTTTTCTTTTTATGCTTCTAAAAATGGTATGGGATTTAATGAAATTAAAATTATACATGACAAATGGAGGGACATGCATCTGAATGTGTGTTTGGTGCAGAGGATCCACAAGACGCAGTCCATATATTGAAGGGGATTTATAATGTGGTAGGAACACCTGAGATTTGGTGGCAACAGGTAAAGAACCCCAACGTAGTTTTGATTCTTGGCGAGAAATAGAATTCTTATGTTCTGCTTTAGCTTATTTTATCAATTAGTGAATGAACTTTCCTAACTTTGGTGTAAGGACTATGGACTGTATCCACTAAAACACCGAGTGAAAAACAAGATAAAATACCTATTTTTCAAAATTAGCATTTGTATATTGCTTTACTCATTTAATCCTGTGAACTAGGTATGATCTCAGTTTTAGGGAGGACTCAAAAGTGCAGCAATACCCAAGGTGACAAAAAATTCTAAATATTAAGGATCTGTCATGTATTTAGAATATTAACATATTCTAAACCGTCTTTTGATCCAAATCCCATTCCCTTTCCATTATATGTACTGTGTTATCCCTCCCCCCTTTTATTAATGTTGAAACTTCCTGTTTCTTAATTGGGTTAAAGGAAGTAAGTTAGATCTCAACTGTTACTAATTCAGAAAGAGAAAAACCTTTGGCACATTGAGAACATATTATTAGTTCATTGTGAAAGTAATGGTGGAGTTCATGGACTTCTGATGAGGTCAAGTGCTGTCATGGATACTTTATCTTTTTTAAAAAAAACTTAAAAAATGTTTTTTAAATTTATTTTGAGAGATAGAGAGCATGAGAGAGCGTGAGTGGGGGAGGCGTGGAGAGAGAGGGAGAGAGAATCCCAAGTAGGCTCCCTGCTGTCAGCACAGAGTTCAGCTCAGGGCTCAGGCTTCTTATGAGCTGTGAGATCATGACCTGAATGGAAATCAAGAGTCCAGTGCTTAAGTGACTGAGCCACCCAGGTACCCAAGTAGTTTCTTTTTTTAAATAATTTTTGAAGTCTGTTTTTTTTTTTTTTTTAATGTTTATTTATTTTTGAGAGGAGGGGAGGGACAGAGGTGGGGGGCAGAGGGTCTGAAGCGGGCTCTGCGCTGACAGCAGAGAAGACAGCCTGACGTTGGGCTCAAACTCACGAACTGTGAGATCATGGGGCGCCTGGGTGGCACAGTCGGTTAAGCGTCCGACTTCAGCCAGGTCACGATCTCGCGGTCCGTGAGTTCGAGCCCCGCGTCGGGCTCTGGGCTGATGGCTCAGAGCCTGGAGCCTGCTTCTGATTCTGTGTCTCCCTCTCTCTCTGCCCCTCCCCCGTTCATGCTCTGTCTCTCTCTGTCCCAAAAATAAATAAACGTTGAAAAAAAAAAATTAAAAAAAAAAACAAAAAAAAACGAACTGTGAGATCATGACCTGAGCTGAAGTTGGATGTTTAACTGACTGAGCCACCCACATGCCCCCCGATATTTTATCTTTTTTTTTTTTTATTTTTTTTTTTAACGTTTATTTATTTTTGGGACAGAGAGAGACAGAGCATGAGCGGGGGAGGGGCAGAGAGAGAGGGAGACACAGAATCGGAAACAGGCTCCAGGCTCTGAGCCATCAGCCCAGAGCCCGACGCGGGGCTCGAACTCGCGGACCGCGAGATCGTGACCTGGCCGAAGTCGGACGCTCAACCGACTGCGCCACCCAGACGCCCCTTATCTTTTTTTTTTAATGTTTATTTTCGAGAAAGACAGACAGAGCATGAGTGGCGGGGGTGGGGGACACACCAGAAAGAGAGGGAGACACAGAATCTGAAGCAGGCTCCAGGCTCTGAGCTGTCAGCACAGAGCCTGCCGTGGAGCTTGAACTCACCAACTGCAAGATCATGACCTGAGCTGAAGTCGGAGGCTCAACCAACTGAGCTACCCAGGTGCCCTCTGATATTTTATCTTTATAACAGTGTTTTCTTTTCATTTGTAGAGTTGGGAGCTCCAAAATTTTTTATTAGGAACACTTCCTATATTCAAGACGGTACAAAGCATATATAAATATAAGAATAATATAAAACACCCAATGTTTATAGCAGCACTCTCAACAATAGCCAAATTGTGGAAAGAGCCTAAACGTCCATCAACTGATGAATGGATAAAGAAATTGTGGTTTATATACACAATGGAGTACTACATGGCAATGAGAAAGAACGAAATATGGCCCTTTGTAGCAACGTGGATGGAACTGGAGAGTGTGATGCTAAGTGAAATAAGCCATACAGAGAAAGACAGATACCATATGTTTTCACTCTTATGTGGATCCTGAGAAACTTAACAGAAACCCATGGAGGAGGGGAAGGAAAAAAAAAAAAAAAAAAAGAGGTTAGAGTGGGAGAGAGCCAAAGCATAAGAGACTCTTAAAAACTGAGAACAAACTGAGGGTTGATGGGGGGTGGGAGGGAGGGGAGGGTGGGTGATGGGTATTGAGGAGGGCACCTTTTGGGATGAGCACTGGGTGTTGTATGGAAACCAATTTGACAATAAATTTCATATATTGAAAAATAAAAAAAAATAAAAATAAAAATGTATTTTCTAAAAAAGAATAGTATAAAACAAACTATCCTTTAACTACTACCCAGTTAACATAGAAATTATCCATGCCTTCTGGGGCTCTCTGCTTACACTACCCTCTCAAACAGGTAACAACGGCATTGAGTTTTACGTTGTTCTGAAGTGTCTTCTGTAAATATCTTTCATTTAGGAATTAAATATTTTAAAAAATATTGTGGATAATTTCATCTTGCTTAACATAACTGTAATGCAAATAGCCCTTTAAAATTATATTTTGATTTACTTATTAAAAACCCTTATTAAAAAGGGTTTTGTCTGCATACAAGCAGTTACTTAAAAGGCAGCATGGTTTCAAATCTGTAAGTTAGGAAACTTTATAGGTTTCAGGAGTTTCAAAGATCCGGAAGAAGGGAATCTTAAGGAAGAGGAAAAGGATTTCAAGTGAATCAAGGAAGTTACTCACTGGTGTACTGTTTCTTTTTCTTTACTAGGAAAAAGAGAACAAAGAGGTAGGATTGACAACCAGCCCTTAAGTGTTCTTGGCAGAATCAGTACCACCAATGAGTAGCTAAAAGACTGAAGTATGGCTTAAAAGTTCTTATGACGGGGGTGCCTGGGTGGCTCAGTCAGTTAAGCGTCAGGCTTCGGCTCAGGTCGTGATCTCACGGTTTGTGGGTTCAAGCCCCGTGTCTGGCTCTGTGCTGACAGCTCGGAGCCTGGAACCTGCTTCGGATTTTGTGTTGCCCTCTCTCTCTCTCTCTCTCTCTCTCTCTCTCTCTGCCCCTCCGCCACTTGCTTTTGGTCTCTCTCTCTCTCAAATAAACATTAAAAAAAATTTTTTTTTAAATGAAGTTTTATGACAGCACATTTCCTATAGGTTACAAAGTGTTTATTTTAACCATGTTTTTGAGTGGTGAAGACTGCTTCAGAGGTCATATCCTGTGTCTCGTCATTGTCTTTATTGCTGAGCCCCTGAAACCTGAATCTGGTTCACATGACACTGATTTCCGTTTTCTTGGTAGAGTTTGTGTGTAGTCTTTCATCTTTTAGAAACTGTAATCCTCATAATTCCTAGTTTTAAATGGGTAAGGAGAGTTTTGAGGAATGTCTGTGATGTAATTTGGGGGGGGTGATTATGTGCATACACATACACGCACACATGAAGTATGCGTACGCATAAAAATGCCTGTGTCTACCTTGACAGTTGATACATGTAGGGAATAGCCTTTAGATGACGGGTGCTTGGCTAAGAGTGTGGGCTCTGGAGTTAAACTCTCCAAGTCCACATCCTGGATTGCCACTAGCTAGCTCTATATATAGCCTTCGGTAAGTTATTTAACCTCTTTGTGATAGTGTCTCTATCTATATGGTGGCAGTAATGAAACCTCTATGTGCTTTAGTGGCTGGGAGGATGAAATAGGTTAGTACACAGAAAGGTCTTAGAGCTTAGAGTAAGTGCTCCATGAGTGTTGGCTATTATTTAAATCTTGTCCCTAGTGCCTTTTGGTTAGAAGCACACTTCTTTGCTTAGGTTGCCATTTGTGTGTGGGGAGATGTTCTTTCTAGAACTATGTCTGCTTGTCACATGATTATGTGCAGTGTGAGCCTTATTAATACTCTGTCAGCATTTGAGGTTTGGACATAAGTTGTGTGGCCATACCCAGTGGAATCCAGCGCGAGAGAGAACTAAGCACCGTAGCAACTGTTGCTATTTATGTCCTGAGCAGCAGCTGCCCTGGACAGATTTATTTTTAATCCTGATCTCACTGATAGCCTGGGATGTGGCCATGCCTTCCCGAGAAGCAGATTGGTTGAGATGTCTGGTCTTTGAGGAGATTTTGTGACCACATGTTATAAAGATTCTATTCCATGTGAAATATGAGACGCTGAAGCTTTGTATGTAAGAGAAAGGAAGAGAGGCGAAACTTCAGCATTCAGTCAGTCCCCAAAGTAGAGTGTGACTGGATTAATCACTCGAGAAATATTTTCACTGTCGGCAGTAAGGCTTCGTGCTTTGCAGTCAAGAAGTAATTTTGCTTTCTGTAACATTCTACAGAAGATTTGTGGTGTGTGGTTCTACTGTATACATACGTAATACACACATGTACACGCATACTTGATTATCAGCTGTGGATTTCAGCAAAAAGACTGTCTTTCATTATCAAATGCTTTTCTAAAGTAATAATAAGATCTTTAAAAAGAGTTTATTTCAGGTAGTAGTTGGATCGATTCAATAATTTTCTAATTTTTATTTCTGATGTATTGAAATATTTTAAGCTTTATGAAGTACCTTGAAATAGTAATGTGGCCCATTTCCAAATTTTGAATATTTCATGAGCACCTACTGTATGCCAGGCTGTGTTCTAAATCCTGGTGGCACCCGGTGAATGTTGTTGGTCTGATTCTTTAAAGTTCTGTG